>NC_139579.1:32137543-32237543 GCF_946808225.1 Silurus aristotelis
ATTATCATCCTTTTCATATTCATTCCAAACCCAAATGCTCTCGGTGTAAAGCCGAAAACAGACGAACTCGCCTTGTTGTTGCCGTTCTTACGGACGTGACCGTATGCTTTACATGATCACGTTTGTATGCAAATGCCATTTTTATCCATGAGAAGAACTTCATACCTGTGCTTAAGGGGTTTAAAGAGTTTAATGAGCGGATTAATTCACAGTTTTACTCACAGCTTGCACATGCCTGAATGTTGTGGTTTTGTTGGTTAAATTGAACAATTCACAGGAAGCCCTTGATGTTTGCAGTCTTGGTGATCTGGAACACACCATTTTTGATGGCTTTATTATTTGTGTTATATGTATTTGGACAAAATTTGGATAAAAGAGAGGATTAAAATTAGTCAAAACACGCGCTGCTTTCAACATTTGGCCTCCTAAAGCCAATAGAACAAGAGGATAAGGTGATGAGCTGCGTTTTTCTTTTTTTTGTTTGTTTAAACGCCTGGAGGGTGTGTTGATACTGAAACACATCCGGAGCCCAACCCTTGAGAGAAAGAGAAATGAAACACACTTTCAACAAAGAAGGGCAGATCTCTATAATTTAATTTATTAGCTGCACTCTCGTCTGAATGTCTTTCACTAGATACTCTTCCCCCGACCTCTTTCTTTCGTTCGTTCTTTCGTTCATTCTTTCTCCTTCTTTCTGATGTTATTGTTATTGTATTGTGCTCCCATACAGACACCCTCCCATTTCGTTCACCGCTTTGCTTCCCACCCTGTTCCCACGCATCACCTGTCTACGTTTTATAGCAACACAACTCCGAGATCTATTTTTAAACCCTCATTCTAAAATCGTCACGACAATCAACAGTGAATCATCTGAACACACACAAATCATTGTTGGATATACTGTTAGTCTCGGAGCTGTGCTTTATGTGCTGTTTTTATGTCTTCTTTGTTGTGTTTTTGTAATTAATTATGCTGTATGGTGATGCCAAAGACCAAGTTCCACTTATTTCCCTAAAAATTCCTGGAAGGAAAAAGACTTTTTACTTATCACATGTATATTACAGCACAGTGAAGTTCTTTATGTGCATATTCCAGTGTTGTTAGGATGCTGGGGGTCAGAGCACAGGGTCCGCTTCAGGGCAGTCAGTAACCCATCAGCAAAATCAGTAACCATCTGATCTACAACTCCTGGTTGTCATCTCTATGTTATAAATATTAAACTTTAATCTTTTTTTTATTTTATTGTTTGAGAACCAAATCGGCCAAAATAAATTCCAAATGTATTCCCTCCAGCACTCCATTTTTCCCTTATATTCAAACTGCTCTGGTAATTAAAGTACATTTTACTGTATTACGGATAAAAAGATGCAACACCGATTCACAAATCATTGCTTTTCCAGTTAAAGAATTAACTTTAAATTTTTTTTCTTTTACATTAAATTAAAATTCATGGCCTGTAAACTTGCGTTTATTCGCTATTTAATTCGTCACTGAAAAACAAAATACAAATCATAGCACCTTCATTCCTTTTATGATTTAATAGTAAAATATTACTGTTTCTGAGCCACACAAAAATGAGAAAATTATTTATTTATTCATCGTCTTTATTTATTTACTGGCACAAAGTGTATTAATCCCAATGTCACAATACCAAATCTGATCCATGCCCTTAAATGGACGATATTTCTAATCTAACATCTAATTTTGCAAGGATATAGAATATGACAGGGGAAGGGAAAGGGTAGCTCAGTGGTCAAGATGATGGATTTCTGCTCAGAAGGTTATGATTTAAAATCTCAGCACCACTAAGCTGCTACTGCCGGGCCCTTGAGCAAGGCCCTTAACCCTCAACTGCAACTAGAGCAACATATTCAGAAATCACAGACAATCCATTACACCATGATGTGCAAAGATGTTTGGGGTTGTTCTGCAATGAGTGTGGGGAGATCCTGAATTCCAAACGGAAATGCGACACGTGTGCAAAACGGAAAGAAAAATAAACTTAAACATACATTCGTTCTGATAAATAGCACCTAGAGATCCATATGAACTTCTCGGAGTGAAGCCAGAATGTTGGATGAAGCCACTGATGGATTCTGTACTGATGTTTGATCAGTTCCTCACATCCAGGATGTATTTAAACGAATACAGTACAGTTTCAATTTGCTCTTGTAATTCCTTTCACTCTTCTGGAATGTTCCACTAGATGTTGTGGAAATTTGTGTTCATCAGCCACAAGGGTATTAGTAAAGTCAGGCACTGATGTAGGTGAGGAAGTGAGGAGGCCTGAGGTGCACACCAGTGTTCACATTCATCATGTTCAGTAGGGTTGAGATTAGAGATCTACAGCAGGCCACTCAAGATCTTCTTCTCCAAACCATGCAAACTATATCTTTAGCTGGATTTGTGCACAGGGGCATCACCACGCTGGAGCAGGTTTGAGTTTCCAAATTTAAGTGAACGCAGAATTTAATTATACCGCATCCAAAGACGTCTTGTACAATTGTGTGCCTCCAGCTCCAACAGATTGAAGAACAACCAACATACGGAAGGAAAGATCAGGTGTCCCAATACGTTTTTCTTCATACAGTGTTTTTAGGATTTGAACCCACAACCTTTCGGCCATTAGAACATGATCAAAGCCACTGTGGTAATAATGAAACAATAATAACAGATGGAATAAATGTGCCAGTTGATATAAATCAGTATAAAAAAGATACACATGATGTGCCCAATGAAAATAATACGACTTTGTTGTGTATATTGTGAGTTTGTTGAGCATAAAAGTAACAATTCTGTGTGTTAGTTTTTCTTCTTCTGTTGTACAACATGTGAAAAAGCGTCTGAAAATAAACAAGTTGAAAGTAAATATTAATAAAATCATTCACTAATGTTTCTCCATTTCCTCTTATTATAACCTCCACTCTTCTGCAAAGATGTTCCACTGGATTTTCTGGAGATTTGTGTGGAGATTCATTTCATGCCACAACATCCTGAGAAATCGTATGCCTCCATGTTTTGTTGGAACAGTTCAGGAATCATCCACATACAGCTAGAAAACGTAGGTGTCCCAATACTTTTGCCATTGTAGTGAATCTTCTCATGAATGTGCAGATGAGATCAATAAGTAGAAGAAGTAAATCTGAGTGAATAATGGATGCGAATGAAAAACAGCTACATTTTGGTTTTGAGTTTATTGAAAATATTTATTCTTTTGCACATTAATTACCTGCAAAGGATTTTTTACAGCGTGATAAACACTTCTGCTTGTCTTCGTCCAGCGTATGAGCTGTGATTAGTCTCTCCTCATATCTGACTCGTAGTTATTTTCGTGCTCGTGGAATGTGTCTGGAATTCTGAGCACATTTTTGGGAGGCATCCAAATGGGGATGAGAGGATGAGAGTGAGAATCGATAGAGCTCCATGATCGTGGTCTGTTTGAACACTTGGGCCTCCATGCAGATGCGGACCTCCACGTCTTTTTCTTCTTTTCTGACTCAGTGTTGGTTCAGCTGATGCTAGGAGAAACATCACCAGGTTCCTCATCAGCTCAAGTTCTATGTTAAAGGTTTAATGGTGATAAAAAAAAGTGCATGGAGCCTTCATTGAGGAGTGCATTAGAAAAGAATCCAATAATCTGAATTAAAGTTGTATCATTTACAATGAAGGCACTTTCCAAAGTGTTTTATTCCTTATGCTACTACAGTCTTTTACAAACGATTGAATATTCCTATTTGTTAAGGGATTGGAGGAACGGTTCTAGGCATATGCAAACTAGATGGTGCCTTGTTGCGCAACCAGCTGGGGGTGCCAGTGAGCGCCCCTTGTCCTTTCGTTGCTCTCGCTCATTTAAATTATTTACCTGTTTTTTCTGCTTAAATTTAACTTTGATTGGATTTTTAAATGCAGTTAGTCTTTATTTCAAGGTTTTAACTTCCATAGTTATGGAAATGTCAGATCTTTTGCTGGACCCAAAACTATTTGGTAATTTCTGTAATCAGGAACGTGTTGCTTTTAAGCGATGGATTTACTGTAGGACATCGCGGTAAACTTGAGTTTTTTTGGTTCGACTTTTAGAATTTTTTTTTTTTTTATATATATAATAAACTGATTTTATTTTTTAGTTATCACACAGTTACGGCATCTTCTAACATTACTCCAAGCTTGTGGGAACAATTTGAGAAGAACCACATGTCTGGAAAACTCTAGTGTCCCAAATTCTTAAACTTAAACAGAAACACACCTTAACACATATTTTCTACTTCTCATGTTCTTCATGAGTTCTTCTGACTTGTTTTTTTGGTGTTACCTACAACTGTGACATTATAACACTTGTAATGGAGGCATGTTCCAAATTAGAGGCCTGGTTGATCTTTGGTGGGCATCATGTCTTATTTTTTTGGGAATGATGTTCTCCAGCCATTATTCATCTCTTTTTAGAGATCCTTATTTGCTTTGCGGTCAGTCAGTAGGTCTTTATCCTGTTGTTTTTCTTCACACAACCCAATTTGAAAAGAAATGGAGAACAAAGGTCAGGCTCTAACCAAAAGCCCAGCGGTGACGTCCTGGTAGTGCTGGAATAGGATTTTATCCTGGAGTTTTTTAAATGTATTATATATCTTTTCTTTGAGGACCTCAGGGTGTTTGAAAGTGTTTTTAGTAATGAGAGCCTTAAGATTAACTGTCTAGTTTCTGAGATCTTCGGTCAGCTGCAGATCTTTTCCTAAATGCACCATGGCTTTAAGAAGTGTCGGTCATCAATTTCACTAAAGCTAGAGGAGCTGCAACAGAAGTCTGTAGTATATCATGAGACCTTTCACTCTCAAAGGACCTGGAGATGTTTAGCAGAGGGAGAAACGACGGGCGTTGAGGTTCATCTTGGTGAGCCCGAGGTGTTTGAGCGGTGTGGACAGGGTGAAGGCGGCCTTCAGCGGCACGTCGCACAGCAGGTCGCACTCCTCACCCCACTCCTCCAGCTCCAGCGTGGCGTCGTCCAACATCTCCCGGTGTCCATCACACACACGCTCCACCTTTAACCGGTGCAGCTCTCCACGGAGACGGATCAGCTGCCGTGCCAACCGCTGGTCCTGCAGCTGCATCTCCCTCTGACACACACACACACACACACACACACACACACACACACACACACACACACACACACACAAACAATTATGAAATGATCTCTGATGTGAGCAATCAGTTACAAATAAAATTATTTCAGCTTGAAGTAAATTTGAGTTCCTTCTCCAAATATTCTGAAGGATTGATCCTAAAAGTTCCTACAAATTGATACAATGAGCTCCAGATGTTTCTGATTAGTCAGATGTCATAAAAAGGGTTCAAAAAGGAGAACATCTATACATGTAGGAACCTCCCTTTTAACCTTTTACACAACAGGAATATCCAAGCAACCCAAGAAAACATTGGGTCTTCTACTGCTCCAGTTTCTTCTTCAGTGCAACATCTACTGTAAGTAAGTGATAATCTGTATAAACACCTGCATGCAAATTTAAACATCATGAGGAGCACATAGCTGCTGCACCATTCTGGAAAAAGGATTATAGATAACTAACTCTGAGGTAGAAACAGAAATACAGTCCTAAAGGTTCACCTGAACTGCACGACAGCAACTAGACATGGAACTGGTGAAGAAGTTGTAGGCATCTTAACCATCCCATTTAAGTATCTATGACCACAATCTATTACTGTGTAAAATGTAAATAAAATAGAATGCAATGATTTTCAAATCTCATAAATCCATATTTCTATACATCAAATGTTTAAACCATTTCAAGAAAAAAATAAGGTCATTTTGACTTTGATGACTGCAACACGTCTCAAAAAAGTTGAGCCACGTTTCCCACTTTTGTAGCATCATGTCTTCTGTCCGACTACCTCTGGGAGTTGAGGAGACCATTTGCTGAAGTTTTGAGAGGAGAGGAATGTTGTCTTGTATGTGTCTGATACAGAAATCTAGCTGCTTGACAGTTCTGGGTTTCCTTTGTGGTGTTTTTCATTTCATTCAATATGCATTTAGCCTTGCCTTGCTGAAATATGCAAGGCCTTCCCTGAAAAATACGTTTTCTGGATAAAAGCATTTGTTGCTCTATAACCTGTATATACACTCACCGGCCACTTTATTAGGTACACCTTACTAGTACCGGGTTGGACCCTCTTTTGCCTTCAGAACTGCCTCAATCCTTCGTGGCATAGATTCAACAAGGTACTGGAAACATTCCTCAGAGATTTTGGTCCATGTTGATATGATGGCATCACGCAGTTACTGCAGATTTGTCGGCTGCACATCCATGATGCGAGTCTCCCGTTCCAACATATCCCAAAGGTGCTCTATTGGATTGAGATCTGGTGACTGTGGCGACCAATTAAAGTTCAGTGAACTCATTGTCATGTTCAAGAAACCAGTCTGAGATGATTCACGCTTTATGACATGGCGCGTTATCCTGCTGGAAGTAGCCATCAGAAGATGGGTACACTGTGGTCATAAAGGGATGGACATGGTCAGCAACAATACTCAGGTAGGCTGTTTCTGAAATACTCAGACCAGCCCGTCTGGCACCAACAACCATGCCACATTCAAAATCACTTAAATCATCTTTCTTTCCCATTCTGAAGCTCGGTTTAAACTGCAGCAGATCGTCTTGACCATGTCTACATGCCTAAATGCATTGAGTTGCTGGCATGTAATTGGCTGATTAGAAATTTGCGTTAACGAGCAGTTGGACAGGTGTACCTAATAAAGTGGCCGGTGAGTGTATATTTATATATTATTCAGCATTGATGGAGATTTCCAAATGTGCAAGCTGCCCATTCCACAGACACTAATGCACTCCCATACCATTAGAGATGCTGCAGAGGTGAGGCTTTTAATCTGATAAAGATCTCAGTGGTAAAGCAGGGGGGTGATAGCATCATGTTGTAGGATGTTTAGCTCGATAATGGACGGTGAACTTTACAAAATCACCTACAAAGTTCAAACCTGGTCATAACTAGGTCTTCCAGCAGAACAATGATCCTAAGCAGGCTTCCAAACCCTGTCCTAAATCCCAGAGACAATGCCTGGATGAAACTGAAAATGTGTGGGAGAAGAGAGGTACATGAAACCAGACTCAGTTACAGGTTTGTCAGGAGAAACAAACCTGAAAAAGTAGTGTAAAAAGATTGTGGAACTCTAAAGCAAGAGTTTATTGGACTGAAAATAGGCAGGAAATAAAAGCTGCAATAAATATCTCTGTCATTTATGGAGACCCTGGTGACCCTCACTGACTTAACACAGGAAATGTTCATGATCATGGAATGTGGGAGTGACAGTTACTGAGTTATTATATATATAGTATATTAATGTTGTCAATCGAATATAATATTTATTCGTGATTAATCACAACTTAATTGCATATTTCTATCTGTTCTAAATGTACCTTAAATTCATACTTTTGAAGTTTTTAATATTTAGCATTTAATTGTACACATTATTTATAGTAGCAGTATAGTACACTCATTATTGCTAGTAGTTTTTTGTCACATAAAATTACAGCGCAGTGAAAGTCTTTCTTCAAATATCCCTTCCTGATAGGAAGCCAGGGTCCGAACTCAGGGTCAGATCAGACATGATACAGAGAGGGTTAGGGGCCTTGTTTAGGGGCCCAGCAGTAGCATTTTGAACATTCTAATCAGCACTTTATCTATAAGCTATAAATTTATTAATTAAAAAAAAAAAAAAATGTTAACAAATTATTAATCTATACAGTACATAGATATGTGAATTAACATCAGGGCAATGGTGGTTCAGGGGGTTAAGGCTCTGGGTTACTGATCTGAAGGTCAGATGTTAAAGCCCCTCACTGTGCTGAAATGTGCACGTGACAAGTATGCAGCACATGTACAATTCTTTTTAATTAAATGTTTTATTTCTTTCATTATTTTGTTATTATTTTAATGCCATAGAAGTTACCATGCTTTAAAATGTACTATAAATAGTTCATGTATAATAATAATAATAATAATAATAATAATAATAATAATAATAAGTATCAATTATTATTATTATTGTGTATAATAAGAAAAAGAAGAATGATGATTATTATTATTATTATTATTATTATTATTATTATTATTATTATTATTATTATAAATCAATTCATTCAATAAATATATATATTTTTTTTCACCAGTTCGTTCCGAAGCCACTGCAGCGCATCGTCCATGGACCGGAACCCGCAGATCTCACGCGGTCCGTCGGGGTCCTCGCGCTCCGCGGGTCCGTGGTCTGCCTCGCGCGCGCTCCGGCAGCCGCCCCACGGCGCACTGCGCAAGCGCTCCTGCCACTCCAGGTACGAGGGTCTGCGGGTCTCCAGCTTCAGCTTCTCGGTGAGCGCCTTCACGCTGTCCAGGTCTTCCTCCGAGCTCTCCTCCGGTTCCTTAACCTCCATCTCCGAAACCTCCGAGCCTCCGTCTCAGCACGAGCGGCGAAGGAAAATATTTATAGAGAGCGTGTGTGTGTGTGTGTGTGTGTGTGTCTGACCGCCCACATGCCATGGGAGAGGAGTAGGTGTTATAACCGCTTTGGTTTGCACGTGACAGAGGAAGACAGAGGATACACCGTTGGCCAATAAATATTACGAGTTATTGTATATATTGTTCTTCTTCTTTTTGTTCTTGTTTTTCTTCTGCTTATTGACTGATCACAATGCTTCATTATCTCTATCACAATGCTTCAATCCAGCAGGTCATTTCAGTGCAATAATAATATTTTAAAAAAATATAGCAATTTTTGGATGCTGATTGGTCAGAAGGTTCCAATTAGCTATAGCAATTTGCTATAACTACAGTACCAGTCAAAGGTTTGGATGCATCTTCTCCTTCCCTGGTTTTTCTTCATTTTTATTTTTTTCATCATTGTACATTAATACGTATGTAATTAACAAAAACGTGTTCAACCATCCAGAATATCAATTATCATTTAGGATTTTCCAAAGTAACTCCATGTAGCTTTGAGTGCAGCCTGGAAAACTCATGGCATTCTCTCCTGAGGATCACAAGATAATCACCTGGAATTGGGTTCAGTTCCAAGAGATCATTCGTGACATATGTATAGAAAGTCCATAGTTAATAGCCTTATTAGTGCTGCTACAACTACTGTATAAATCCATATGATGGCAAGAAACACTCAGTTAAGGGAAGAGAAAAATAAACTGAAATGATCTTTCAAGTGTAGACTCCAAAACCATCAAACACTATGATGGAACAGACTCTCAAGAGGACTTTATCAGGAAAGGAAGGCCCAGAGCTACCTCTGCTGCAGAGGATAAGTTTATTAGTGTTATCATTTATTTACATAAATGCTATCCAGAGTTCAAGTTTAAGTAGAGACTTGGTTGGGCCGAAAAATACAAGGAATCAACATTAGATCAGTGGAAAACTGTCCTTTGTTCTAATGAGTCCAAATTTGAGATCTTTGGTTCTAACTGCCATATTATTATTGTTAGATGTACAGAAGGTGCCGTGTCATTGTTAGATGTACAATGGATGGTTCCTGAATGTGTGGTTCCCACTGTGAAGCATGTAGGAGTAGGTGTGATGGTGTGGAGGTACTTTGCTGGTGACACTGTTGGTATCACAGCGACATGCCATCCTATCAGCTTTGCACTTAGTGGGACCATTACTTGTTTTCCAACAGTACAATAGAGATTGAAAGGGACAGTAGAGACGGTAGAGACGGTTTGACATGAGTTGAACCAGAGAGCGAAGAAAAAGCAGCCAACAAGCACTCAACATCTCTGGGAACTTCTCAAGATTGTTGGAAAAGCATTCCAGGTGACAACCCCATGAGGCTGAGTGAGAAAATGACAAGAATGTGCAATGTTGTCTTCAAATCAAAAGGTTGTTAATCTAAACAGAAATCTGAAATATAACAAATTGTGGGTTAAATGTTACTATGGCTATAAACTGCAGGTGGCTTTACAGTTCAGCGACTGCCGACATGCAGCGATAAAAATCACTGCAGGTGTTAATATGTTACCGTTTCTATGGCAACAGCTTGTTCACATGGACTCATACAGGTACATGCCTGGCTCTCTGGAAAAGGTTTATTGATCATTTACAGTCTCCAGTTTCAGTGCCAGAAGAAAAATAGCTGTAACTTTTGTGACACATTAAAGACATATGAGTGTCTCAGATGGCAGTACAAGGTTGCACGCACAGTCACAGGGAGCACCGAACTTCCTGAATCAGTGTGATAAAAGACAGCTGTGTACAATGGGAGCTGTGCAACTGGTGCTATTCTGAACACGTGCCTTATCACGTCTGCGATTCACCATTGACAGCAAGTTACAACAAATAACAAACGTTTGACGTGATTCTAAAAGTTTTCTAAAAAGCACGGGCACATCAAGAGTGGAAGAACATCACTGGAAGACAACGGGAGATCAGGAAGATCTTCAACACGCTCAACCAAACACTTTGTTTCTCCAAACGTTCATCTAAAATGCTGTTCCTCTTGTAAAACTCTACAGAGATGTTCTTCACTAGTTGGATATTTTCTTCTTTATCTCAGAGCAGTTCAGTAGGATTGAGGTGTGGTGACTGGGCAGGTCGTATCATGATAGATATCACTCCAGACGTCTGTCTGCTCTCTAAATAACACGTACAGAACTCAGACGTGCTTCGGCTCATCGTCTTGTTGTACGGTGAAGTCGCTTCCAATGAGCCGCAGTCCAGACGGAACTGCACAGTGTAGAAGTACGGAATGGGAGACATGATGGTTCAGGATTCCTTTCACTTTCCGGAATCTTCTCTGCTCTAAAACAACCCCAAACCATTAAACTTCCACCTCCATGTGTGAGTGTGGGGGTGAGGGAGTCTGATCATATCTTCTCTCCTGTTCTCCTTCTTACACAAGTTCTTCTGTTAGAGACAAAAATCTCCCATTTGGACTCCACAGAACTTTCATCCACTTATTCACTTGTCCGACTTTTGTGTGTTTTTGCTAAGTTTGTTGCACATGCACACGTCTCAAACACAATAAAATTCTTTTTACAGCCTCCGTTTTACTTAAAACATCATAGAAATAAATGCATCAGGAGTTTTAGATTATAATTAGTTTAAAAACTAAATATCTTCAAGCTTAAAATGTACCAGATTTAGCATTAAACAAAAGTTAAATATATATCAATAAAGTTTAATAATACAAACTAAAACAAAACAGCCATTTAATGTTATCTTGCAGACCGACAAATGTAACAAGAAATAGATAAAAATTTGCTAAACTGAACAACTTACATATTTAGGAAAGATTTCTAATATTATTATTACGAATAATATTAGTATAAATTAATGTTAATTAGAATTAAAAGGAAATGTGCACATCATTATATGTACCCGTTTTGGTTGTGAAATCTGTTCCCGGGTCCTTGTTAAAGTTTTATTTCCTTCTGGCTCCACCTGCTGGTCATAATATGGAACTACATGACATTACATTACATGTCCCTGAGTATTTTATATGTTTGACGCCATCTATTTGCATTTAAACTTGCTTTGTATGTTTGCTATGTATGTTAAAAAAGAATAAAAGCTTTACTCTGGGCAGCCTGAGATGTGAGCTAATTAGCTTTTTCTTCTTCTTCTTTCGGCTTCTCCCATTAGGGGTCGCTACAGCGGATCATTACAGCACTGTTGACCATCACCACTGCAAACAGGAAAGGGCTCAGAGCCGATCCTTGATGCAGTCCAACCTCCACCTTGAACCAGTCTGTCGTTCCTACTGCACACTTCACTGCTGTCACACTGTCCTCATACATGTCCTGCACCACCATCACATACTTCTCTGACACACCAGACTTCCTCATACAATACCACAACTCCTCTCTCCACCCTGTCGTACGCTTTCTCTAAATCCATAAATACAAAATGCAGCTCCTTCTGACCTTCTCTAAACTTCTTCATCAACATTCTCAAAGCAAATAATGCGTCTGTGGTGCTCTTTCCCGGCATGAAACCATACTGTTGTTCACAGATGGTCACCTCTTCTCTCAGCCTGGCGTCCACTACTCTTTCTCATAACTTCATGGTGTGACTGATCAACTTTATCAACGGTAGCAGGACTCTGTAAAACAGAGCGCAAACTCGATCCTGATTGGTGACTTTACTGGTGATTTTCCTGTAAAAGAAACTTACAGGAAAATGACACCAAAAACACATGAGACATTCTGTACACATATTAATATGAATACGTATAAAACTTTTGGCCTTTATTACACTGTGGACCAAAAAAGAAGCATTAGATTTGTTTAATATGTTGTAAGTTGTGTACATTTTTGTCCCTGACGTATTGACCTTCCCCCAGACACCAGTTTGTTTAAGCAAATTGTGTTGTCTCCTAACTGCTGTACAAAAGATCCAGCCACGTTTATTAGACCGCTAGTTAGTATCTTATTTGCTCATTTTTTGTGGATTTGGCAATTATATCCCGCGTTTTAGAATAGCTCAGTTCTGTTTTATGTAAAATTGCGGTGGAATATGATCGCTGTTCGAACATCCAATCACCTCCTGCCACTGCTTAGGAAATGCATTGCATATTGAACACTTTTTTATGAATTTTTATTATCATTACAGTGGAGAATAAAATACATGTTTATATAATTTGTATTATATTCTGTTTTTTATCATATTTGTGGCCAAAATACATACATCAGATTGAAGTAATATCTGTAATAAAGCTATTTACTACAAAATAATGTAAAATACTGTACTGTACTGTAAAATAAGGATTAAAATAATATAGATTTTGTGTATTTTAGTAACAATTTCAATGCTAATGTAATAATTCAGTTTATAATATTGTATGCTGATATTTATCCACTCAGATACTCATGTTGATCGTTTCTTTATCGTCTCGTGCAGGTCTTTATTGCAGTGAATTTGGAAAAGAAGTGAATTTTAGAGAAATAGTTTTTATAGTTATTGCATTATTATTTTTATTATTTGTTTAAAAATATTAATAGATATTAGGATTTGTGTTGAGTCACTTGTCACAAATGTCGATATAGCAAAAACATTTTCTCCACGCATTGAACATTTCATGCTCCACAGTGAAGGTCTGATGGAGCAGGAAGGCACTGAGGGCAGAGTCTGTTGATGGTCCACTCAGAACCATAAGCCGTCCATGAAGCGCCGCCCGGTCCAGAAAGTGGGTGTCTGAATTTCTGTACTTTTGTTTTTGACTAGAAACTAATCTTTTTCCGAGGTGAGGATCAGAAGGTCAGTGTAGTGTGTTCTGCAGTGCACCAGAGCTTCATCCCAGCTCTTCATCTCCTGCACCATAATCATCTAAGGTGCCCAAGTCTAGCAGAATGAGTTCATAGGTGTTGTACAGTTTTCATTCTGCCACAGATTATAAGTCATGACACAGTCCAAGAAAGTGAGGTTGTTTGGTTTTCCACGCTGAGAAACCCAGTGGTGCTCCATCAGTCCAGCGTGTGAATGTTTTTTTATTTAGTTTTTATTTAGTTTTTTATGAAGACCGATCCAGACATGGTACAATTTATATTCAACTGTTTGTTGTCTGAAAAGCTTGAATCCCACATGTGTGTCCAGAATTGACAAATCTATCAAATTATTCCTGCAGAACATCTGAGCTTCAGTCCAGGATGAAGAAGATATGCAAAAAATGTGTTTTCTGTACAGTAGTGCTGTGGATGCATATGTCAGAGTCAGCAGGATGAGGATGGAGAGAACAGCCATCATTTCTCTCCCTGGTGTGTTGGCGCTCGGCTATGGAGATTCTACAGGGATGAAGTTTGTGAGAGCAGCACACAATTGAAAATGCAAAACCAAGTTGCCAAACTGAGGGAAAGGTGCAGTAGGAGAATGCAGAAGGAGAATGTTCTGTATGTGTAAATACTTATTATACTTTTTATATTTTTTTTAACCAAAAAAACCCTCAATTTCTTTTATTTTTCTGATTTTCTCTGCTTCATTTTTATTTAATTTTATTGTATTTCTTTTTTTCACAAATTGTACTGTATAAGATATTATACAGAAGGCATACTGGTCCGCACTGACTTTAGTCCTGAGCTCTGTGTAATGTAGCTTTATGTTGTGTAATGTAGCACCAGGGTCCTGGAGAAAATATATATATATATATATATATATATATAAATGGTTGAAATGACAAAAGCTTCCTGACTTTACTTGACAATATTTTAAAATGAAAAAATAAATCCGCTCTTAGATGTAAAAATGAGATGAAATCGAAGGGTAACATATAAAAGAGAAAGAAGCTTTTTACTTGTTTGTTACATCAGAGTGAAATTCTGTCTTTGCATATCCCAGCAATGTTAGAAAGCTTGGGTCAGCACAGAGGATTAAGGGCCTTGCTGAAGGGCCCAAGAGTGGCAGCTTGGTGATACTGGGGCTTGAACTCTTGAGCATCTCATCGGTAATCCAGAGCCTTAACAACTGACCTAATCAGTGGGTCCTCAGGTGTGGCCACAGGGAGAATTCTTCACTATAGCACCAGGTTCAAGACACCAACTGGAGTATGGCTTCAAAACCTGTGAATGAACTCTGAGCTCCACCTCCTGCTGAAATAATAATAATAATATTAATAATAATAATAATAATAATATTAAAAAATTCAACCTTCAGGTATTTAATAAGATTAATTTATAATTGTTTGATAAAACCTATATTATTGAGATAATAAGCCAAATGTATATAAATAATATTTTATAAAGTACTTTCTATTAGATAGCAGCTATCTCAAACGCCATTCGCTAAATTCCAATTTATTTAAATAATATAAAAAAAAAATTTAATATACAATATAATTGTCTTTTTTTTTCAAAGAAACTTTAAGCTCTAGATTCTCCCTAGGATTTATTTTATATTTCATTAGCTGGGTCTGATTTTAGTCCTAAATATTTTAGCCAGGAAATGAGACTGTCCCTGTCCTTCGTGGCCTCATGGTGACTCGTTAGACCAAATCAATTGGAGGTTTTTATAAATCTAGATAATCAAGATAATGCATGCACAAGTTTTTCACTCCTGAAGAAATGTAGCATACATAGTGTGTGAGAGGCTTCATTCGCAAATGAACCACATGCAAATATGAGAACATGGTTTCTTTGTTTCTTTTTGTGGCATGCTGATTTAACATGGTCACTGTTTACTGTGATGGAAAAATGAACATGATGTCGGTTTATAATTTACCACATGGCAGCTTCCATTGGTCTCATTTAATTGTAAATCCAAAACAGAAATGTGAGAAATCTTTCCTGAGAAATTTTCCAATTCGATTTTAAAGATTTTTTTTATAAATTAGCTTTAAACTGATAGTTTAGTTATTTTGTCTGAGAAAATCTTCTACATTAGTGGTGTAAAACTCAATCAATATAAAGGGCCAAAACTAAAACAGGTTTAAGTATAAAGAAAACCTCAACATTTAATGAACAACGAGACAGAGAGGAAACAGAATAACATGAAAATAAAACAGTAAATAAAAATAAGTAAATTTGCCATGGGCATCGTTTCTCGGCTGTCAGTTCACTAATATTTGGGGTTTTGCTTCTGCGCTGGGGCACTTCTCAAGATAGAGTGAAGGTCTTCACTCAAAGAGGTGCATCAGAACACAGTCAGCTCTGAATAAATTATTAAATTCTATTTAAACTCTAAAATGATTTACTTTCATTTTATTTGATGAACGATCCTTTTTTAAAAGATTGTTTACTACTTTGTTATTCTTTTGACCGACTTGTTTGATCTCATTTATTTCATTCTACATTTATGGCGTTTAGCAGACCCCCGTGTCCAGAGAGACGTACAAAAGTGCTTTGAGTCTCTATTAATGAACAAATCGACACTGGTTCACTAGATTACAGACTTTAGATACAATCAGCTTAAAACGCTTGTGAGATGAAAAAAACAAAACAAACAAAGACAAAGCAAACCAGGAAAAGTGCTAGTTTAAGTGTTTCAGGAAGATGAAGATCTTCACCCGTCGCATGAAGAAGAAGCCAGTACCTATGCTGATCGGACATTCCAGGTGGAAGTTCATTCCACCACCTCAGTGCCAGAACTGAGAAGAGCCTTCAATTATACTTAATTGTTCCCCTGAGAGAAGGTGGTAGCAGTCGAGCAGTGCTGAAAGGATCCAATTTTGGCCTTGTAGACAAGCAGCAGTGTTTTGAATCTGATACGTGCAGCTACTGGAAGTCAGTGGAGGGAGCAGCAGTGTGGTGGTGAGGGAGAACTTGGGCAGGTTGATGACAGTGTGACAGCAGTGAAGTGTGCAGTAGGAACAACAGACTGGTTCAAGGTGGAGGTTAGACTGTATCAAGGATCGGCTCTTAGCCCTTTCCTGTTTGCAGTGGTGATGGACAGGTTGACGGACGAGGTCAGACAGGAGTCTCCATGGATTATGATGTTTGTGGGTGATTTGTGGTGAGAGTAGGGAGCAGGTGGAGAAGAGCCTGGAGAGGTGGAGGTACATGCTGGAAAGAAGTGGAACGAAAGTCAGTAGAGTAAGACAGAGTACATGTGTGTGAATAAGAAGGAGGTGCGGTTGCAGGGAGAAGAGGTGGAGAAGGTGAAGGAGTTCAGGTACCTGGGGTCAACAGTGCAACGTAATGAAGAGTGTGTTAGAGAAGTGAAGAAAAGAGTGCAGGCAGGGTGGAGTGGGTGGAAAAGAGTGATAGCAGGAGTGATTTGTGATAGAAGAGTATCTGTGAGAGTGAAAGGGAAAGTTTATAGGACTGTAGTGAGACCTGCGATGTTGTATGGATTAGAGACAGTGGCATTGAGTAAAAGACAGGAGGTGGAGCTGGAGGTAGCAGAGCTAAAGATGTTGAGATGTTCGTTGGAAGTGACGACGATGGACAGGATTAGAAATGAGTTTATTAGAGAGACAGCGCATGTAGGACGTTTTGGAGACAAGGTGAGGGAGGTGAGATTGAGATGGTTTGGACATGTGCAGAGGAGGGACATAAGTTATATTGGTAGTAGAATGCTGAGGATGAAGCCACCAGGAAGGAGGAAAAGAGGAAGACCAAGGAGGAGGTTTATGGATGTGGTGAGGAAAGACATGCAGGTAGTTGGTTTGAAAGAGGCAGATGTAGAGGACAGGGGGGTTTGGAGACGGATGATCTGCTGTGGCGTCCCCTAATGGGAGAAGCCAAAAAAATTAGAAGAAGTGACGATTATTTGGTGGTAAAAACTTTCGACATTTTTGGTAGTATAATTAAACTGTCTACTACATTAGATACACTATATTGCCAAAAGTATTGGGTCTTCTGCTCTTTCCTGCTATATGTGTTTATTTTTCAAACTGTTACCACAAAGGTCAATTGTACAGGATGTCTTTAGATGCGTTATAATAAAAATTTGCATTCACTTGAACTTGCAAATCCAAACCTGTTCCAGCATGGCGATGCCCCTGTGCACACTGAGCCTTGAAGATCTGGTTTACATGCTTTGGATAGGTAGATCTTGAGTGGCCTGCTATAGAGCTCTAATCTCCTCCCTACTGAACATCTTTGAGATAAATGTGAACGCTGACTGCACCTCAGACCTCCTCACCTCCATCAGTACTCGCCTTTCGTAATACCTTTAAGATTGATGAACACAAATGTCCAAAAGCACATTCCAAAATCTAGTGGGACATCTTCCCAGAAGAGTGGGGGGAATTATAAGAGCAAATTGGGACAAAATGTTAAATGCAATGCTCAAAAATTACATACTGCGCTTATGACCATGTCACCCAATACTTTTCTATATATATAGTGTATGTTGTCATGTGAATATACTTGAATTACAAATCTTTAACAAGTTAAAACCAAGGGTAATCAAAAGAACGAGGCATATGAGAACAAACACTAAGCATTTGATGTTGTGTTTGGAGCTTCCTGGGAATTGGAGTTGTAACTGGATGAAAAATTAACATTTCGCAGCAACAAGTCAGAGATCAAAATAAACAAATGTCACACTGGCGAAAGGCTGCTTCATGCACAAGCGAGTTTTAGTTGCTTTTTGGTTTAATGCAAAACAGTGTGTGAAGTAAATTTCTAAACAAATCACGACTGAGCAAACACCAACAGTTTTTCCACACACACTGAACAAAGTAAAATACAATTCTGTATCATGAAAGCACACAATTGTAGTTCCTATATGATCAATTTCCTGTGTTTTACAATGAAGCTGCCACATGAATTTGAGATTAGTATCATTTAAATATCAATTAGCATTACTGAACATCACACACTTTACCAGCATAAAGTTCGCACCTTCTAATCCCACGTTTCTTTTTCTCATCATCAACCCACGAAAGACTTGACACAGAAGTGATTTGTTTACAGTTGTACACAATGCTCACCTTTTTGCATTGACTTAGACCTAAAGCCAATAAAACTTGCTCACGAGTAAAACCAGTGCATGTCATCAGTTAAATGTTTGCAAATCGTTTCTGACTTTGAAACCTACATCAGCAGAAACTACATTTTTTGCCCTGACCCAATGTTGTTGTTTTTACTATAATGTTTTTGTTCTTTTGTTTGTGGTTCCTCCTTTAACCCAGCCATTAGGGGGGCACAAGCCAGTGCACTCTTAGTGCCGGTCCCCCGCGGGTAAATGGGGAGGGTTGCGTTAGGAAGGGCATCCAGCGTAAAACGTGCCAAATCAAATATGCGGATCACAAATGAGAATTTCATACCGGATCGGTCGAGGCCCGGGTTAACAACGACCGCCACAGGTATCGTTAGCCGACAGGGTACCGGTGGAAATTGGGCTACTGTTGGCCGAAGGAGGAGAAGGAGAGGAGGAAGACGTCTACAGAGATGGCAGGAAAAGGAGCAGTGTAGGAGAGTAGAGGTTCGGGTTGGTACTTTAAATGTTGGTACTATGACTGGTAAAGGGAGAGAGGTAGCTGATATGATGGAGAGGAGAAAGGTAGATATGCTGTGTGTTCAGGAGACCAAGTGGAAAGGGAGTAAGGCCAGGAACATTGGAGGTGGATTTAAACTGTTTTATCATGGTGTGGATGGAAAGAGAAATGGTGTAGGGGTGATTCTGAAGGAAGAGTACAGTAAGAGTGTAGTGGAGGTGAAGAGAGTTTCTGATAGGGTGATGATCGTGAAGGTGGAGGTTGAAGGGATGATGATAAATGTCATCAGTGCCTATGCTCCACAAGTTGGCTGTGAGATGGAGAAGAAGGAAAGATTCTGGAGTGAATTAGATGAAGTGGTAGATGGTGTACCTAGGAAAGAACGATTGGGGCAGACTTTAATGGGCATGTAGGTGAAGGGAACAGAGGTGATGAGGAGGTGATGGGTAGGTATGGTTTTAAGGAGAGGAATGTGGAAGGGCAGATGGTGGTAGATTTTGCTAAAAGGATGGAAATGGCAGTGGTGAACACGTATTTTAAGAAGAAGGAGGATCATAGGGTGACGTATAAGAGTGGAGGAAAGTGCACACAGGTGGATTACGTTCTGTGTAGGAGATGCAACCTGAAGGAGATTGGAGACTGTAAGGTGTTGGCGGGGGACAGTATAGCTAGACAGTATCGGATGGTGGTCTGTAGGATGGTTTTGGAGGCGAAGAAGAAGAGGAGGAAAGTAAGGATTGAAAGAAGAATAAGATGGTGGAAACTGAAGGAGGAAGAGTGTAGTGTGAGGTTCAGGGAAGAGGTCAGACAGGGGCTTGGTGGTGGTGAAGAGGTGTCGGATGATTGGGCAACTACTGCAGGAGTGATGAGGGAGGCAGCTAGAAAAGTACTTGGTGTGACATCTGGAAATAGAAAGCAAGACAAGGAGACGTGGTGGTGGAATGAGGAAGTGCAGGAGAGCATTAGGGGAAAGAGGTTGGCAAAACAGAAGTGGGATCGACAGAGTGATGAGAAAAGTAGGCAGGAGTACAAGGAGATGCGGCAGCAGGTAAAAAGGGATGTGGCGAAAGCCAAGGAAAAGGCATATGAGGAGCTGTATAAGAGGTTGGACACTAAGGAAGGAGAAAAGGATTTATACCGATTGGCCAGGCAGAAGGACCGAGCTGGGAAGGATGTACTGCAAGTTAGAGCAATAAAGGATGGAGAGGGAAATGTGTTGACTAATGAGGAGAGTGTGTTGAGAAGATGGAGGGAGTATTTAGAGCAGCTGATGAATGAGGAAAATCAGAGAGAGAGAAGGTTGGAGGATGTGGAGTTGGTGAAGCAGGATGTAGATAGGATTAGTAAGGAGGAAGTGAGAGCAGCGATTAAGAGGATGAAGAATGGAAAGTCGGTTGGACCAGATGACATACCGGTAGAAGCGTGGAGATGTTTAGGAGAGATGGCAGTGGAGTTTTTAACCAGATTGTTTAACAGGATTCTGGAAGGGAAGAGGATGCCTGAGGAATGGAGAAGGAGTGTGCTGGTACCGATCTTTAAGCATAAGGGAGATGTGCAGACCTGCAGTAACTACAGGGGAATTAAGTTGATCAGTCACACCATGAAGTTATGGGAAAGAGTAGTGGAAGCCAGGCTAAGAGAAGAGGTGACCTTCTGTGAGCAACAGTATGGTTTCATGCCGAGGAAGAGCACCACAGATGCCTTATTTGCTTTGAGGATGTTGATGGAGAAGTATAGAGAA
Source organism: Silurus aristotelis (assembly GCF_946808225.1). Classification (NCBI taxonomy): domain Eukaryota; kingdom Metazoa; phylum Chordata; class Actinopteri; order Siluriformes; family Siluridae; genus Silurus; species Silurus aristotelis. Next base: position 32,158,177 of record NC_139579.1, read on the forward strand.
GGACAGAAGGAGCTGCATTGTGTATTTGTGGATTTAGAGAAAGCGTACGACAGGGTGCAGAGAGAGGAGTTGTGGTATTGTATGAGGAAGTCAGGTGTGTCAGAGAAGTATGTGAGGGTGGTGCAGGACATGTATGAGGACAGTGTGACGGCAGTGAAGTGTGCAGTAGGTACGACAGACTGGTTCAGGGTGAAGGTTGGACTGCATCAAGGATCAGCCCTGAGCCCTTTCCTGTTTGCAGTGGTGATGGACAGGTTGACGGACGAGGTCAGACAGGAGTCTCCCTGGACTATGATGTTTGCAGATGATATTGTGATTTGTGATGAGAGTAGGGAGCAGGTTGAGAAGAGCCTGGAGAGGTGGAGATATGCGCTGGAGAGAAGGGGATTGAAAGTCAGTAGGAGTAAGACAGAGTACATGTGTGTGAATAAAAGGGAGGGCTGTGGAGTGATGCGGTTGCAGGGAGAAGAGGTGGAGAAGGTGGAGGAGTTCAGGTACCTGGGGTCAACAGTGCAAAGTAATGGAGAGTGTGTTAGAGAAGTAAAGAAAAGAGTGCAGGCAGGGTGGAGTGGGTGGAGAAGAGTGATAGCAGGAGTGATTTGTGATAGAAGAGTATCTGTGAGAGTGAAAGGGAAAGTTTATAGGACTGTGGTGAGACCTGCGATGTTGTATGGATTAGAGACAGTGGCATTGAGTAAAAGACAGGAGGTGGAGCTGGAGGTAGCAGAGCTAAAGATGTTGAGATGTTCGTTGGAAGTGACGACGATGGACAGGATTAGAAATGAGTTTATTAGAGAGACAGCGCATGTAGGACGTTTTGGTGACAAGGTGAGGGAGGCGAGATTGAGATGGTTTGGACATGTGCAGAGAAGAGACATGAATTATATTGGTAGAAAAATGCTGAAGATGGAGCCACCAGGTAGGAGGAAAAGAGGAAGGCCAAGGAGGAGGTTCATGGATGTGGTGAGGGAAGACATGCAGGTAGTTGGTGTGAAAGAGGACAGGGTGGTATGGAGACGGATGATCCGCTGTGGCGACCCCTAATGGGAGCAGCCGAAAGAAGAAGAAGAAGTTTGTGGTTTCTCCTTTGTAAGTCAGTTCTCTACCATTTATATTATACAGTCTGTATATTTGATGTACCTTATTAAGCTTTCACAAAAGTATTTGTCAGGCATTTAAGTGAACAAATGTTTTATTGGTATTTTACCTGGTGTTAATTTTACCTACAGTTTGCAGGCAGAAATAACAGAATGTTTTCTTCAGATAAGTCAAGTCAAGTTTATTTCTATTGCGCTTTTCACAACAGACATTGTCTCAAAGCAGCGTTACAGAATTTTAAGAGTTAAAGTGAGTGATGTGTATTTATCCCTGATGAGCAAGCCGCTGGCGACTGTGGCAAGGAAAAAGTCCCTTAGATGTTATGAGGAAGAAACCTTGAGAGGAACCAGACTCAAAAGGGAAACCCATCCTCATTTGGGTGACATCAAGAGTGTGATTATAGTCTTTAAACACTACAGAACACTGGAGAGTGAGAACTAACATGAGCACTGGAGTGTGTGATTATGAGTAATGTCCTTTCTACAGTCTTATACAGTCATTTAAGATTATGGAACCAGGAGCTACTGAGCAACTCATAAAATAGCTCAACATTTGCGTTCATCACAGATCCAACACCAGCTTCTTCATTCCAGAGCCTTTAAACACTCAGAGAGGTCCAGTATCCAAACTCCACATAAGGTGGGATCCAATTGGCGCTGTTACGTCTCTAGATGGTTCGGGATGTTTGGGTTCTTCTACTTTGAAGGTCCATAATCTTAATGAGGTGGGACGTGACTAGAGCTGTAGCAACCTCAGGATGCCTCGGGATGGGGAGAGAAAGAGAAGCAGTGGAGAGGAATTAGCATAGCTGCTGTTCATGATATTAACAACACAAGTTGATAATGTGCATGTGATCAGATGTTCTGGAGCACAAGGTTATGATGTGATGTGTGTTATGTGTAGAACTCGCTAAAAACATACGTCTTTAATCTGCACTTAAATTGGGAGAGTGTGTCTGAGCCCCGAACACTGTCAGAAAGACTATTTCAAAGTTTAGGAGCTAAATGTGAGACCTTTAGTGGACTTTGCTATTCTAGGAACTACTAGAAGTCCAGAGTTTTTAGATCTCAAGGAGTGTGATGGATTGTAGCATGTTAGAAGACTGGAGAGATACATGGGAGATAAACCATTTAGTGTTTTGTAGGTAAGTAGCAGTAGTTTTTAGTCGGTTGAAAACTTAGTTGGATTGGAAGGTAGGAAGGTAGCCAGTGTTGGAAGGTAGCCAGTGTAGGGACGAGAAGATTGGGGTTACATAATCATATTTTCTCGACCTTGTAAGAACTCTGGCTGCTGCATTCTGGACAAACTGTAGCTTGTTTTTAAATGATGCAGGACATCCACCTAGTAATGCATTACAATAGTCCAGTCTGGAGGTCATGAACGCATGGACGAGCTTCTCTGCATCAGATATAGACAACATGTTTTTTAACTTAGCAATATTTCTAAGGTGAATGAAGCCTGTTTTTGTAACATGGTTGATATGATTTGTAAAAGACAAATTGCTCTAAAATAACTCCCAGGTCTTTTACTGTTGAACTAGTAGTTAAAGAACATCTATTACAATTCACCAATTATTGTTTAATTTTGTTCATCATGGATGGAAAAAGTTCACACAGTAGTGATTTGCTACCCTTGGGAAATATTATTAGAAGACATGGGATTAGCTTCCACTGTTATGCTGATGATACCCAACTATATATCTCATCGAAACCAGGTGATACACTCAATTGGCTCGGTAACTGAGTGCGTCAAATAATTCAAAGATTGAGATGACTCATTACATTCTGTTATTAAATTCTGATAAAACTGAGATTTTGTTCATCGGTCCAAAAACCTGTACACAGAAGCTCCATCATTTCAACCTGCATTTAGTAGAATTTTACGGTGCTGTGATTTACATGTGATGAGCATAAAGCACCTTTCTTTCCTTTCTTTTCTTTCTTTTCTTTTCTTTTCTTTTCTTTTCTTTTCTTTTCTTTTCTTTCTTTTCTTATTTCTTTTTGTAATGCACTAGCGAGTTTGCTATCTAGCTCATGAGTCACTGCAAAAGAGCAAAAGTAAAAAATACAAAATAAAAAAATAGTACAATTCTAAACAAATTACTGTGTGAACTTTTTCCATCCATGATGAACAAAATTAAACAAGAATTGGTGAATTGTAATAGATAACAGGATGTTTTTCAGGCTCTGTGATTAGCAGTGATGAACTCATGAAGGAGAGTTATGATTAGTAGAGATGAGGGTATGATGTTTTTCCTCAGGGGTCCTCCATTGATGACTTGGAACCTTCTAAAAAGGGCAGTCGATATCAAGCTGATCAAGGAATAAAGAATTTAAACGACTATTAGATGATCATGGATGACGTAAAACACTAGTGAGACTGATACTTGAACTGACTTACCATTTATTGGCGAAGGTTGGAGTTCCTGCTTATGGGTGGGCAAGTCTGGTTATTTATAGAACACGTGATCAAAATAGCCCGACTGCGCACAGTGGAGACGTCGCTACTATTGCCACATTTTCCCTTTTCCTCATTGCTGAGTCTTGTGTGCTCTTGTTACGCTTGGTATTGTCATTGGAACAAAGACCAGAGCTGAGCAGATACTTCATAACTAAGATTATTTCCATACTAATCTATTTTTGTTTGAATATTTTTCTTTCATTTGGCCCTCCGTCCACACTGAGGCAACGGTTTTATTCAACAGATATGTAGTAAAAGTGGATACATTTGAAAATGCGGTTTTCACGTTACAGTGTGGACTGTATGATGATTTTTTGTCGTGTGTTGGGTCCTGTCCTCAACAAGTTTTAACGAGGCAGAAAAGAAATAATGCAGGTCAAAGAGGCTTATGGTTTACTCATGTGCTGTACAGGGATGTGAACGTTTTCAGATGTTTCAGTGGGGATGAGCAACTTTTGAAAAACTGATTGAAAACGACAGTGTGGACGCAGATCGTTTTGGATGAAAAAGCAGTTTTCAAATTTATCCAGATTAGTTTTGACACAGCCTGAGTACAGGAATGCAAGAAGGGTACCATGTGTGGAACTGATTAATCACTCAAATGTTGTGTGAAAAGTTCTTTGTGGCCATGATTGTACCCCTACAGTGTTTGCTTCAAGCAGTAATGCAATGTGCATTTCAGAATATCTTTATCGAGTTTTGGTTCTTTTGAGCAGACACATTTACACTTATCCTTATTGATTGATTAAGCCTCACGATATTCCGATTCATGGTGCAATGCCTTAACCACTGAGCAACCACCTCCCCATTTACATTTACACTCATGCTAATGAGAGTCTGCGGGTTTTGATTTACAGTTTACAGTACACAGGAAACGTGTGAGCATGTGACATTCAAATGTGTATTTACCCTCTGCTTATGAATTTCTTTGCATATTATAAACTGTATTAAAAAACATGACCCAAAACACCCATTAAAACTAGACCATTTTATTTCATGTTTATTATCATTGCAGTGGAGGATAAAATACAAATATCCTTTCATGCAGGTGGGAAAAAGCTTATAGCAAATTATTTAATATAGCATTCCACATCACACCTGTGGGCTTTACAGTGGATAAACAAACATCTATTGCATATAACTATTTTCTAATACATAATTTAGCACTTGAAGATAAATATTGGAGTAAATATTGAGTAACAATTCTAATGCTAATGTAATAATTTAATCATTGATGTTTATCTGCTTCCCGTGGGCTCACCACCTGCAGGAGGGACTGTAAGGGACAGTGCTGTGAGGATTGGGCAGCAGTCGAAGGCGGGGGTCTGCTTAGACTGCTGCCCCCGCGACCCGAATTACGGATAAGCGGGAGAAAATGACATGACATGACATGTTTATCTGCTCAGAATCTTCAATTGTTCGGCGTCCCGTGCAGGTCTTGTTTGCAGTGAATCGCTGAATCTTCAAAGTGAAGTGAATTTCAGAGAGATTATTTTTTTATTGTTATAGCATTTGATATATATAAAGAATATTAATAAGCAGATATTAGTAATTAAGTCGAGTCACTTACCAAATGTTTTGGTAGCAAATGAAGTTCATTGTCTCGCTGCAGTCTCTGTTCTCCCAGACACCAGTTTGAACGTTTCGTGCTCCACAGTAAAAAGGCCTGATAGGGCAGGAAGGCATTGAAGGCAGAGTCTGCTTAAGGTTCACCCAAAACCATATACCATTTATGAAGCATAGCCCGGTCCAGAAAGTGGGTGTCTGAATATCTGTGATCATGCTGTTGACCGCATATTGATCTGTCTCTGAGGTGATGCTGAGCAGGTCAGTGTAGTGTGTTCTGCAGTGCACCAGAGCATCTTCCCAGTTCTTCTTCTCCTGCACCACAATCATCTTAGGTTCCCAAGTGTAGCAAAAAAAATAGGCCATTTTTGCACAGTTTTCATTTTGCCACAGATTATTGTAAGTCATCACACAGTCTTGAGTTTGAAGTTGGTCTGGTTCCCCAGTGTTCCACTCTGTGAATTCCAATGCTGTTCCATCAGACCAGTGTGTAAAGTTCATCTCCATCGTTTGTTTTCTAAGACCGATCCATGCAGTGTACGATCTATAATTCATCCATTCATCCATGACATCTTTGAATTCCTGCTGTGTGGAAAATGTTGACAGATTCATGTGATTATTTCTACAGTACGTCTGAGCAGAGGTCCAGTTTAAAGAATCTTCGTAAATAAATTTATGTTTTTTGTTGAACAGCCCCATGGATGCATCTGTCCGGGCCAGCAGGACGAGGATGAAGATGGAGAGAACAGTCATCATCCCTCACTGTGGTGTGTTGGAGCTCTGGAGTTTCTACAGGAATGAAATTTGTGAGAGAAGCACCCAAGTTCAAATGTAAATGCAAGTTGCTAGTTCCTGAGAGGAAGGACAATGCAAACTTTATGCAAGTGCAGAAAGAGCATGTTCTATATCTGTATAAGTTCATATTTTTTACCCTCAAATTTTTATTTTGATCTTTTAGCCCTGGTAAAGTCCCCTATTTGATAAGAAAAAAAAGGAAATCTTCTATTTTATGTTGATTTATGTTATTTGTTGGTTGTTGCTAGAAAAACCCTTCTATTTTTTGAGTGCAGAGTTTGTTTAATCCAATGTACCAAACAAATGAACAACAACAAAATAAAATACATTTTTTACTTGTTTATTTAGGATTTTAGAAAAGCAGCAAATGTACAAGTCAGAAATCAAAGTAAGCAAACCTTTAACAGGCGAGCGGCTGCTTCATGCACTAGCGATTTTTAGCTGCTTTTTAGGTCACGAGTGATTGCAAAAGAGCAAATGAAGTAAAGTTCTAAACAAAACACCACTGTGTTAACTTCAACACTTTTTCCATTCATGATGAACAGAATCAAATGGTGAATTGCAATGGATATCCACAGAACACCGCAAAGCAAATGCTATTTGCATCTGCAGGGTAAAAGCACACCCAGGTGAACTTCGGGTGATATTTTGAACTGTAAATGATGAGATTGCAAACTGTTTTGCAATTTTATGTTTTATTATTTTGAAATTGTTTCACATTTTGTAGACACAGTCCTTTACAGATTTGTGAAGCTCCACCCATCTTTACTTCTGAGAGAATATATATATATATATATATATATATATATATATATATATATATATATATATATATATATATATATATATTTCCCACACCACACAGCACTTTACCAGTGCATTTACACAATCTTATTTTATTATGTTCACCAGTAATGGAAAACTGTGCAAACTGACACTGGTGATTTGTTTAGAATTTTACTCCATCACCCCTTTAACTCGTTGACCTAAAAAAAAGCAAATGAAAGTTGATAGTGTGTAAAACTGCAAGTTGGCAGTAGAATATTTGTTTACACAGAGCAAATTGTAATGCTTTTTTTAAACGTACATAAGCAGAAACAACATTTTAAATTCTTTTTGTATGAATATATTAATATGATGTGAGTGCTTTCTGATTTCTAAGGCATTGCCCTTCCACACACATGCCTTTGTAGTGCACAAAAAACAAAAGAAAAGTGAAAGGATGTAATAAAACCAGATGTTCTTTTCCTGTTTTGTCTGCAGGAAGTTGCAGCTCTGCCTCTGCCATGTTAATCTGTATTCTATGTGACTCTCAGGACACGCCTTACCACCCCTTCACTATGTGGTTCTGGTAAAAGTACTGTTTTATTCGATTTTGATAGAAGGTAGTTAATAAACATTCACGATTTCATGTCCTTTAAATTTCCTCAATGTATTTAAACTGATGTGTCTCGCAAGACTTTAGCTGAAACATACAACTGCATATTATCCAAAATAACAGTGAATGCTAAACCTATGATTTTTACCCAGAGGTAGCAAACTACAAATACAAAAAGCAGTGGGCCTAAAAGCGAACCTTGTGGAGCACCAAACTTTACCTACCCATTTACTTCACCTTTACTTCAAAATTTACATACACAAACATATGAAAGTCATATATCATTCAAATATAAGACCTGAGCCATATTAACCATAGGATCAGTATTAGGTATTATCAGTATTTTTGATGGTGTTTAGTATGACAGAAATTTTTAGAATCTTGGAGATAAGAGAATATTTGATATTGTCATAGCTGTCATTGGTCAAAGTCATAGCCAAGGGTTTTTAATTATGGTTTTGATAACTGCTAAAATGTTTTATGTACATATTGAGTGAGAACTGGCCTACATACAGTCTAGTTCCCCTTCGGGAACTCGAGCTGCATCTAAACGCTTTGGGCGTTCCCAAAGCGTTTCGACGCAGCGTCTCATTCCCTCGGGGAACTAGGGTTACAGTCTTAACCTAGAGACGATCTTCCAGCATTTAAAAACATTTGGTGCATCATAAAATAAAAAATACAACAAAGGAACCCAGAATCGTTGAGCAGCTAGAATCCTGTATCAGACCCATATGGGATAACAGTCTCTTCCAAAACTTCAGCAGTTGGTCTCCTCAGTTCTCAGATGTATATGAACAGAAGTGCCACACAGTGGGAAACATGGCCCTGTACCAACTTCTTGAAGCCATCAAATTCAATGTGTCTAAATTTCTTCTTAAAAAAAGGTACATATTCTTATTTTAAACATTCGAATAGTTTTTTTTTTTTTTTTTTTGCGAATAGATTATGGATTTATAGGATTTGCAAATTCTTGCATTCTGTTTTTATTTACATTTACGTAGTGTTCCAACATTTTTGGAATCGGGGTTGAACTAGATAAGTGTGCATGGCAGAATAAAAGAAAACATTTGACAATGTAATGCTCTGAAGCACTTAGCTGTGTGTCTACAACACTCTAAGAAGAAAGGACCAGACACTCTAAGAAACATGGCCCTGGACCAACACAATCTTAAGTCTGGAGCACACTAACCGTTACACATTATTATTGTGTACCGTAATTTCAGGACTATTAAGCATATATAAGCCGCACCCACTAAATTTTTTAAATATTTTTATTTTTAACATAAATAAGCTGCACCTGTCTATAAGCCGCAGGTGTCTACACTAATGTACTTTACACAAACTTTAACGAAAGACACGTTACACGGTGTAACAAGTGAAATATATTGCGCTTCCTTTATGAGCATAGCGGTATTTTGGGAATAGCCTGCCACTGATTTTTTTCTGGTATTACTGCATGTGTGAAGACCGAGGAATATGTCCTTATTATTTTCTGATGCTCATTTCTAAGTTTCTTTGACTAACCCTTAACGCTGTTGCCAAGAAAAATAAAAAAGCACGAGTTTTGGAAACCTGTCTGAGCTTATACGATTTCTGTTAGAGTTAGCGAGCTCTCCCTTCACCCAGAATCAACACGCTACAACGGCTTGTATCTAAACAGTAGCCTACCAAGTAAGTCATTGTTCACTGTCTTCCTCCTTTCTTTCACAACTATTTCTCTCGGGAGTTTATCTTTTAGCATCATCGTGCGTTTCTCCCGATGCCGTGCAGCTCAGAACACAGGTGAGGTGCGTTTTTTCGTTTCCGTTCGGACATTTCATTGGTCTAATGTTATGTCGCTCAGTTTTTTGGCTAGTAGTTTGTAAAACCTTGAAAAACCCAGGAAAAATTAATAAATTAGCTGCTTCGTTGTTTAAGCCGCGGGGTTTAAAGGTATAAAAGTAAAAAAGTAGTGGCTTATAATCCGAAAAATATGGTAATTAATGATTGCAATAACAGTTCTAGCCACTTGGTGCCATTCTAATCGAAGGAAGCAGTGAGCCTTAGTGCGCAAGTACACAGTTTTATTGCATAATGGCTCACTCTACTGGCCATAATGTTAACTACATGACAGTTTATGTTTTTTAACAATCTATGATAAACACACACACACACACACACACACACACACACACACACACACACACACACACACACACACACACACAGAAAAATTAATTACATCTTTCCTGGGTAATTTTCAGCTTTGATCTCAGAGGTGCAGCTAAATGAGCTTATATGCATTATGTGTCAGACACCATGATTTGAAGTTTTGCCATTTCTTTGTAATGATGTTTATAAAAGAACAAAGTCATTATCATTTTTTTTACACATAATCACACCATATATCAAATCAATTCAAATATTATTTATAGGGCGCCTTACAGCAACCAAAAGGAGCACAAGGCACTTTCCAGTAAAATAACAATAGACAATAAAATATAAGAACACAATATATATGTAAAATAGCAGTTGAATCAGGGGCTACGTGTTAAAAGCTTGTATGAATAAATGAGTTTTCAACTGCGATTTAAAAACACTCAGAACAGTGACGGATCATATGTGAGCTGGTAGTGCGTTCCACAGCTTTGGTCCCTGGACAGCAAATGACCGGCTTCCAAACTTTTTATATCTGTACTTGGGAGTGACCAGAGAGGTATGTCCAGAGGAACGGAGAGTTCTGGCTGGTTGGTAGACCGTTATTAATTCGGGGAGGTAGGCCGGGGCCAGACCATTGACGGCCTTGAACACAAGCAGCAGGAACTTATACTCCACCCTAAACCGCACCGGAAGCCAGTGAAGCGCGCGGAGGACAGGGGTGATGTGTGAGTGTTTTGAGGTGTTGTAGAGAAGACGTGCTGCCGCGTTTTGTACCATTTGTACCATATGCTGGTTTGTGTGCATTTAGTCAGACTGCCTGTGGATATTAAAACCAGTCTTACACACAGATCCATTCTACTGTTACACTGCTATCCTGATGAGCAGTGAGTAAAGTGCAGGGCCTATCCTGGAAAATGCAGTGTAATTCAAGAACATACTATTAACATGACACCAGTACATAGCAATTTCAAATAATACTATGCACACACACACACACACACACACACACACACACACACACACACACACACACACACACACACACACACACACACACTACTACCTACTGGCATGTTTTGTGTTTGACCAGTGGTGGACAAAGTACACAAAGCAGGTATTAGATTAAAAATACATTGTGATTTCTGGATTTTTTTTTTTAGATTATGTCTCTCACTGTATATATATATATGAGGGACAGCCAATGTAGGATGTTTTGGTGACAAGGTGAGGGAGGCGAGATTGAGATGGTTTGGACATGTGCAGAGGAGGGACGTGAGTTATATTGGTTGAGGAATGCTGAGGATAGAGCCACCAGGAAGGAGGAAAAGAGGAAGGCCAAGAGAGGGGGGGTATGGAGACGGATGATCCGCTGTGCGCCCCCTAATGGGAGCAACCGAAATAATAATAATAATAATAATAATAATAAGATTTTATTTATATATATATATATATATATATATATATATATATATATATATATATATATATATATATATATACATATATATATATATATATATATATATATATATATATATATATATATATATATATATATATATATATATTAGAATCAGGATCAGAAATAGCTTTATTACCGAGTAAGTTTACACACACAAGGAATTTGACTTGGCGACAGGAGCTCTCAGTGCAGGAGAAGGTACAGGCATAATATAACAATTACATTACATACAGACAATTAAATAATGCACTAATGCTATGCTGCATATGTTAAGGGGGCGGAGTGAGACAACAAGGCACGGATGAAGCCTAATAAGGAGAGCAGCAACGTTTAAACCTCATTGAATATATGATTACATGCACATTATCAACTTGTGCTGTTAATATCATGAACAGCAGCTACGCTAATTCCTCTCCACTGCTTCTCTTTCTCTCCCCATCCCGAGGCATCCTGAGGTTTGGCCAGCTCCAGTCACGTCCCACCTCGTGAAGATTATGGACCTATGGATGATCATGGAGAAGTAGATGCCGAGTGTTTAAAGGCCCTGGCATGGAGAAGCTGATGCTGGATCTATGATGATCACAAATTGTTCTGTATTGTTGAAAGATTTATGACCAAACTCTTGATGTCACCCATATGAGGATGGGTTCCCCTTTGAGTCTGGTTCCTCTCAAGGTTTCTTCCTCATATCATCTAAGGGAGTTTTTCCTTGCCACTGTCGCCACGGCTTGCTCATCAGGGACAAACGCACACCATTCACCTTCACTGTTGTTTTCTGTAAAGCTGCTTTGAGACAATGTCTGTTGTGAAAAGCGCTATACAAATAAACTTGACTTGACTTGACTTGACATTGAGAAGACTAAAGAGTATAAAAGGACTCACGAAGGAAGACAGGTTGGAGATTGTGTGGCTCCTGACTAATTCACTGATTCGCTCTCCCTCTTATTGCAGGAAGCAGCGATGGCGGCGACAGCAGCTCAAGCTACCAGAGCGACCCCACTGGCGCACATGCGGAGATGCTGCGGAGGGGCACTGCTTCCGGATATCGCGTTGCATAATCTACTGAAACTAATGCAAAGCGATGTCCACGTGCCGTCAGCTCTAATGGTCCAACGAGGTCCATGCCACTTTTTTCGAAGGGGACCTCAAAAGACGCTTTTGGGATGGCCAGCAGATTCACCAGCTCCCCTACCCATCCACACACATTTCCCTTAAAGAATGAGGTAAAGCGGGCCAATTCTTTCCCAGAATTAGTGGATGGGTACGGCGGGGACTAACCGCCGCCTTCACTCTATGTTTCTCTCCCACGAATCGGACAGTAATGGCCACAAATGTGTATTCATGGATATCCCTGTACACCCATTTCACCTTCACCCGCCATTCACCCCTCTGTCCACAGCCCGAATCCACCAACGCCTGGTGTGTACCCCTTTGGATAATCACCAGTATGCGGTACATTCCAACTTGATTGGGGGCAGTCTGTGGCGCCTCGGGGATCTGGACCAGAGAGAGGGAAAAGACCGGTGAAATAAGAGAGAGAGAGCTGGGAGTAGTCACAGGGGATTTGCCAGCTCCTGGGAATGCCGGCAAATGGTCTTCCGCCAGCTGGACCACTTTGTCCACCGTCACCAGCATTGGACCAATTCCGCCGTCATTCCTGTTTTGGAGCACTGTACATCTGATCACATGCACATTATCAACTTGTCCTGTTAATATCATAAACAGCAGCTACGCTAATTTCTCTCCACTGCTTCTCTTTCTCTCTGCATCCTGAGGCATCCTGAGGTTGGCCAGCTCCAGTCACGTCCCACCTCATGAAGATTATGGACCTTTGAAGAAGTAGATGCCGAACTTGCAAAACATCCCAAACCATCTAGAGACGTACCAGTGCCAATTGGATCCCACTACATGTGTTGTTTTGACATTGGACCTCCTGGAGTGTTTAAAGGCTCTGGCATGGAGAAGCTGAGAGTGGATCTGTGATGATCACAAATGTTGAGCTTATAAAACTAGGAGCTACTAACCATATAGACTGTATAAGACTGTAGAAAGATCATTACTTATAATCTTATACTCCAGTGCTCATGTTAGTTCTCACTCTCCAGTGTTCTGTATTGTTGAAAGATTTATGATCAAATTCTTGATGTCACCCAAATGAGGATGGGTTCCCCTTTTGAGTCTGGTTCCTCTCAAGGTTTCTTCCTCATTACATCTAAGGGAGTTTTTCCTTGCCACAGGCTTGCTCATCAGGGATAAATGCACACTGTTTACCTTGACTGTTGATTTCTGTAAAGCTGCTTTGAGACAATGTCTGTTGTGAAAAGCGCTATAGAAATAAACTTGACTTGACTTGACTATACCTGTCCTACTCCTTCTAATCACCAACACCTGTTCCCCATTTACCTATTCCCTTAATAAGGTCCCCATTCCCCCTCACTCACAGTCCGATCTACCAGTTACAACCATAGATCACCTGGACTTCCTACCTCTCTTGTTCCCTGTGCTTCCATGCTCCTGGCTATGCTTCACTAGAAGCACTCAATTAAGTGTACTATTTGCTCCAGTCACTTCTCAAGCTCTCCTGCGTGTGTATGTTTTAACCGAATAAAGAGATTCTGTTTTACTCCCGGTTTCTGCTGCCTGGTCTATCATTGACAGTTCTGTTTTGGGCCATATGTTTGATTATTTATATATGCTCCATCTGGGTTAAATTATTTTTATTTGTGGCATTAACTTTCAATATTATGCTAATGGCAGACAGTTAGTTGTATGTTTCTGCAAAGTCAGATGATGACACCAGCTTAATAATTGTAATAATTGTAGAAATGTATAGGACATTAGACTGGTCCTATCTTATAACCTTCCTTTGCTTGTTTTTTTTTTCTTTTTCTTTTTATTATCTGCCATGTCTACTAAAATTATACTGTCTAATGTGGTGAAAATGTATTTATCAGCCTGGATGTTGGAAACCTACTAAACTCTAGTTTGCATAATATTTTAGTCATTTTCAGTCATTTCCAACAGCTGTTAAAGATCGCAGTAATGTCTGCATTTTGAGAATAACTTCGTCAAATAATATATTTTGTGTTTAAACAGTTTATCTTTTACATGTTTGAACATGTGAGCATTGTATTGATGAGACTTACACGCCGAGTATCACGTTCGGAACCCCTTTTAATCACTGCTTCCCGTGTTACACACAGTCAGAACTTAACTGTATTGATTTACACTGAGCATTTACACTTTACATTGAGCATTACACTGCCCTCTAGTGGCCGTCATATACAATATACACATCTCAATACATCTCCCTTTTTTTTTTTTTTTTTTTTTAAATGTTCTTTACTTTATACAACAACTGGTTTTATTTACTACAAATATTACACCAAATTATTTTCATTTATCAACCATGTGTAACATTTCTTCTTAAATTCACCTTTTCACATTTCTTCTATTAGTCTTTTTGGCCTTATTATTTGTCTCTGAGGACGTTTTGTTTGTTCTACAGCATCCTTTCTATTTTCAGTTACAAATTTAGCCATGCCTTTCATTTCTAATTGTTCATTTTGCTTTGCAATTTCCAGGTCATTTGTCTCACTTTCATTGATTTTTATTTCACTCTGAGGCACTTTTAACAAATGTCTTCTGTTTCTCCTCATTATTATTCCATGCTCTGTTAGCACTTCCTGGGTGTATTACCTGGGTGTAGTCTCTTTAATCACTTTGGCCAATAGTTCCCATTGCCCATCACATCTCACTAAAACAATTTCTTCTTGGGCCAGTGGACTTAGTGGTCTTGCTGTTTTGTTGTAGTGATTAATTAGTCTTTCATTTGCAGAATTCCACGTACTCCGTACCATTTGATGCTTTACCGATGGTAACTTTGTCCGTAGTTTCCTATTCATGAGCATTTCCGCCGGTGAAAGTCCATTTTCCAGTGGTGTAGCTCTGTAATTCAGAATAGCCAGGTACGGATCACTCCCTGTCTCAGTAGCTTTTTTCAGAAGGCGTTTCACTATTTGAACTCTTTTCTCTGCTAATCCATTGGACTGTGGGTACAGAGGGCTTGACGTTATGTGCTCAAAATCATAACTTTTTGCAAAGTCCTTAAAACTCTGACTTGCAAACTGTGGTCCGTTATCACTTATTACAGTCACTGGAATACCATGTTGTGCAAAAATACTTTTTGTCTTTGCAATTACCTGCTCTGACGTTGTGCTTGTCAGCTGCATGAATTCTGGGTAGTTTGAGTGATAGTCCATGAGCAACAAGTAATCCTTGTCATTAAGCTGAAACAAGTCTATTCATTGGCTCTTTTGTTTGCTGATATCTGTGCCGCTGGCATACTTCACAATTTTGCACTAGTGTCATTATGTCTCTGTGCATGCCTTGCCAGTATAGAACTTCTCATGCCCTCCTCTTACAATTTTCGACTCCTAGATGTCCTTCTTGAACAAGTTTCAGCATCTGCATTCTCATTGAGATTGGCACAACAATTCTTGTTCCTTTCAGCAAAACTCCATCTAGCACTGACAGTTCATCTTGAAAATTTTGGAAAGGATTCTCCATTATCTCATCTCCAGGCATGTGAATCATGTCCATTACTCTATTTAACTGTTCGTCGTTCAGTGTTTCTTTTGCTATTTCAACCCATTTTTCAACCCACACTGGCATCTGTGCTTTGATAGAGTCCACATGTATTTGCACATCTTTCTCTGTAGTGCCTACAATGTTCTTCAAACTAGCTCTACTCAAGGTATTTGCAATAATTAAGTTAAGTCTCTAGTATCTTCCATAGACATACTCGTGGAATCTCTCACAGCCGAATACTGCACCCAATGTTTCCTTCTCTATTTGGGCATAGTTTCTTTCCGCTGATGTATTTGTGTGGGATGCGTATGCAACTGGGTACCACTCCATGTCATGTCGCTGGGGTAAAACAGCTCCTAAACCCGCTTGTGATGCATCTATAGAGACCTTTAGAGGCTTTTCCTGGTCATAAAATTTCAAAACAGGTTCTCTAGTTAAACTGCTTTTCAACCATGACCACTCTTTTGCCTGCACATCATTCCACTGCCACACGGTATCTGTTTCTAACAAACTTCTCAATGCCTTTGTGTTTGCTGAAAGATTTGGAACAAATTTTCCCAAGCAGTTTATTAACCCTAAGGCTCTTTGCAGGTCTTTTTTGTCTCTTGGCTTATTTAAATTTAAATTAATTCCTTTGTGCTCGATCCAGGAACTTGCTGTTTGTCATCATGCTCTTCTTTTGAGCGGCTCCATATCACTACATCATCAATGAAGACTCCAACTCCTTCTATTCCATCAAAGAGTTGCTGTACTGTTCTATTTTACCATCTCGTGTTCAAGATCCACCTATGGGAAGAACATCCGTACCTAACCTCTGCAGAAGCATCCAATTGCACCAAGTTTGGCTTGACAGACAGGAGCTTGTGCCCAATGGCAAGTAAGGCAACGCCCGTTACAGAAGTGCATAAGGCACCTGCACGCGCTCCTTTTTCTCAGTTAACGTTCGCTTCTTGCGACATCTGCATATCCTACATCACAGCTCCCTGGTTCTTGGACTGCCTTTTTTGTCTTCAGGAGGACATATCGTCTGATCAGCCTCCGCCGAACATGCACGTCCTCAGCCAGGTTAGCTTCGCGAGCCGCCCAAGCTTGCACTCTCTTTTTTTTATGAGCTGCCCGCCTGCTTCTTTTTCCTTTTTTCATGGCGCTTTCTAAAGCGGCACCGGCTACACGGGGGACAACCAATCGCGAGCCTGCCCGGCCGTGTGCAGTGCTCTCATTGCCGCCAGGGATGCCCATCCCTTCTGCGTTGTCTGTATGGGTCTCAAGCATGCACAAGATTCTATTGACCACCCGGAGAACTGTAGCCATTGCCTGGCGCTCCCGAAAAAACTTCTGCGTCGGAGACTCAAGACGGCTGCTTCGCAGTGTGTCGATTTTGAGCCCTCCGACTCGGAGAGGGAAAAAGGCGGTGCCGCGGCGCACCTGGGGGCCTCCCGCAGTGCGACTTCCTCTGACTGGGCCGACCTGTGTCCTTCCCCGTTCGAGGATTTGCTACCGGCCGACAACCATTTCCCCCGAAGGACCGACAGGTTCCGGGGATGAAATCGAGGTGGGCCTTCTCAACGGCTCGGACGACGAGGAAGCCATCCCGTCAAGCTGTCCAAGCGAGCGGGCGTTCTATGGCTTTAACGGTGGTCGGAGAACGTGCACCGGTTGATCCTGGTCAAGCTCTTTTTGGCCAGGCTGTTGCGCTGATGCAACAACGATCCGATGATAAAAAGGAGGACGAGGCGTTCAAATTTTGTCTTTCTAGGAAGCCGCCGCAGCATCTGTGTGGCTATCTAACGCTTCTGCTGCGGGACGTCATCCCCACTACACTGGCAGAAATTACAGGTCCCGCGGGAGACCACCAGCTCAGCAGAGCAGGTCACCTCCCCCCCTGCTAGGCCCTGGGTTAAGATGTCCTTTACCACGGCCACGGCGAGGAAACCCCCCTACTCCGCTCCTTCTGGTCCTAATAGGAAGCGGCCGACCTGATGCTCTACCACAGGGGTTTTTTTTATCCCCGTTCATGGGCGGCCAGCCCTCCGGACACCTGATCTTTCCTACATGTTCGCCCGTCCAAAAGACGGAGGTTCTTTTTCAGTGAGGTCGGCCCCACCTTGCCGGCGAGGGTCATTCTCTGTTCCGCACAGGCTTCACTGTTCCCCGTGTCGTCCAGAGTGCATTTCCCTGTTCCAGTAGGGAAAGATGTGAGATTAAGTGCAGAAGCAGTGTCACCAAACACTCCCCTTCACACTCCTCTCACAAATTTAATAAAGGCTACGGCCTCAGTTTTTCAAAAAAAAAAAAAAAAAAAAAAATATATATATATATATATATATATATATATATATATATATATATATATATATATATATATATATATATATATATACATACATACACACACACATATATATATAAAACATCAATGAATCAAACGAATCAAATGAATTCGTTTCTGGTGGAGATTTTTCCCCAGATTCCCACATGTCGTCTCTAGTTTGACCACTAGATGACGTCATTGCACCATTAATGAACGATCTGGCTGGATCGGCTCTCGGCATTCCACCGGGCTGTGTGGGGTCGCCCGGGAGTCACGTGACAGGCTGCCTGTCTGTCTCGGCCCCCAACTGGGTGATTCACACAGTCACGAGGGGTTACAGGCTTCAGTTCGCCATATCACCCCCGCGGTTCAACGAAGTGGTATGGTCCTATACGGACGAGAGCTCCGCTCACATTCTGAATTGACGTAATATCTTCTCGAGAAGAGAGCGATTCGGGTTGTGTCCCCGCATCTGTGTATTCAGGGCTCTTTTCTCTCGCTATTTCCTGGTCCCGAAATAAGACGGTTCTTTCCGTCTTATTCAGGATCTCTGTGTGTTGAACAAACATTTAAGGAAATACAATTTCAGACTGTTATCACACGGCTCTCAGGGAAGGAGCGTGCATACAGTTTCGCACATGTCTCAGATCACAGGGTCTTATGGCTTCAGCTGTCCGTGTTTTGCCTCCATGCCTTCTGAGAATGAGGGCTTTCATGAAGTGGATTTGTCCCTTCATCCCGCACAATCTTTGTCGCTGTCACGGTGATGCGCGCGTGCATGGCCACGCTTAACCACTGAAGCGATGCGGAATTTTATGCGCATGTGTCAGGGCGTCATGCGCTCCCCCAAGCTTCACGTTCTAGCTCACATGTTGCTGGTATGGAGCACTTGGCATTTCCTGTCATTACGGGCGACTCACATCCTGGGCGTTTTAAACAGGGGCGCAGACCTTCTGTTGAGTGGAAACCCACTCTATGTAGAGTGGCGGCTCCACCCTCAGATCCGCGGAACCTTGGCCCCTCCCGTTGCGCACGGACCTCGTGGCCCGAGCGGATGGGGAAATCTATCATCCTCGCCCAGACAGGGTGGCTTTCTGAGCCTGGACCCTGTGAGGGCGAATTTGAGCACTTTGGAGCGCCCCTTGCATGTTCTCGCCACAATTCAGAATGCCAGGGCCTCTTCCACGCGTTCTCTCTACGATTGTGCGTGGCGTGTGTTTGAGGCGGGGTGCAAGACACACTGGCTCGTTTCATATCTGTGCTCGGTCGCTGACATTCTGGGTTTTTTGGTGGGACCTTGTCAATCGCGGCAGAACCTTTTCGATGATCAAGGTCTATTTAGCGGCTATCGCTGCATGTCACGCCATTACGGTGGGACAGCACCTCCTTTTCCATAGATTTATGAAGGGCGCGCGCCGCTCCATCCCGGTCAACGAAGGTGTAGTCCCAGATTGGGTTCTTGGGATATCTCCCTCAAGCTTCCGTCCTTCAGGACGGCTCTGCTTCTGGTTTTTGGCTTCAGTCATGTCATTTGCATGCACTCTCGGTTCATTCCTCGTGCTCCGAATTCTCGTTCAAAGGAGATAGTGTTTTGCTTAGGCCTAACCTGGCCTTCGTGCCTAAATGCCTTCACTGGTGAGGTGATTGTGCTCCCCGCCATCCTCCTCTTTTTTCCTCTGCGGAGGACCAGGGGTTGAATGCTTTGTGCCCTGTGCGTGCCCTACAGGTTTAGTTGGACAGGACAAACCCTTTTCAAAGGCGCGACCAGCTCTTCATCTCTTGGGCCCCGCCGAAAACACGGGGAACCCTATCTCTAAGCAATGCCTCTCTTGTTGGCTAGTAGTGGCCTTCTCGAGAGGCGTGCAGCCTCCTGGCTGTCTTGGTGTGGGCTCTTCGTAGCCACATGCTACTAGGCCTGCCCTCAACTCCGTCTGCCCGGCCTAGTTATGTATGTTTCAAGCGTATAGTTCCCCTTTTTCTTGAGACCCAGGTTGGTCCATTCACATGTCTATGGACATGTTCTCTTTCCTACAGGCTACGCTTGGTGGTCATCAACGGGGTTCTAACATGCGTGTTACCACACGTCGTGTTTCTTTCCATGGCTGGGTTTTTATCGCGAGCAGTGTAATAAGTCTGCTGCTTTGTGACGTGCCGTGCACCACCTGTTTGGCCGTCCTCTGCCTTACGGGGCCTCGCAGTGAGTGTATTGGGCAACCGGGGAGTTGTCTATATCTCCCATAGGTGGATCTCGAACACGAGATGGTGAAAGAGAACGGATGTATGACCGGTTCTGCATTCTCCTTCAGCTTTATTTTGTGTTTTCCTGGTCATTTCCCTATTCCTTTGAACACTTCTTTGTATTCTTTTATCCAGTCGTTCTGAGTAATTTCTTCTGTAGTCACATCTTTTCTCCTCTTCTAACCTTTGCTTTCTTGACCTTGCATTTTCTTTTTTGATGTTACTCTGTTTTTAGCAAACCTCTTCCAGCCCCTGTGCACAAAGTAAGCTCCTTGAAGAGCTCGATTACATGCTTTGGAAAGGAAGATCTTGAGTGGCCTGCTATAGAGCTCTGATCTCATCCCTACTGAACATGATGAATTGGAAGGCTGACTGCACCCCAGGTCTCCTCACCTACATCAGTACCTCCCTTTCATAATACCCTTGTGGCTGATGAACACAAATATCCATAAGCACACCTCAAAATCTATTGGAACATCTTCCCAGAAGAGTGGAGGGACTTATAAGAGCAAATTGGGACTAATTTTGTGGAATGCAATGCTCAAAAACCACATACTGTACTTATCACCAGGTGACCCAGTACTTTTGCCAAATAAGACTATGTTGTCATGTAAACGCACTCTGAGGGTCTTGAATTACAAATCTTTAATAATCCGGAGAGGAAAATCCAAAACAAAAACAAAGCCAGTAAGGAGCAGATTTAAGGTGATTTACAAACAGGACGAATTCAAAACCAAAAGGGCAATCAAAAGAATGAGGTGTATGAAAACAAACACTAAGCGTTCACAATTTACACAGTTTACAATTTGCAGCAACAAGTCAGAGATCAAAGTAAACAAATGTCACACTGGCGAAAAGCTGCTTCATGCACAAGCGAGTTTTAGTTGCTTTTTGGTTCAATGCAAAACAGTGAGTAAAGTAAATTTCTAAACAAATCGCAACTGAGCAAACGCCAACAGTTTTTCCACTGACAGTGAACAAAGTAAAACACGATTCTGTGACATAAAAGAACATAATTGTAGTTGTTATATATGCAACGAAAAAAGAGCCCACATGAATTTGAAATTAATATCAGTTAAATATCAATTAGCATTACTGAACACTACACACTTTACCAGCATATAACCACTAAGGTTTGCACCTTCTAATCACACACTTTTTTTGTCTCTTGATCAACAACGAAAGACCTGACACATAAGGGATTTGTTTACAGTTGTACACAATGCTCACCATTTTGCATTGACTCATAAACTAAAGCATATAAAACTTGCTCGGGAGTAAAAACGAGTGCATGTCTTCCGTGAAATGTTTGCAAATTCAGGCACTGTGACTAGCTGTCAGGCTGCAGACGCGGAAGCCGATATAGTCCGATCATTGTCCTTTTATTTAAAAAAACCGTACAACACAAAAACACTCATAAGCCGTAGAAAACAACAAACAAAGACATCCCCTCGATACGCGTTGTCCGCTATGAGTTCAAATGTCCCAAGCATAATCCATAAAGCCTTCGGCAATGAGTAATCCAAGTCGGAAGTGAAATTCGGATATACAGCCGGCGGTCGAGCAGCCACGCGATTGTCCAGCTTGACAATATAACGACCGACAGCCTGTGACTCAAGAACGTGAGTTTATGTAGTCTGATCTTTCATGAGCCACAGCTGTCGGTAATCTTGGGAAGCAGCGTGACTGCTATCGAGGGGGGCGTGGCAGGGTGAATCTCTGACAGCTACAGATGGGGGCGTGGCAGGGTGAATTCCTGACAGCTACAGAGGGGGGCGTGGCAGGGTGAATCCCTGACAGTACCCCCCCCTCCAGGGGCGACACCTGACGCCCCAAAACCCACCTATGCCAGGCGGGCCAGGGCACTCCGAGGAAGGCCTCCTTAGATGCCTGGGAGCAACGGAGGCCTGGTGAGCATCCTCTGTGGAGAGCCGGAATGGAACAACACCTTGCAGGAGGATCCGGAACGGAGCCACGCCCTCGGTGCTGACGGGAGGCTGAGTAACCTGAGGGACCTGGAGGACCGACGTCGCCGTCAGAGGGACCTGGAGGACCGACGTCGCCGTCAGAGGGACCTGGAGGACCGACGTCGCCGTCTGAGGGACCTGGAGGACCGACGTCGCCATGCGGGGATCCTGGGGGCGATCCGTCGCCCTGAAGAGGACCTGGGGGCGATCTGTCATCCTGAAGAGGACCTGGGGGCGAGACGTCGCCCTCTGTGGAGCTTGAATGCGATCCTTCGCCCTGCGTGGAGCCTGGATGCGATCCTTCGCCCTGCGTGGAGCCTGGATGCGATCCTTCGCCCTGCGTGGAGCCTGGATGCGATCCTTCGCCCTGCGTGGAGCCTGGATGCGATCCTTCGCCCTGAAGAGGACTCGGGGGCGAGACGTCGCCTTCTGTGAAGCCCGGGGGCTAGACGTTGCCTTCTGCGGGACTGTGGGGTGAGCCGTCGCCTTCGGTGGAACCCGGGGGCAGCGGTTCGACTTCCCTTTCGCAGTCCTGGAGCCGGGGTGAGTGCACAGGGAAACCCCTGGGTGTAGGAGCGCTCCTTGGGACCCTTAGGAGCAGATCGGAGCCTACTGGGCAGCCTGGAAATGGGGTGAAGCCTGCCTGGAGATCCACGAGCGGAGAAGGGCTCGCCTGAAGGTCCACGACATCAGTGGAGCTCTCTTCGGGACACTGAAGCGAAGACAAGCTCGTGGGGTCGCTCGGAGGCGGAGACGAGCTCTCGGGAGGAGCCAGGAGCAGAGTCGTGCCCTCTTGAGGAGCCAGGAGCTGGGCGGAGCTCTCTTGAGGGACCTGGAGCTGGGCGGAGCTCTCTTGAGGGACCTGGAGCTGGACGGAGCTCTCTTGAGGAACCTGGGGCGGAGCCGAGCTTTCCGTGGGCGAGATGTCGCCTTGGAAGGGGCTCTGGGATGTGGCGTCGTCTGGAGAGGGACTCGGAGGAGTCACTTCGCCTTCTGTGACCGGAGGTGTCGGCGCGGCGCTCTCCTGACGGGTCTGTGGCGGCGCGGCGCTCTTCTGACGGGTCTGTGGCGGCGCGGCGCTCTCCTGACGGGTCTGTGGCGGCGCGGCGCTCTCCTGACGGGTCTGTGGCGGCGCGGCGCTCTCGTGAAGACTCTGTGGCGGCGCGGCGCTCTCGTGAAGACTCTGTGGCGGCGCGGCGCTCTCGTGAAGACTCTGTGGCGGGAAAGCACGCTCCCACGGGAACCTCGGAACAGAGCGGCACGCCTGTAGAAGCTCTGTGACGGCATGGTGTGCTCGCCGACGCTCGGAGATGGTGTGGTGCGTCCCCGAGAACCCCGGAACACAGCAGCACGCTGGTAGAGACCCTGAGATGAAGCAGCCCTCTCATCAAAACATTGGGGCTGAGCTGCAGGCTCATGGGAGATCCGGCACGGAGCCGCGTGCTCTTGAGAACCTTGGAATGGAGCACCTTCCTCCTCAAGGGGACTGTAGTGGAGATCCACCACCTCTATCCCCAACTTCCCCAGAAGCAGCCCGCTGAATTCGGCGAGTGAGCCGAATTTGCCCCCTTTGGCGCTCCATAGTGAGCTGGCTTTGGCAAGAACTTCACCAGACAGGAGGAAAATACAGAGGGCAATCTTGGCTCGTTCGGAAGGAAACCGGGAAATGTTAACAGCCACATACTCGCCGATGCCTTGCAGAAATCCGCCCAATTCGTCTTTTTTCCCCGAGTAACGAGCCGGTAATCCCCTCGCGCTCTCTGAGGGGTGTGGCGCAGCCGCTCTCATGATCCGGCTTCTGTGGATCCGAACCGCAAGAAGCGGCACTGAGTTTCCGGAGGAAATCTGAAGCCGGGTTCAGCTGCCGATCCGTTGCGGTCGGAATCGCGGAATGGCGAATCCGCGTTCGGTATAGGTCGGTCGTTCTGTCAGGCTGCAGACGCGGAAGCCGATATAGTCCGATCATTGTCCTTTTATTTCAAAAAACCGTACAACACAAAAACACTCATAAGCCGTAGAAAGCAACAAACAAAGACATCCGCTCGATACGCGTTGTCCGCTATGAGTTCGAATGTCCCAAGCATAATCCATAAAGCCTTCGGCAATGAGTAATCCAAGTCGGAAGTAAAATTCGGATATACAGCCGGCGGTCGAGCAGCCACGCGATTGTCCAGCTTGACAATATAACGACCGACAGCCTGTGACTCAAGAACGTGAGTTTATGTAGTCTGATCTTTCATGAGCCACAGCTGTCGGTAATCTTGGGAAGCAGCGTGACTGCTATCGAGGGGGGCGTGGCAGGGTGAATCTCTGACAGCTACAGACGGGGGCGTGGCAGGGTGAATCCCTGACAGCTACAGACAGGGGACCAAAAACCAGAGCTGAGCAGATAATACTTTCAAAAATGATGACTCATTTTTAGCCGTGTTTCAACGAGGAGAAAAAATAAATAAACAGCAAGAGGAAATAATGCAGGTCAAAGAGGCTTACGGTTTGCTCATATGCTGTACCGGGATGTGAACGTTTTCAGATGTTTCAGTGTGGATGAGCAACTTTTGGAACGACAGTGTGGACACAGATTGTTTATAGATGAAAACGCAGTTTTCAAATTTATCCAGATTAGTTTTGACACAGCCTGAGTAAAGGAATGCAAGAAGGGTACCATGTGTGGAACTGATTAATCACTCAAATGTTGTGTGAAAAGTTCTTTGTGGCCATGATTGTACCCTACAGTGTTTGCTTTAAGCAGTAATGCAATGTGCATTTCAGAATATCTTTATCCAGTTTTGGTTCTTTTGAGCAGACACATTTACACTTATCCTTATTGATGAGTTAAGTCTCATGATATTCCGATTCATGGTGCAATGACTTAACCACTGAGCAACCACCTCCCCATTTACATTTACACTCATGCTAATGAGAGTCTGCGGGTTTTTATTTACATTTTGCAAGGAAACATGTGAGCATGTGTAATTCAAATGTGTATTTACCCTCTGCTTAAGAATTTCTTTGCATATTATACACTGAACGTAAGAACATGACCCGAAACACCCATTGAAACTAGACAAGTTTATTTCATGTTTATTATCATTGCAGTGGAGGATAAAATACAAATATCCTTTCATGCAGGTGGAAAAAGCTTATAGCAAATTATTTAATATAGCATTCCACATCACACCTGTGGGCTTTACAGTGGATAAACAAACATCTATTGCATATAACTATTTACTACAACAAATTTTAGCACTTGAAGATAAATATTGGAGTAAATATTGCGTAACAATTCTAATGCTAATGTAATAATTCAATCGTTGATGTTTATCTGCTCAGAATCTTCAATTCTTCGTCGTCCCGTGCAGGTCTTGTTTGCAGTGAATCGCTGCATCTTCAAAGTGAAGTGAATTTCAGAGAGATTATTTTTTATTGTTATAGCATTTGCGTATAGCGTAACTCGTTAAAGAATATTAATAAGCAGATATTAGTAATTGAGTCGAGTCACTTACCAAATGTTTTGGTAGCAAATGAAGTTCATTGTCTCGCTGCAGTCTCTGTTCTCCCAGACACCAGCTTGAACGTTTCGTGCTCCACAGTAAAAAGGCCTGATAGGGCAGGAAGGCATTGAAGGCAGAGTCTGTTGATGGTTCACCCAGAACCATATACCATTCATGAAGCGTAGCCCAGTCCAGAAAGTGGGTGTCTGAATATCTGTGATCATGCTGTTGACCGCATATTGATCTGTCTCTAAGGTGATGCTGAGCAGGTCAGTGTAGTGTGTTCTGCAGTGCACCAGAGCATCTTCCCAGTTCTTCATCTCCTGCACCACAATCATCTTAGGTGCCCAAGTGTAGCAAAAAAAATGAGTAGTTTTTGTACAGTTTACATTTTGCCACAGATTATTGTGAGTCATCACACAGTCTTCAGTTTCAAGGTGGTCCGGTTCCCCAGTGTTCCACTCTGTGAATCCCAGTGCTGTTCCATCAGACCAGTGTGTAAAGTTCATCTTCATCGTTTGTTTCCTAAGACCGATCCATGCAGTGTACGATTCATTTTTCATTGATTGTGCTATAACATGCTCAAATTCCAGCCGTGTGAAAAACGTTGACAGATCCACGTATTTATTTCTACAGTACGTCTGAGCAGAGGTCCAGTTTAAAGAATCTTTGTAAAAAAAATAATATTTTTTGTTGAACAGCCCCATGGATGCATCTGTCTGGGCCAGCAGGACGAGGATGAAGATGGAGAGAACAGTCATCATCCCTCACTGTGGTGTGTTGGAGCTCTGGAGATTTTACAGGAATGGAATTTGTGAGAGAAGCACCCAAGTTCAAATGTAAATCCAAGTTGCTAGTTCCTGAGAGGAAGGACCATGCAAACTTTATGCAAGTGCAGAAAGAGCATGTTCTATATCTGTATAAGTTCATATTTTTTATCTTTTAGCCCTGGTAAAGTCCTCTATTTGATAAGAAAATGAAAAAAAAAAGCAAATCTTCTATTTTTTGTTAAAAAAGAAAGGAAATTAGATAAATTTGTTGGTTGTTGCTAGAGAACCCGCAGAGTTTGTTTAATCCAATGTAACAAACAAATAAACAACAACAAAATAAAATATATTTTCTACTTGTTTTATTTTTTAAAGCAGCAAATGTACAAGTCAGAAATCAAAGTAAACCAACCTTTAACAGGCGAGCGGCTGCTTCATGCACTAGCGAATTTTAGCTGCTTTTTAGGTCATGAGTCATTGCAAAAGAGCAAATGATGTAAAGTTCTAAACAAATCATCACTCTGTCAACTTCAACACTTTTTCCATTCATGATGAACAGAATCAAATGTTATTTGCCTCTGCAGGGTAAAAACACACCCAGGTGAACTTTGGATGATATTTTGAACTGTAAATGCTGAGATACTGTTTTTTAATTTTATGTTTCATTATTTTAAAATTGTCGCCCACTTTGTAGACACAGTCCTTTACAGATTTGTGAAGCTCCACCCATCTTTACTTCTGAGAGACTCGACCTGTCTATGATACACTATTTATACCCAATTATCTTACTGACCTGCTGTCAATTAACCTCATTAGTTTAAAAATGTTTCTCAAACTGGTTCAATTAAATAACACTTACTTTTTCCAGACTTTTGTTGCCCCGTCCCAACTTTTTTGAGGTATGTTGCAGTCTTTAAATTTAAAATGACCTTTTTTTTCCCCATACATTTCCTCAATTTAAACAAGAGATTTTTTTATATTCTGTTGTGAATAAAATATAGGTTTTGCAATTCATTACAATCTGTTTTTATTTACATTTTTTACTGTGTCCCCATTATACTGTGTGTGTGTGTGTGTGTGTGTGTGTGTGTGTATATATATGTATATATATATATATATATATATATATATATATATATATATATATATATATACAGTGAGGAAAATAAGTATTTGAACACCCTGCTATTTTGCAAGTTCTCCCACTTAGAAATCATGGAGGGGTCTGAAATTGTCATCGTAGGTGCACGTCCACTGTGAGAGACATAATCTAAAAAAAAAAATCCAGAAATCACAATGTATGATTTTTTTAACCATTTATTTGTATGATACAGCTGCAAATAAGTATTTGAACACCTGTCTATCAGCTAGAATTTTGACCCTCAAAGACCTGTTAGTCTGGCTTTAAAATGTCCACCTCCACTACATTTATTATCCTAAATTAGATGCACCTAAGGTCGTTAGCTGCATAAAGACACCTGTCCACCCCATACAATCGGTAAGAATCCAACTACTAACATGGCCAAGACCAAAGAGCTGTCCAAAGACACTAGAGACAAAATTGTCCACCTCCACAAGGCTGGAAAGGGCTACGGGGAAATTGCCAAGCAGCTTGGTGAAAAAAGGTCCACTGTTGGAGCAATCATTAGAAAATGGAAGAAGCTAAACATGACTGTCAATCTCCCTCAGACTGGGGCTCCATGCAAGAACTCACCTCGTGGGGTCTCAATGATCCTAAGAAAGGTGAGAAATCAGCCCAGAACTACACTAGAGGAGCTGGTCAATGACCTGAAAAGAGCTGGGACTACCGTTTTTAAGGTTATTGTTGGTAATACACTAAGACGTCATGGTTTGAAATCATGCATGGCACGGAAGGTTCTCCTGCTTAAACCAGCACATGTCCAGGCACGTCTTAAGTTTGCCAATGACCATTTGGATGATCCAGAGAAGTCATGGGAGAAAGTCATGTGGTCAGATGAGACCAAAATAGAACTTTTGGGTCATAATTCCACTAAACGTGTTTGGAGGAAGAAGAATGATGAGTACCATCCCAAGAACACCATCCCTACTGTGAAGCATGGGGGTGGTAGCATCATGCTTTGGGGGTGTTTTTCTGCACATGGGACAGGGCGACTGCACTGTATTAAGGGGAGGATGACCAGGGCCATGTATTGCGAGATTTTGTGGAACAACCTTCTTCCCTCAGTTAGAGCATTGAAGATGGGTCGAGGCTGGGTCTTCCAACATGACAATGACCCGAAGCACACAGCCAGGATAACCAAGGAGTGGCTCTGTAAGAAGCATATCAAGGTTCTGGCGTGGCCTCGCCAGTCTCCAGACATAAACCCAATAGAGAATCTTTGGAGGGAGCTCAAACTCCGTGTTTCTCAGCGACAGGCCAGAAACCTGACTGATCTAGAGAAGATCTGTGTGGAGGAGTGGGCCAAAATCCCCCCTGCAGTGTGTGCAAACCTGGTGAAAAACTACAGGAAACGTTTGACTTCTGTAATTGCAAACAAAGGCTACTGTATCAAATATTAACATTGACTTTCTCAGGTGTTCAAATACTTATTTGCAGCTGTATCATACAAATAAATAGTTTAAAAATCATACATTGTGATTTCTGGATTTTTTTTTTTAGATTATGTCTCTCACAGTGGACATGCATCTACGATGAAAATTTCAGACCCCTCCATGATTTCAAAGTGGGAGAACTTGCAAAATAGCAGGGTGTTCCAATACTTATTTTCCTCACTGTATATATATATATATATATATATATATATACAGTATATGTATATATACAGTATATGTAATGTCATAGTATTCTACTGACCTAAAGCTTACTTGGAAAACAACTCAAGACTTCTTCAGGCGAAAATCTGGAATGTTCTTCAATGGCCATATTATTCATGATATGCCATGAATCTAACTGAGCTGAATTTCACATTGCTGGAGGAAAATCTGAAGGTACAAGGACAAGCAGGAATTGTCGTAATTGTCGAGTTGCAGTAAAGGTTTGGAAGAACATCACTAAGGAAGAATCATAAAGTTCAAATGTAAGTTAAAATGCCTTTGTTCCAGACTTCTGGTAGGCATTGAACTACAGATTTTAAATTTGTGTTACTTGATGGAAAAAAATGTTGTGTAGAAAGAAAATAAAAATTTGACTTTGTAAAACTTTAATCAGCATCGGTGAAACACACAGTTCCCACAGCACACAGTACTTTACCAGTGCATTTACACAATCTTATTTTATTCTGTTCACCAGTAATGGAAAATCTGTGCAAACTGACACTGGTGATTTTTTTAGAATTTTACTGAATGCTTCCTTTAACTCGTTGACCTAAAAAAAAGCTAATGAAAGTTGATAGTGTGTAAAACTGCATGTCGGCAGTAAAATATTTGTTTACACAGAGTACATTGCTCTGCTTTTCTAAAACCTACATTAGCAGAAACTTTATTTTTATTCTATATTTACTATATTATTTTGTATTAGGAAAGTTTTATTAGGAAAGGTTTTCATAAATGTAAAACTTGATTAGCAAAAAATACTTGATTAGTCAGGAATCTGAGAACAAATGGTTTCCTGGTTTAACAAATAGTTTTTTTTATATTATACAATGTAATGTTAAATGGATCTTCGTTTCATAAAGTCACATGAATTCTACTCTCCAACTTTTTAACCTTGTAAAAATTACTGTTTTCTTTTGCGTGGTCAACGCCGGAGATGGAAAGAGAAATGGTGTAGGGGTGATTCTGAAGGAAGAGTACAGTAAGAGTGTAGTGGAGGTGAAGAGAGTTTCTGATAGGGTGATGAACGTGAAGCTGGAAGTTGAAGGGATGATGATAAATTTCATCAGTGCCTATGCTATGAGGTGGAAATGCATCAAGGATCGGCTCTGAGCCCTTTCCTGTTTGCAGTGGTGATGGACAGGTTGACGGACGAGGTCAGACAGGAGTCTCCCTGGACTATGATGTTTGTGGATGATATTGTGATTTGTGGTGAGAGTAGTGAGCAGGTTGAGAAGAGCCTGGAGAGGTGGAGGTACACGCTGGAGAGAAGAAGAATTAAAAGTCAGTAGGAGTAAGACAGAGTACATGTGTGTGAATGAGAGGGAGGGCAGTGGAGGGGTGCGGTTGCAGGGAGAAGAGGTGGAGAAGGTGGAGGAGTTCAGGTACCTGGGGTCAACAGTGCAAAGTAATGAAGAGTGTATTGGAGAAGTGAAAAAAAGAGTGCAGGCAGGGTGGAGTGGATGGAGAAGAGTGATAGCAGGAGTGATTTGTGATAGAAGAGTATCTGTGAGAGTAAAAGGGAAAGTTTATAGGACTGTGGTGAGACCTGAGATGTTGTATGGATTAGAGACAGTGGCATTGAGTAAAAGACAGGAGGTGGAGCTGGAGGTAGCAGAGCTGAAGATGTTGAGATGTTCGTTGGGAGTGACGACGATGGACAGGATTAGAAATGAGTTTATTAGAGGGACAGCACATGTAGGACGTTTTGGAGATAAAGTAAGAGAGGCCCGATTGAGATGGTTTTTTACATGTTCAGAGGAGGGACATGGGGTATCAGTAGGAGAATGCTGAGGATGGAGACACCAGGAAGGAGAAAAAGACGAAGACTAATGAGGAGGTTTATGGATGTGGTGAGGGAAGACATACAGGTAGTTGGTTTGGAAGAGGCAGATGTTAAGGCCATGGGGGTGTGGAGACGGATGGTCCGCTGTGGCGCCCCCTACTGGGAGAAGCCAAAAGAAAAAGTTTTTTGTTTTATTGCGAATAGATTATGGATTTATAGGATTTGCAATTCATTACATTCTGTTTTTATTTACATTTACGTAGTGTTTCAAAATTTTTTGAATCAGGGTTGAACAAGATAAGTGTGTCTAGCAGAGTAAAAGAAAACATTTGACAATGTAATGCTCTGGAGCATTCCATTCCTGTCATTCCAATCGAAGGAAGCAGTGAGCCTTAGTGTGCAAGTATACAGTTTTATTGCATAATGGCTCCCTCTACTGGCCATAATGTAAAACTAAGACCGTTTTCTAGAGATGTAATCACTGTTTTTTTAACAATCTATGATAATCACAAAAATAAAATAATAAATTAATTACATCTTTCCTGGGTAATTTTCAGCTTTGATCTCAGAGGTGCATCTAAAGGATTTTATGGCGGTTGCAAAAGTGGCATTGTGATTTGGTAACAGCACACAGCTGAAGCTTATATGCATTAGGTGTCAGATACCATGATTTTACCAGTTTTATCATTTCTTTGTAATTATGTTTATAAAAGTGTTTAAAAAATGTTTATTTTTTTTATTTTACACTTAACCACTCCATATGCTGGTTTGTGTGCATTTAGTCAGAATGCCTGTGGAAATTAAAACCAGTCTTACACAGAGATCTATTTTACTGTTACACGGCTATCCTGATAAGCAGTGAGTAAAGAGCAGGGCCCATCCTGGAAAATGCAGTGTAGTTCGCTCTGCGTCAGTCAGAGTTCTGCAGAGGGTGACCTTTCCTGGCCTTAAAGGTGTTCCACCCAGTGGCAGTTCGCAGCAAGTTCCTTGGTGTCCACTGCTGGAACTTTCTCATGCCTCAGGTCCAAGACTAGACTAGACTGAACATTAGACTCGTCCTATCTTGTAACCTTCTATTGGTTTTTTTTTTTTCCTTTTTTTCCCCCACATTAGCACATTAGACACCGTTGCCCCAATCCGGTTAAAATAAACTTTCTTTCGGCTTCTCCCGTTAGGGGTCGCCACAGCGGATCCTCCGCACGTTTTGATTTTTGGCGCACATTTTACGCTGGATGCCCTTCATAATGCAACCCTCCACAATTTATCCGGGCTTGGGACCGGCACTGAGAGTGGCTGGGGATGGTTCCCTGACCGGGGATCGAACCCGGGTCGCAGCGGTATGAGCGCTGCATCCTAACCACTAGACCACCAGGGGGCCCCCATCCGGTGAAAATGGTTAGAGAAAAAAACACCTGCACCTTGGTATAATAGTCATACGCATACCCTCAAGAGAACAGCCCGTAATCTGGAAAGAAAATGGAGGAAAACTAAATTGGAGGTATTTAGAATTGTGTATAAAGACAGTATGCTCAGCTACAGACAGGCGCTAACAGCTGCTAGAGCTGAACACCTGAGCAAACTCATAGAAAACAACAAAAACAATCCCAGGTTCCTTTTCAGTACTGTAGCTAAATTAACAACAAATCAGGTATCTGAAAAATGTGTTCCATCACAGTTTAGTAGTGAAGACTTTATAAATTTCTTCACTGAAAAAATGTATAGTATTAGAAAAACATTTGTGCAGGTCTAAACTCTGACAGCATCTCCCGACCCAATCTCACCTAAAACTCCACAACTACACTGCTTTACATGTATAGAACAGGAAGAGCTGTATGATGTTATTACCAAAACCAAATCAACAACATGTCAGTTAGATCCCATTCCAACTAATCTACTGAAAGAAGTGTTATATACAGCTGGTGAGCCTCTTCTCAACATTATTAACTCCTCACTATCATTAGGTCACGTCCCTAAATCCCTCAAGTTAGCAGTTATTAAGAGACCTCATTGAGATTCAAACACTCTATCAAATTACAGACCCATCCATTTAAATTCTCCCATTTATGTCTAAGATTTTAGCAAAGATTGCAGCTGCCCAGTTATGTTCCCACTTACAAGAGAACAATATCTTTACTGCTCTAGTTAAAATCCCTAATGACCTGTTTTTAGCTTCAGACCAAGGCTACATCTCTCTGTTAGTTTTACTAGATCTTAGTGCTGCATTCGACACAATAGATCATGATCTCCTCCTATATCACTTACAGAATTACACTGGCATTCAGGGACAGGCATTAAGCTGGTTTAAATCCTACCTGTCCAATCGTTACCATTTTGTAGACTTAAATGGAGAGCTATCCAGGCTAATGCTAGTAAATTATGGCATGCCACAAGGTTCAGTTCTAGGACCCCTGCTTTTCACAATATACATGCTTCCCTTTGAAAATATTATTAGAAGACATAGGATTAGCTTCCACTGTTATGCTGATGATACCCAGCTAGATATCTCATCAAAACCAGGTGATACAGCCCAATTAGCTCGGATACTGAGTGTGTCAAAGAATTAAAAGACTGGATGACTCATAACTTTCTATTATTAAATTCTGATAAGACAGAGATTTTGCTCATTGGCCCAAAAACCAGTACACAGAAGCTCCATCATTTCAACCTGCATTTAGACGGACGTTCTGTAACTATTAGTTCAACGGTAAAAGACCTGGGAGTTATTTTAGACACCAACTTGTCTTTTAATAATCATATCAACCAAGTTACAAAAACAGGCTTCTTTCACCTTAAAAATATTGCTAAGCTAAGAAACATGTTGTCTATATCTGATACAGAGAAGCTCGTCCATGCATTCATGACCTCCAGACTGGAATATTGTAATGCATTACTAGGTGGATGTCCTGCATCATTAATTAACAAGCTACAGTTAGTTCAGAATGCAGCAGCCAGAGTTCTCATAAGGTGACTGCTTCTTACTTATAAAGCATTAAATGGTTTGGCTCCCATGTATCTCTCCAGTCTTCTAACACACTAAAATCTGTGACGCTCCCTGAGATCTCAAAACTCTGGACTTCTAGTAGTTCCTGAAATAGCAAAGTCCACTAAAGGTGGTAGAACATTCTCACATTTAGCTCCTAAACTTTGGAATAGTCTTTCTGACAGTGTTCGGGGTTCAGACACACTCTCCCAGTTTAAATGCAGATTAAAGGCGTATCTTTTTAGCAAAGCCTACACATCACATCATAACCTTGTGCTCCAGAACATCTGATCACATCACATTATCAACTTATGCTGTTAATATCATGAACAGCAGCTACGCTAATTCCTCTCCACTGCTTCTCTTTCTCTCCCCATCCCGAGGCATCCTGAGGTTGCTCCAGCTCCTGTCACGTCCCACCTCATGAAGATTATGGACCTAAAAAGTAGAAGAACCCAAACATCCCGAACCATCTAGAGACGTACCAGCGACAATTGGATCCCACCTTATGTGGAATTTGGACATTGGACCTCTTTAAGTGTTTAAAGGGTCTGGCATGAAGAAGCTGGTGTTGGATCTGTGATGATCGAAAATGTTGAGCTATTTTATGAGTTGCTCAGTAGCTCCTGGTTCCATAACCTCAAATGACTGTATAAGACTGTAGAAAGAACATCACGCATAATCACACACTCCAGTGCTCATGTTAGTTCTCACACTCCAGTGTTCTGTAGTGTTTAAAGACTATAATCACACTCTTGATGTCACCCAAATGAGGATAAGGTTCTGCTTTTGAGTCTGGTTCCCCTCAAGGTTTTGTCCTCATAACATCTAAAGGAGCTTTTTCTTGCCACATCAGGGATAAATGCACACTATTCACCATAACTGTTGATTTCTATAAAGCTGCTTTGAGACAGTGTCTGTTGTGAAAAGCACTATAGAAATAAACTTGACTTGACTTTTTATCATCTGCCATGTCTACTCAAATTATACTGCCTAATGTGGTGAAAACTTATTTATCAGCCTGGATGTTGGAAACCTACTAGACGATAGTTTGCATATTATTTAGTCATTTTCAGTCATTTCCAACAACCGTTAAAGATTGCATTAATGTTATATGCATTTTGAGAACGTCAAATAATATATTTTGTGTGTAAACAGTTTTTCTTTTACATGATGGAACATGTGAGCATGTGGCACTGAGATATTCATTCACCTTTTGTCACTGCTTATAAATTTTTAGCACATATTGTATGCTGTACCCATGAACATAACACAAAAGTCTAAAAACTTTAAACAGTGACTATTTTATTTAGTGTTTATTACTTCACTGACCTTAAAAATACAAATATCTATTTATATAGACAGAAAAAGCTTACAGAAAATCGCATGCAATAAAATGTTCACTAAAGCCTAATACAGTAATCCCCCGCTTTACTACGGTTTGGTTTAACGCGGAATTGCATTTGCCCTGTAACTAATTCGTTTTTTTCCCAGTCTCTTCCACATAGCATGATGATAGCCCAAAAGTCTTATAGGGAACTGTTTTTATGGAGTTTTATGTTGAAATAATGAAATGTATTAAAAAATATATTATTAATAATTATAAAATGAAGTCAAATGTTAATACAGTACAGTACTGTATACATAAAATAACATTTATGGGGTGGCGTCCGTTTATCGTGTTTTTTTTTTGTAACATAATTACCGCAATACACGGGGGATTATTGTAAGGCACTTAAAGATAGTATTGGAGTAAATAGTGAGTATTGGAGTAACAATTTTGATAATTTTGCTAATGTAATAGTTCAGTTTATAATATTATATTATAACGCTAAATATATGCTGATTTATCTGCTCCGGATCTCTGTTCTTCAATTCTTCATTGTCCGGTCTTGATTGCAGTGAACCTCTTCATCTTCTAAGTGAATTGAATTCTAGAGAGATAATTTTTTATTGTTATCGCGTTTCATTTTTATGTAACTCAATAAAAAATTATAAGCAAATGTGAGGATTTGAGTTGAGTCGCTTACCAATCATCAAAGAAGCAAATGAAGTTCATTTTCTCATTGCAGGCTCTGTTCTCCCAGTCATCAAATTGTATGTTTCGAGCTCCACAACGGAAAGGACTGACGGGGCAAGAAGGCAATGAAGGCACGACACCCCCATAATCCTGGTTCACCCAGAACCATAAGCTATCTATGAAACGTAGAGCGGTCCAGAAAGTGGGCATCTGAATTTCCGTACTCATGTTTTTGGCTAGAAAGTAATCTGTCTCTGAGCTGATGATTATCAGGTCAGTGTAGTGTGTTCTGCAGTACATCAGAGACTCATCCCAGTTCTTCAACTCCTGCACCACAATTATCTCAGGTGCCCACTTGTAGCAGAAAAAATTCTTTGTTTCTGCACAGTTTTCATCTTTCCACAGATTCTTGTAAATCGTTACACAGTGATGCGTTTCAGGGTGGTCCGGTTGGTAGCTTTTCCACTCAGTGAATCCCAGTGCTCTTCCATCAGACCACTCTGTAAAATTTTGCTCATTTGGCTTTTTGCTAAGGCCGATCCAGGCATAGTTCCATTTATGTGGAGCTGTTTGTTTCGCAAAACTTTTAGATTCCCATTCTGTATCAATGGACGACAAATCTACATAATTATTTCTGCAGAACTTCTGAGCATCAGTCCAGGAGAAAGTCCATGGTAAAAAAACATGTTTTCTGTAGAACAGCCCCATTGCAGCATCTGTAAGAGCCAGCAGGACAACGATGGAGACAACAGCCATCATCCCTCACTGGAGTGTGTTTTCACTGGAGATTCTACAGGAATTATATTTGTGTCTGCACACAAATTAAAATGCAAAACCAAGCTGCCAAACTGAGGGAAAGGACAATGCAAACTCTATACAATTGCAGAATATACAGTGCAGAATATACACTGCATTCGACTAGTATTCGCAAAACTTTAAAATAAATTCACACAAATACTCTTTAATGGAAATCACACAATTGCAAACAAAACGCACTTTTATCAAAAATATCCTAGAATATCTTGAATAACTTCAAGTCAAGTCAAGCGTCAAGAAGCTTTTATTGTCATTTCTACCATATATAGCTGACACAGTACACAGTGAAATAAGACAATGTTCATCCAGATCCCTGTTGCTACATTAAACAACATAGAGCTACAACACACAACATAAAGCTACATAAAGTGCATCCAGTGCAACCTTTTGCAAACAGTGCAGACAGACAACACAAGAGTGTGGGTGAGATGCACATAGCACAAAATACAAAATAGCACCGACCAGTAAACCTACTGTATACTAACTATACAGTGCTGCGAGAAGAGGACTATAAATGACTATGAACAAAAAGTATTTATAAACAGAAACACAATGCAGTGCAAAAACACAGTAGCAGCAGTCGAGAGGCGCAGAATAATATAATCTGATTAAATATAGATAATAAATGGTGGTGGAATGGATTGAGATGAGTAATGAGTGTGTGTTGAGTTCAGGTTGTACAGTTCAGTAACACACAGTTGAGTGTGTGTTTGTGTTGTGTACAGTTCAGTTCTGTGTGTTGAGGAACCCGATGGCTTGAGGGAAAAAGCTGTTGAACAGTCTGGATGTGGCTTTCCTGATGGCAGGGGGTGAAGAGTGTGTGAGGGGTGTGTAAGTGGTGTGTAGGGTCCTGTACAACGCTGTTGGCTTTATGGATGCAGCATGTGGTGTAAAAGTCTGTGATAGAGAGACTCCAATGATCTTCTCAGCTGTCCTCACTATCCTCTGTAGGGTCTTGCGATCGGAGACGGTGCAGTTCCCAAACCAGTCAGTGATGCAGCTGCTCAGGATGCACTCGATGGTCCCTCTGTAGAACATGATTAGGATAAGGTGAGGGAAATGAGCTTTCCTCAGCCTCCTCTGGGCTTTCTTAATGATGAAGGTGGTGTTGAGTGACCAGGAGAATTTACCCGCCAGATAAACACCAAAGATTTTGGTGCTCTTGACAATCTCCACGTGGAATCTATCGATGATCAGTGAAGAGAATGGCCGCTCTGTGTTCTCCTGTAGTCAACAATCATCTGTTTGGTTTTGTCAATGTTCAGAGACAGGTTGCTGGCTTCACATCAGGCTGTTAACTGTTGCACCTCCTCTCTGTATGCTGACTTTTCCAATCTTACTGATGAGACCCATCACGGTTGTGTCATCTGCGAACTTGGCAATGTGATCAAATTGAAGAAGTCAAACATCTTCAATTTGGCAGACAGCACTGGAATTCAACTGGGACCTTAACGTATGGTCATACTAAAGCAAACTAAAGCTTGTGGGTAATAAAACCAGGGGTGAGTTTGGTGCACATTGAAAGTTAACCACATGAAAACGTACCTCTCATGTACATATTTAAATATAGTGGTGGCTGTTTAGTGGCTTTTAAGTTGTATAGTTGTATAGTGTATATCTTCAGAAGAGGACCTGAACATTTTATTATCATGTATGCCATCATTACATTTATTATTTTACAAAAGTTCCACATTCAAAGCTTTTACACATTTTACTGATGACAGGACGTTTCATGCTTAGTGAGTTTGAGATGTTTTTCAGGTCACGAGTCAATGCAAAAGAGTGCAGGCAATAAAATTCTAAACAAATTACTGAGTCAACTTCTGCAGCTCTGCCACTGAGGATGAACAGCATAAAATGGATTGTGGGATTATAAACAACAAATTTGAAGTTATATTCAGGTCAGAAGTCTGTGTACTATGTGGCGTTTCACTGTCAGTAAAACCTGTTTATTTTTTTATGGTGAAAGCACACTCGGGTAAGAGTGGATTTACTTAAATTCATGTTCATTTTAGCTTTATTTTGAAATTGACATTATTCCAAAGCAGCGTTATAAAGGTGGAATGTATGTTTGTGCCTTATAAGTTTACCCCTAATGAGTGAGCCAGTGACAACTGTAGCAAGTAAAAACTCCCTTAGATGGCATGAGGATGAAACATTGAGAGGAACCAGACTGGAAAAGGAACCCAACCACAGTCAAAAAGTCATTCATAACAATGTCATCATTATTGAGGTGTACTATTTAATGATAGACACGTAAATGCAGAACTGTTCATGCAAACTCTGGTCCTGAGCCATTTTAATACACTACTGATATTAATTCCAGTCCAAATCCATTCTAAAAGCTTTTGATTTGCTCAGTAAGGTCATGGTTCTTTTGTCTGTATATTTGGAACCAATATACACAGGGGTTAGGGTTAGGGGTAGAGGTAGTTTACATAAATGAGGCCATGTGCTCGTTCTCTGAATCAACCAGGCAACTTGTCATTAGTAAAGCTATTCTGATTAACCCCAAATAAATATCAGCTGTTCTAAAGGATTGTCTTGCTTTGGAGTGATTTCTACAGCTATGGTCAACAAAGAGCTTACAAAGCATTTGCCGGAGTCCAAACTGCACAGTGACACTAACTTTCATACAACAATAAGGACACTTAATAATCCATATCCTTCTCTTCCTGTCACCCTCTTCTCTCTCTCTCTCTCTCTCTCTCTCTCTCTCTCTCTCTCTCTCTCTCTCTCTCTCTCTCTCTGGCTCTCTCTCTCGATCAAGTCAAACATGCTCCTGAGGCTCCAGTGACCACTGTTCCTGCCCCTCTCCCCTCAGTGGATCTTCCCACTTTGTCCAGGTTTGCCTCTGGATAGTGTTCTCTTCGACTGGAGGCCACTCTGTGCAGCTCGGGATGGTTTCTCATCAACACCTTGGATGGTTCCATGAAATTCCGGAGTAAGAACAGGCGCTTTGAGGTTGGATTGGACTGACTCAGGAATACAGTTTGCTTCTGATCATCATCACTTTACCCCGCAACATTGTATATCTGCTTCAAATGGACATTCGGTGCAACCCAGATGAGGATGGGTTCCCTCTTGAGTCTGGTTCCTCTCAAGGTTTTTTCCTTATGCCATCTCGGGGAGTTTTTCCTTCACCACAGTTGCTCATCAGGGACAAACTAACTTACAAAGAACATATTTACTTTTTATCACCACATTATCTGTGTAAAGCTGCTTTGAGACAATGTTCATTGTTAAAAGCGCTATACAAATGAAAATGAATTGAATTGAATTGAATTGAATTTACAATATTGGTGTAAAAAAATTTAAAAGAGGGGTGGTAAAAAAAAAATATATTTTCCAAAACATTAGATGTACCATGGAACACAAATAAAAACCAACAAAAATAAAAAACCTTTTCAACCCTGCCTCAATTCTCCTCAAACAATGCAGAAAAAAGTGGCATGTTCTGATGTGCAGTGAAGCATGGTGGTGGGAGCATCATGCTATGGCTCTACTTTCTCCTGCTGGGAGCTATAACTACAAATTACAAATAGAGGCACAAAATACAAGAGAAATAACTAATGTGGAAAATAAAGAATTGAGATTTCTGTTACAGAAAAACCCCTTACAGCCACAAGGGTGTTATAAAAGTCAGGTACTGATGTAAATGGTGTGAGGAGGCCTGGGGTGCAGTCAGGGTACACAGTCATCCAAAAGGTGTTCAGTAGGGTTGAGTTTAAAATGCTCTACCAGGCCAGTCAAGATCTTTCACTCCAGCATATGGAAAGTATATGTTCATAGGGCCGACTTTGTGCACAGGGGCACGTTATACTGGTGGAACATGTTTGAGTAATGATAGTACACCCAGAGACCTCCTATACAATTGTGTGCCAACAATATTTGAAATAACCACATATGACTGGAAATGTCCATATAGTGTACTTCACCCTAACGCTGGGTTCTTCTAAATCACACAATCTAACCTTATTCTGTTCATCGACAGTGGGAAAGCTGTAAAGGTTGATACAGTGGTGATTTGTTTGGAATTTTACTGCATGCACCCTTTTTTGCATTGATTCGTGACCTAAAGAAATCTTACTAGTACGTAAAAAAAAGTTAAAGTTTTACTCTGACTTTAGTAAAAAATTTGTTCCCACAGATCTGATTTATATCATCAAACTGAAATTGTTTGTGGAAGCTGAAATGAGCAGTTAAAAGGATTCTTTCTTATTTATTTTATTATATATATATATATATATATATATATATATATATATATATATATATATATATATATATATATATATATATATATATATATATATATATGCATATGGTAACACTTTTACTTCAGATAATCGAATTTTGAGAAAATGCAAAGGCTGAATCATTGGGAATTTGTTTAAAATTTTACTGTCTGCACATTTTTGCATTGACGCATGACCTTAAATGTCATTGTTGCTGTTTACTGCATGTTTTCAGTAAACCTTTTTTTTTTATTGCTACAGTATATTTGTGAAAGTATCGGTAGGGGAATTGTAATGTCTCGAATCTATACAAATAATGTTGTAGAGAGATAACTTGGACTGGAGAATCACCCTCCCAGAGAATATTTACAAGGAATGAATGTGATGAGATGGAAAATTGAATAGACTAAACACATTTTTGATTTTGCATAAGAAGATGATGTTTAGCAAAAGAGCAAAAGCACCATCATACAAAGCAATTTTGGGTTAAATAAAGAACCTACAAGTTACATACCAAGACCTGTATTTCTGTTCACTGTTTTTGATTTTGGTTTTTGTGTTTTTGTCATTAATGCCTTGATCTTTATGACCCTGTTTTTTCCTCAGTCTTGATTAAGTCTAGAAGGTTGTATTCATTTTTTTGTATATTTTTCTGTCTGTGTTTGTGTGTTTATGTTTGCTATTGGCAGTAAAATGTAATAAAAACAATCGTCACAATTTAAGGACACACAAGACTTTAGCTCGAGGCCAGATTATCTCACTGGCTTCCTATAGTCCCTGGGATTATTCCTGCCACCCTGCCTGCTCTGGATTCTGTTCCTGCTCCAGTTCCTGTTCCTGACCCCTGTTCTGCTCTGTTTCTAGTTTTCATTCTGGACTTGTTTCTGTTCTGCCATTCCTAGTTCTGTTCGCTGGTTTTTGGATTGTTTTCCTGTGTTTTGACCCTGGACTGTTTTGTTGCCTTGCCCCTTCGCTCAGTTTGCCTTATATTAAAGCTTGTTGTCTCTATACCCCTGTGACATCCTGCATCTGGGTCCTCACTCACCCAGTCACCTGCAAGATCACTGACAGTATAATCTGGCCGTGCACCGTGTCCCGTGAGAGATTCCTGACAGAAGGAGTTTTTGACTGGTAACAGGCACTTAACACAGTGCAGACATTTGTCTTTGCAGCTCCTTAATGTATGCTTATGGACATTCCAGCTCCCTTTGATGAGAGAAGAGCTGGAGAAGAGAAAAGATGTAAAGGATTTAGCCAAGCTAAAGTTCAAGCTAAAGACATTAAGGTCCCCTGCACCATTAACAAGCTAGAGATCCATTGGGTGGCCTTCAGTGTTTTTCTCTAGTTAGAGGCTAAAAGGTGGGCCTCTTATATCTGCACTAGTTTGCCATCAGACTCTGACAAGGACATTTTTGATCTGCCACCTGGTTCCTGGTCATTTTTTGTATGTTGAAATGAATTTCATTCAAATGTGAATTGAATTCATATCCCCACTGTATCTCCTATGTTTAATTTAAATTGTCTTTATATTTTTCTCCAGATCTTCTCTCTGAACCCTAGAAGTGACATGGGATGTCCATGAGCATACATTGTTGAAATTGCAAAGTCAAATTATGATATTGTCTTGAGACATTTCTTTTTCCTGGAGCTGAACTGTTCATTTTATAGCAAAACTTATTTTCTTTATAGTTTTTAAATTTTTCTTTATATGATGTGCACAACCACAAAAAGCCATTGTAAGGAGGAATGTGGTGGTGTGGAGGAACTTTAGTAATGTCTAAAGGTGTGCAGAGGCAGACCTGCCAG
The DNA here is from genome assembly GCF_946808225.1 of Silurus aristotelis. NCBI lineage: Eukaryota > Metazoa > Chordata > Actinopteri > Siluriformes > Siluridae > Silurus > Silurus aristotelis. Next base: position 32,200,878 of record NC_139579.1, read on the forward strand.
ATATTATCTAAAAAAAAATAAAATAAGGAACTAATTACTGACCTCAATATGTATAAAATAAACAAAACATTCTGATGATACCCCAAAGGTTGGGTGTAGTAAGAAAACTTGAGTTGTGAGAATTTCTTTTAAGATCACCAGAGATTTATAGCAGTTTTTTTGAGATTGAACTTTAAAGGAAGGAAGTGAAAGAATGAGTTGAGACATCTGCCTTGATATGAAAGCAGAAGTCGTAAAACTAGCGTAGAACTATTGTGGGGCTCCAGGGAAAGTGTATATCCACTCCATGACACCTTGCTTTTAAGTTTTTATTTATCAAATCCTTAGATAACTATTATGTGGTTCTCTCTTACCGAACAAATAAATAACTTCCCATGAAAACAAAATAAAGACATTTTAATGTAATTTTTTACAATCCACTATTGAGAGTAGAAAACAGTCATGTTATTAATGAATTTTACAAAATTAGTTGGTCAAAAAGTGTGAAAAGTTCAATAAATTAGACCTTTTGACTGTTTGGTTCTCTGGAGCACTAACAAAACAAAACAAGTGTTTGTCTACAACATGCTTAAGAGAACAGACCCTGACCTCTGGAGATTCTGATACTTCTTGGTACAAACCAAAAAAGCCTCTTAAACCTTTACTGTTCAAGTCACTCAGGATAAAGAGGATCTGCCAAATGAAAATAGATGTTTAAAAGTATAATTATCAAATGTGATTCAGAAGAATAATTAACAGTGTAAAATCCACAAGCCCTAGCAAGCATGTATGCGGTGTCATTGCCTCCATCTGCTGGTCACAATGTGGAACTAAATGACAGTACTCTAGTGAGAAAGTCCATCTCCAGGTAACGTATGTAACCATAGTTTGCCGAGGAAAAACGCACATGGAGTGAAACGTGCTAGCTGAAGGGCAGAGGGACCAGGAGTGACACTAAGGCCTATTAAAACCTGACAAAGGTCATCGGGGTGGACCAGCCCTCAGCATTGCAGATGTCTTGAAGGGAAACTCAAGAGGACAAAGCCTTAAAGGCTGCCACATTCTGAGATAAATGGGGACTTATAAGAGGATGTAATCGCATTCACAATCCATTTGCTAAGCGTCTGTTTGCTGGGAGACCTCTTCTCGGAGGGCCATAGCAGACAGAGAGTTGCTCCGACTTCCTCCACAATTTCGTTTTGTGGACCTATATGCTCAGTGCTCGCACTAAGCACAGTTGGTTAAGCTTCTCCTAATCTGGGGCCTGAAAAATAGGAGGAAAGAATGCCTGGAGCATAACAGGTCATGGGACAACTGAGGGTACTTTTGGAACGTACCCTGATTTAGGGTAGAGGAAGGCACTGGCTTTGCCTGGAGTAAATTCTGGGAAAGAAGGCTCCCCAGAGAGAGAGGAGATGGCCAATAGGGACACAGTCTTGACTGTGAGGAACCTCAAAGGGACCTCAGTCAATTGCTCAAAGGTAGGCTCTGAAGGGCCCCCAAGACAATGGGCAAGTCCCACGCAGGAAGTCTAGATCGTACCGGATGGTCTAGATCAGGGGTGGCCAACCAGTCAGAGACCGAGAGCCACATTTTTTTACTGTGTTACTGCAAAGAGCCACATCATACACATGGGCACACATGAACATTACCCATCCCTTCCTCTTACACACACACACACACACACACACACACATACACACACACACACACACACCTCTGCTCAGCCAGATTTATTGTAAATGTCACACACCAACATAATGACAGAAATTGATTTCTACAGTTCTAAAACCACAGGACAGTCATTTTCAACAATGAACACTGCACTGCCTCACACACACAAACTCTTAGTTTAACCAAGTCCACAAACAAAAATATAATAACTTAAAATTTTTTCTTTTACTATGCATGTTACTTAGTGGGACTTTTGGCATTCCTTGCCTTCAACAATCCCCTTCAAATCTGGCTCGTATTCCATTGTTGCCACTCGAAGCAATTCTTTCACATGGGTGTCAGTCAGAACAGATCGGTGCTTTGATTTCACGTGTTTCAGGGGAGAAAACACAGACTTTGTTTGTGTTTTTTTTATGTGCGTGTTCACTTCGCTTGACTTCAATACGGTATTTTCGTCAAATGAATGAATATACCGCAGGGGTGGGCAATTAATTTTTACAAGGGGCCATGTGAGAAACCTGAATTGTGTCAGAGAGCCACACCAACGATAATATTTTAGGGATGCACCGAAATGAAAATTCAATTCAAACGGCAATAAATTCCATTATTTTGTTTGTTATGCATTTTGCCTTGGCACCATCACTGGAAAACTTTCCTGCCTTTTCAAAAACGTCCTCTACAGACGGAGTGCGCATGCTCGGATTGACTTTACTTTTCTGCGCCGCGTTCTTCTCATATTTAGAATGGCAATCGGGATGTTTGGATTTCAGGTGATAAATTAAACCCGACTTGGAGAAACTCTTTGCAGATACACCCCCTCTTGAAATTTCAGCATTGCATGTTTTGCAAATTGCTCCCCGCACACCGCAGACATGTTGCTCTTATCCAGATAACCGTGTGCTGGCTGCGCTTTTTTATTGCGTCATTATAATTGTGTTTTGTCTGATATACCGCAAAGTTTTCCAGTAAGGGCAAGCTCATTTAAGTTTTAAAATACCGTGTTGAGCTCAAGCGAAGCGAACACGCACATTAAAAAAACAAACAAACACAAACTTCGATATGAACGTAAGAGCTGCATGAAACCAGCCAAAGAGCCGCATGCGGCTCGCGAGCCGCGGGTTGGCCACCCCTGGTCTAGATGGAGTCCGTCCTGACTCTTTCCAGAACTCCCAGGAGCAGCTCGACTGGAGGGAAGGCGTACAGGTGCCACCTCGGCCATGTCTGTACCATGGCATCCAGCCCTAGAGGGGACAGTGGCAAGTCTATTGAGTCGCAAATAGGTCCACCTGAAATTTTCTTCACCACAACCGGGTGGAGACGCTATTTCTGGAAAGAAATGCTTCAGAGCTATAAGCACAATTTAGAACTAGAAGTAGACAATTTATATGTCACCCTAGATGGACCCTTCCCCATAGACCTGGGGCAGAGTGGACAATCATGACCGTCCCCCACCCTATGAGGGTAGCATCTGTCGTAAGCATTACACGACGACCAGAAACTCCCAACATGGGACCCTGAGACAGGAACCCGGGATCTCTGTTTGTTTTCCAAAATGGTTGTACGTTTACTGAATGTTCTCTTTTCTAGCACCACCCTTTAAACTGTCTAGGATGTGTTTGTGTTTTGTCTCCGGCTGTAAATCAGGTTACCCATGTGTTAAGTTTTGTCTTTTTCTGTTTTCTTTTTCTAGCATTTTTTTAAAAGACTTTTTTATTATTTATATTTTTCCCTTTTTAGATCTTTGGATCATTGTGTGTTTTAAACTTTTTGATAAATGATCATGAAACTTCCTTCATCGCACGCTTCCATGACGTTCTAGATTTTGCATGATAAACAAAGGTTTAAGTCCTGACCACAAAAGACCTTTGTGAAAAGGTTTGTGTGTGTGAACCAAACACACACACACATACACACACATACACATACACACACACAGCAAAGATGATTGTATGCATTTTGTGTCAGATGTAATGTTTTGCAGTTTTGTACTTTCCCTGCAATGATGTTTATTCAAGGACAAAAAGACATTATTACAGTTTTAACAAATTCATCAACTCCAGACAATGAGAATTAGAACCACACAGTTTTTTCAGCAGTTTTAATGCTGTTCTAAGATAAATTAACGTTTGTTATTTTATGATCTGCCATGTCTACTTTTGTCAAAGGTTGCAGCCAATTTGTTGGTACCTTGAATAGGCTGCAACAAGAGGCAGAGTTTCTCTTACATTCTTGCTCACATGTTTCCACAGTTTTAGAACAACCCCAATTAGGGTTCAAGATTTAGACAGTCTCTATATACATAAATCTAAGTCTAAATCATATTTGTTTAGTCAAGATTTTTAGAGGGTTCATCAGGATTAAGTGTTTAGGTGAACTGACATGTTAGGATGTTAAATGTGTGAATCCAATTGCACTTTAAATAGAACACAGTCATATTTATAATATCACTATTCGGTTATAATTCGATTTCTATTCTTAATATGTTTACTTATGGACAGAAGCTTTGTAACAATATTTTATATTCATTTATTTAAATGAAATCAACCTTTGAGTTTGAAACTGTTCAAATATTTTTCGAGAAGCTCAAAATGTCTACTATACATGTAGAAGACCTATAATTATATTCGTATAAAATAACATGTTTTTCACAGAAAGTCCAATAAGGTTTCTGTATATAATGTTCACACGACCTAATTTCAATAGATCCTAGAAATTTTCCTGCCACAGGCACCAGTTTTTTTTTTTTTTTTTTATCAAATTGCATTATCTATTAGAGTGAGAACTTATTCAAATAATGCAGCCTGGATTTTTGGAACACTCATGACCAGCTAGACTAGCAAATCTTTTATGGTCATTTTCAGTGAATAGCTGTTGAAGATTATATAACAATTATATATTATCTGTAGTACAAAACAGCTTTTCTATACTATCTTGTTGTTTTTTAATGGACAGTTTAACTCTCATGCAGTGAAACGTAAGCATATGGCATTTAAATATGCATTCACAGTTTGCCATTACTCATGAAGTTGACACGAACAAAATGTGAGACTTGACCATTTTATTGAATGTTAATTAGCATTATAGTAAAGGATAAAATACAACTGTCTTTTCTTGTCTTGAATTTATTACATCATATCGAGCAGTGGTTACAGTAGACTTTACAGCAAACATCTATTACATAAAACTATTTATAGCAACATAAATACAACTTAAATATAGTATTAAAGTAAATATTTACTATTAAAGTAACAATTTTAATATAATTCAGAAAAATTATAATTCAGTTTGCAAGATTACATTGCTGATTAATTGACGCTTATAATTTCTGTCGTTCGCTTCTTTATCGTCATGTGCAGGTCTTGATTGCAGTAAATCTATTCATCTTTAAAGTGAAGTGAATTCTAGGGAGATTCTATTGTTTTATTATTTAATTATAATGTCATTTGTTAAAGAATATTACTAAGCATATATTAGGATTCAAGTTGAGTAACTTACCAAATGTCGCGGTAGCAAATGAAGTTCATTTTCTCGCTGCAGTCTCTGTTCTCCCAGACACCAGCTCGAACGTTTTGTGCTCCACAGCGAAAAGGCTTTTTGGGACATGAAGGCATTGAAGGCAGAGTCTTCCCATTCTGGTTCACCCAGAACCATAAGCCATCAATGAAGCGTAGACCAGTCCAGAAAGTGGATGTCTGAATATCCCTGATCATGCTGTTGACCGCATATAGATCTGTCTTTGAGGTGATGCTGAGCAGGTCAGTGTAGTTTGTTCTGCAGTCAACCAGAGCCTCCTCCCAGTTCTTCAACCCCTGCACCACAATCATCTCAGGTGCCCACTTGTAGCAGAACATGCCTAGAGATAATGCACAATCTTGATCATACCACTGATTTTTTAAAGTATACACACAGTTTTCAATTTCAGGAGAGTTCGGTTCCCCCGATTTCCACTCTGTATCCCCCAGCATGCTTCCATCAGACCAGCGTGTAAACGTCGTCTCATTTGGTTTGTTACTAAGGCCGATCCAGGCTGTTTCCTCTTTATTGTCCTTTGTTTGTTGAACAAAACTCTCATATTCTGCAAGTGAGTCAATAGTTGACAGATCTACATAATTTTCCCTGCAGTATTTCTGAGCATTAGACCAGGACATAGAAGATGCGACAAAAATGTGTTTTCTGTAGAACAGCCCCATAGCTCCCTCTGTAAGAGCCAGCAGGACAAGGATGGAGAAAACCGCCATCATCCCTCACTGTAGTGTGTTTAAGCTCTGCTCTGAAGATTCTGCAGGAATGAAATTTGTGACACACAAATAAAAATGCAAAAGGTTGCCAAATTGTAGGGGAAGGACCATGCAAAGTTTATGCAAGTGCAGATGGCACATGATTACAATCAGGTTTTTAATGTGTTCTTCTTCTTCTTCTTTCGGCTTCTTCATTAGGGGTCGCCACAGAGGATCATCCATCTCCATACCCCCCTGTCTTCTACATTTGTCTCTTTCAAACCAACTACCTGCATGTCTTCCCTCACCACACCCATAAACCTCCTCCTTGGTCTTCCTCTTTTCCTCCTTCCTGGTGGCTCCATCCTCAGCATTCACCTACCGATATACCCCATGTCCGTCCTCTGCACATGTCCAAACCATCTCAATCGGGCCTCTCTCACTTTGACTTCTAATCGTCCTACATGTCCTACTGTCCCTCTAATAAACTCATTTCTAATCCTGTCCATTGTCGTCACTTAAACAAAAACCTCAGCATCTTCAGCTCAGCTACCTCCAGCTCCAACTCCTGTCTTTTAGTCAATGCTACTGTATCTAAACCATACAAAATCGCAGGTCTCACCACAGTCCTATAAACTTTCCCTTTCACTCTCACAGATACTCTTCTATCACAAATCACTCCTGCTATCACTCTTCTCCACCCACTCCACCCTGCCTGCACTCTTTTCTTTATTTCTTTAACACACTCTCCATTACTTTGCACTTTTGACCCCAGGTACCTGAACTGCTCCACCTTCTTCACCTCTTCTCCCTGCATCCACACCCCTCCACTGCCCTCCCTCTCATTCACACCCATGTACTCTGCCTTACTCCTACTGACTTTCATATGGAGACTCCTGTCTGACATTGTCTGTCAATCTGTCCATTACCACTGCAAACAGGAAAGGGCTCAGAGCCGATCCTTGATGCAGTCCCACCTCCACCTTGAACCAGTTTGTCGTTCCTACTGCACACTTCACTGCTGTCACACTGTCCTCATACATGTCCTGCACCACCCTCACATACTTCTCTGACACACCTGACTTCCTCATACAGTATCACAACTCCTCTCTCCACCCTCTCGTACGCTTTCTCTAAATTTACAAACACAATGCACTCCTTCTGACCTTCTCTTTACTTCTCCATCAACATTCTCAAAGCAAATAATGCGTCTGTGGTGCTTTTCCTCTGCATAAAACCATACTGTTGCTAACAGATGGTCACCTCTTCTCTCAGCCTGGTTTCCACTACTCTTTCCCATAACTTCATGGTGTGACCGATCAACTTTATTACCCTGTAGTTACTGCAGGTCTGCACATCTCCCTTATTCTTAAAGATTGGCATCCTATCACACTCCAAAATCTTGTTAAACAATCTTGTTAAAAACTCTACTCCATCTCTCCTAACCATCTCCAAACTTCTACCGGTATGTCATCTGGGCCAACCGACTTTCCACTTTTCATCCTCTTAATCGCTGCTCTCACTTTCTCCTTACTAATCCTATCCACTTCCTGCATCACCATCTCCACACCATCCAACCTTCTCTCTCTCTCATTTTACTTGTTTATCAGCTGCTCAAAATTCTTCTTTTAGTCCTCACTCTCCTCCTCTTCTTCTTCAACTCCAAAAGCATCTTACAGACCATCATCTGATGCTGTCTTGCTACCCTGTCCCCTGCCAACACCTTACAGTCTCCAATCTCCCTTAGGTTGCATCTCCTACATAGAACATAATCCACCTGTGTGCACCTTCCTCCACTCTTATACGTCACCCTATGCTCCTCCTTCTTCTGAAAATACCTATTTACCATTGCTATTTCCATCCTTTTAGCAAAATCAAATTAGCAAATCTCCACCTGCCCTTTTACATTCCTCTCCTTAAGACCATACCTAGCATCACCTCCTCATCACCTCTGTTCCCTTCACCTACATGCCCCTTAAAGTCTGCCCCAATCACCAATCTTTCATTCCTAGGTACACCTTCTACCTCTTCATCTACTTCACTCCAAATGTTTTCCTTCTCCTCCAGCTCACAACCCACTTGTGGAGCATAGGCACTGATGACATTTATCATCACCCCTTTAACTTCCAGCATCAGGTTTATCACCCTATCAGAAACAGTTCCTGCTTGTTAAGTATTTTGCAAATTAAGCAAATTTACAATTCGCAGCATTTCGAGATCTACGAGTCAATGCAACAGTGTATTCAGTAAAATTCTAAACAAATCACCACCGTGTGCACACTCGTCATCAGTTTTGCACCACGTTTCACTGATGCCAATGTGAAATATTTCAAGGCAAATGTGTACAAATGCTGTTTTTATTTGCATTCTTAAAGCACACCCAGGTAAGAGTCAGCCATGTGAATGTGCTCAGAATTAACTAATCACATTCAAGCTCATGTTAATAGGAATAATTCCATCTATCATTTAAAAGACTAGGAATAACCCCAAATAAATATCAACTGCTTCCATAGGCTTTTGTAGGATTCTCTTTAGGATTTAACTGCTGACTTTAAACCAATGGTCCACAAAGAGCTTAAAAGCAAACACAGGAGCTCATTGCTGAAACATATCTTTCAAGAGAGGGTCACAAATGAAATTTTTTAAATCTTAGACCCACCATAGAACACCAAGAAGCAAAGTTCCCCAAACAATATGGCAAAATGAGCTATGGCAAAATCATGCCATTGGGCTTTCTGCTGGGGAAAGAAGGTATCATGGATGCCTCATCTTATACTGTGAGCTGTAGGTGCTACTCGATTAATGTATCGTCAGGTGGGGAATCTATTCATGCGATCCACTAGGAAGAAAAAAAGGCCTATGCTAAAACTAAGAGATTGATTAATTAGAAAAAAACTAAATCTACACAGGAATCACCATTTACATAGATTTGGTAAGATAGACAGAACATAGTCGATGCCTTAACAAAGAACAAGAGAAAACAAATGGCTGAAATAAAGGGGTAAAATTAACTCAGGGAACAAAAGACAACAATAGAAGAAAATTGTGTACTAAGGTGCTCTCTGGAGGGAAAATATCCAAGGTATCTATGACATTCTGACTATCCATGATGTTTCTCTTGCTCAGATTTTACTTTACTGATCCAGAATTTAGCTGCAATTGCATGACTAGTTTTTTACTTTCCTAAATCTCCCACATCACACTTCCTCCGCTGGCTTCCTGCATGTCTTCTAGCAGTACTTAAATTAGCACTTCTATGTCAAAAAAACTCTTTCTTTTCTAACTATATTTCCCTTTCAGGAACTCGAGCTGCGTCGCAACACTTGTCCACGCTCTGAATCATGTGTGTAATTTCTCCAATGGAAGACACGGCATCACTGGAGGGGTGACTTCATGACTATGAAGCTATAAAAAGCACATGAAGTGAATCCGGTGCCAGCTTCTTTTTGTTCATGAAGCTATATTTTATGTCAAATCATTGGTCTATTGTTTGTCCAAAAACAACAACAAAAAAGGTGAGCATGAAAGCAAAGCACACTTTCCAGCTGTGTGTTCCTCCCTGCCCCTGCTATATCATAGGGGGATATAAACAGTCTCTGTGTGGCTTGCCTGGGAGCAGAGCATGCTAAGTCGGTTCTTGAGGGAGCTGACTGCGGGCACTGCGATCGCATGTCTCTTTGAAGAGGGTGCCCTTACTCCACGCAGTTCTGGCCTCGCGCTCGCTAATGCAAAGCAGCGTGCTAGTTCCTGTGGTTCGCAGATGGACCTCGCAGAAGGTTTCAACATGGGCTTGTCCCTTTTTCCAACCTTACCTGCCGGGTCAAGCACTCGTTCACAGGCTTCAGAAGCAAGCCTTTTAGTGGTTTCTTGCCCCTGTGACAAGAGCATGCAGATCTGTAAATCCAAAGTAGAGGAGGTTATGGAGGTTGTGACTAGTGCCAGTAATAAGATGGATCCACCTGGGCCGGCCAATGAGCGGAAAACCCCTCTGTCCAGTAAGCTCAATGAGCACATTCTGCTCCTGGCTTTACAACCTCCTTCTTAGGTTCTACCGTTCCTTCCCGTTCTGCATACTGAGGTGTCCAGGTCCTGGGCGAAGCCTTTCTTGACCTGCCCCTTTAGCCCCCTAAGTGGCAATCTATTCTAATGTCATGGGGCTGAAAGAACACGGTTATGGAGCGATGAGCCGGGTACAAGAGACGCTAGCTGGCTATCTCTCCCCAAGTGTCAAGGACTTACTTAAGACTCCGACATTAGCACACTTTAGCAGGTGAGGCAACTTGATGCCTGCACACCATGGTGGTGCTGCAGGTGTATCAGGCTGATCTGCTACGAGAGAAAGCCCTGAGAGCCCCGACAGAGACAGAGCCGTACTACCGGACACCTCCTCATACCGACTGGCCTATTTGGCGACTTCATGAAAATACAGTAGTCGAAAGGTTTCAGGAGGTGAAGAAACAGGCATCGGCTTTTCAGGGTACCTCCCACACCGCTCAGCGGACGCAGGCCCAGTCTCAACCCAGCACCTGCCACTGGGTGCTTGGAAATGGAGCATTGCGAATTGCACTCCCCTTGTCAAGGATCCTTTGTGGCGCTCTGGGTCAAAGCCTCAGGATGTGACGAATCTGAGGACTGCAATTTTCAATAAGAGAGCTTCGACCAAAAAGTCCTGAAACAGGAAATTCTGGAGACTTTGCCAGAAAAGGGCACGTTGCACCGCATCCCACGGTGCCGCCCTGCACCGGCATCCCCAAACCTGCCCTGGAACGTCTTTCAGGGCATGCCCAGCTTCAGCGAGCACCCTCCTCAGTTTCCACCCAGCTCCATAGTGGACCAGGTAACCCATCAAGATGTCCTTTCATCAGACAGGGAGTCCGGGTTCTACAGCCAGTACCTCATATTTTCCAAAAAGGACGGTGTGTTGCGTCCTATCCTAGATCTACATCAGCTGAACCTCTCACTTATGAAACTAAGGTTTAAAATCCTGACCCTCAAGCAGATCAGATCTGAGGACTGGCTTGTCACGGTAGATCTAAAGGATGCATAATTTCATGTGTCCATCCTCCTTTCACACAGAAAGTTCCTGAGGTTTGCTTTTGTGTCTGTTTGGTCTGTGCTCATGCCCCCTGTACAGGCTGGCACTCCAGATTCTAATATGGGCCCTGGGGAGGCTTTTCTCTCATTGAGAGCTGCATACATCCCAGGCCGCCTGAATGAAGCAGCAGACGTCCTGTCGAGACATAGGTTGAGACCCGGGGAATTTGGGAGAAATTCGGCAAGGCTTAGGTGGATCTGTTTGTGTCTCGAGAGACATTGCACTGTCCCCTATGGTTCTCCCTTACTTCCCCAGCCCCTCAAGGGCTAGACGCCATGGCTCCCGCATAGGCGATGCTACGCCTGTACACCTTTACCCCGTTGCACAATGTTGGCCGGGCAGACCATGATTTGCGGACCTAGTAGCCCACCTTGAGCACCCTCTCTCAAGCAGGGGGCACAATAATTCACAAACCCCCCCCAAAGGTTGTGGAGGCTGTGGCCCAATCCAGAGCTCCCTCCATGAGGAAGTCATATGCCACGAGATGGTGCCTGCTCACTGTGTGGTGTGATCAGCACCAATTGGATCCAGTTGACTGCCCGGTTACTTTAGTGCTGGAATTCCTTCAAGAACAGTTTGCCAAAGAGTTGGCTCCATCCACCCTCAAAGTCTACGTGTCCACCATTTCAGCATATTATGCCTTCATTGCTGGGCAATCACTGTGTAGCTGGTAATGAGTTTTCTCTGACGACAAAAGCTGGTGCCTTCTTCACTTAATGTGCTTTTTATAGCTTAATGGTCATGTATAAAGAAGGACAGAAGGAATTGCATTGTGTATTTTTGGATTTAAAGAAATCGTATGACAGGGTGCCAAGAGAGGAGTTGTGGTATTGTATGAGGAAGTCAGGTGTGTCAGAGAAGTATGTGAGGGTGGTGCAGGACATTTATGAGGACAGTGTGACAGCAGTAAAGTGTGCAGTAGGAACAACAGACTGGTTCAAGGTGAAAGTTGGACTGCATCAAGGATCGGCCCTGAGCCCTTTCCTGTTTGCAGTGGTAATGGACAGGTTGACGAACGATGTCAGACAGGAGTCTCACTGGACTATGATGTTTGTGGATGATATTGTGATGTGTGGTAAGAGTAGGGAGCAGGTTGAGAAGATGGAGGAGAGGTGGAGAGAAGGGGAATGAAAGTCAGTAAGACAGAGTACATTTGCGTAAATGAGAGGGAGGGCAGTGAAGTGGTGCGGTTGCAGGGAGAAGAGGTGGAGAAGGTGGTGGAGTTCAGGAACCTGGGGTCAACAGTGCAAAATGTGAAGGTGGCATCACGTCCCAGGCAAGCGCTCCGAACACGACAACCAAGGGGGTGCTGGATGGACAGCGCTGAGAACGCTACCTCCCCATGCTCATCAAGGAGAAGGGGGGATATAAAAGGACTAAGGAGCACACAGGGGGGAATGGTTGGCTTCCAACTAACGAAGATTTGTCCCCCTTTTTCTTGACAGGAAGCAGCGACAGCGGCGAGAGCAGCGCAAGCTACAGCCGCGAGTATGCCGATTCTCTTCCGATGACTGTGTAAAGACCTCTACGTGCCGAGGACACCGAGCACCCACTTGCACAGACAGGTTTGGGTCTCAGCTTTCCTCGGACGGGGCGTGGGCGCGAACAACACCCATTTGGTGCGGCGATATATCGGAAAGCTCCTGCGGGCACGGCGTTAAGGACTAATTCCCAGTTCTATACAAAATTTTACTTCCTCTTTTCTCCGGCACTCCTGTAAAACTATAAATAAAGACATTTTGTGATTTTTCTTTGACATTCAGCTCTCTGGTGTGTGTTTGTTCGTCACAGCACGCGAGCGAGGGGCTACAAAAGTAATGGAGAGTGTGTTAGGGAAGTGAAGAAAAGAGTGCAGGCAGGGTGGAGTGGGTGGAGAAGAGTGACAGGAGTAATTTGTGATAGAAGGGTATCTGCAAGATTGAAAGGAAAAGTTTATAGGTCTGTGGTGAGACCTGCGATGTTGTATGGATTAGAGACAGTGGCATTGAGTAAAAGGCAGGAGGCGGAGCTGGAGGTAGCAGAGCTGAAGATGTTAAGGTTTTCGTTGGGAGTGATGAGGATGGACAAGATTAGACATGAGTTTATAAGAGGGACAGCCCATGTAGGACGTTTTGGTGACAAGCTGAGGGAGGCAAGATTGAGATGGTTTGGACATGTGCAGAGGAGGGACATGAGTTATATTGGTAGGAGAATGCTGAGAATGGAGCCACCAGGAAGGAGGAAAATAGGAAGACCAAGGAGGAGGTTTATGGATGTGGTGAAGGAAGACATGTAGGTAAAGGTGTGAAAGAGGCAGATGTAGAGGACAGGGTGGTATGGAGACGAATGATACGCTGTGGCGACCCCTAATGGGAGCAGCCGAAAGAAAAGAAGAAAGCTTAATGGTCATGACGTCACCTCACCAGTGATGCCACACCTTCCATTGGACAGATTACACACGTGATTCAGAGAGGGGACGATGCGGAAGCGTTCCCAAAGCATTGCTATGCAGCGTCTGATTCCCTCTGGGAAATAGGTTTACATATATAACCTAGAGACGTTCTAACTACATTTATTCATCCAAAATTATAATCTTAATCTATTTACGTCTGTACAGTTGTTTTAAGACAATGTTTATTGTTAAATTTGATATTCATGTAAAATGTAATAGCTAATTAATCCAGAGGACTTTGTGTCCATGGTTTCCAAAAAGAAATTAAAATTTGGATTCTTCTGACCACAGAACAGTTTTTTATTTTGCCTCAGTACATTTTAAATGAGCTTTAGTCCAGAGAGAATGGCAGCATTTCTGGAACATGTTTATGCATCTTTCTTTTTTGCGTGATAGAGATTTAACCTTCATTTGTGGAGGAAAGGCAAACTGTGTTCAAAGACAATAAGTTTTGCCCATCTTTACTTCTGAGAGACTCTGTAAGATATACTGTTTATAACCAATCATCTTACTGACCTGCTGTCAATAAACCTTATCTGGTGCAAAACATTTTTTTAGCTGTTTCTATTTAATAACACTTTCCAACTGACTGTTGCCCTATCCTTTTCAGATGTGTTGCAGCCATCATTTTCCAAACAAAATTTTATGTTTATGTTTTAATTTAAAAAGAATGATTACAATTAAAAATAATTATTTTTATTGACATTTGACTGCCAAATTTTTGACAAATCTTTGGGAATTGAGATTGTATATATTAGTAGATACCGGTTTATTTGATCAAACTGCATCATCTAATAGACTGAGAACTTATTCAAATGATCTAGACTGGACCAACAAGCTCCAACAAGCTAGTTAGAATTGTATTTCGTCTTTTTCAATGAATGCATATGGCATTCAAATAGCCAGTCACTTACGAATTACGAATGCTTACGAATTTTAGTGCATATTTTACACTGTACTTGTAAATATGACAGACAAAACCTTAAATCATTTTATTTAATGTTTATTATCATTATAGTAAATGAAACAATACAAATTTCCTTCCATGTATAGAATTTATTAAATCATACAGCACATCATAACATTGGCAGTGGATACAGTACACTATACAAACATCTACTAAATTAGCCTTTTTAACTATTTAAGTTTAACTTTTAAACTAACTTAAACTGCTTAATTATTTACAGCAACATAATATAACACTTAATTATAGCATTGGAGTAAATATTGAGTACTGGAGTAAATTTAAATTGTATGCAGATTTTCATATATACAGTGAGGAAAATAAGTATTTGAACACCCTGCTATTTTGCAAGTTCTCCCACTTAGAAATCATGGAGGGGTCTGAAATTGTCATCGTAGGTGCATGTCCACTGTGAGAGACATAATCTAAAAAAAAAAAATCCAGAAATCACAATGTATGATTTTTAAACTATTTATTTATATGATACAGCTGCAAATAAGTATTTGAACACCTGTCTATCAGCTAGAATTCTGACCCTCAAAGACCTGTTAGTCTGCCTTTAAAATGTCCACCTCCACTACATTTATTATTCTTAATTAGATGCACCTGTTTGAGGTCGTTAGCTGCATAAAGACACCTGTCCACCCCATACAATCTGTATTGTATGGACTGTATGGACTGTATTGTATGGACTGGGGCTCCATGCAAGAACTCACCTCGTGGGGTCTCAATGATCCTAAGGAAGGTGAGAAATCAGCCCAGAACTACACGGGAGGAGCTGGTCAATGACCTGAAAAGAGCTGGGACCACCGTTTCCAAGGTTACTGTTGGTAATACACTAAGACGTCATGGTTTGAAATCATGCATGGCACGGAAGGTTCACCTGCTTAAACCAGCACATGTCCAGGCATGTCTTAAGTTTGCCAATGACCATTTGGATGATCCAGAGGAGTCATGGGAGAAAGTCATGTGGTCAGATGAGACCAAAATAGAACTTTTGGGTCATAATTTCACTAAACGTGTTTGGAGGAAGAAGAATGATGAGTACCATCCCAAGAACACCATCCCTACTGTGAAGCATGGGGGTGGTAGCATCATGCTTTGGGGGTGTTTTTCTGCACATGGCACAGGGCGACTGCACTGTATTAAGGAGAGGATGACCGGGGCCATTTATTGCGAGATTTTGGGGAACAACCTCCCTCCCTCAGTTAGAGCATTGAAGATGGGTCGAGGTTGGGTCTTCCAACATGACAATGACCCAAAGCACACAGCCAGGATAACCAAGGCGTGGCTCTGTAAGAAGCATATCAAGGTTCTGGCATGGCCTAGCCAGTCTCCAGACATTAACCCAATAGAGAAACTTTGGAGGGAGCTCAAACTCCATGTTTCTCAGCGACAGGCCAGAAACCTGACTGATCTAGAGAAGATCTGTGTGGAGGAGTGGGCCAAAATCCCTCCTGCAGTGTGTGCAAACCTGGTGAAAAACTACAGGAAACGTTTGACCTCTGTAATTGCAAACAAAGGCTACTGTACCAAATATTAACATTGACTTTCTCAGGTGTTCAAATACTTATTTGCAGCTGTATCATACAAATAAATATTTAAAAAATCATACATTGTGATTTCTGGATATTTTATTTTTAGATTATGTCTCTCACAGTGGACATGCACCTACGATGACAATTTCAGACACCTCCATGATTTCTAAGTGGGAGAACTTGCAAAATAGCAGGGTGTTTAAATACTTATTTTCCTCACTGTATATATATATATATATATATATATATATATATATATATATATATATATATATATATATATATATATATATATATATATCATCTAATTCTGATGTCATTTGTAAAAGAACATTAATAAGCAGATATTAGGAATTGAGTCGAGTCACTTACCAAATGTTGAAGTAGCAAACAAAGTTAATTTTCTCGCTGCAGACTCTGTTCTCCCGAACACCAGCTTGAACATTTTGTGCTCCACAGTAAAAAGGCTTTTTGGGGCATGAAGGCATGGTCCAGAAAGTGGGTGTCTGAATATATAGTATCATGCTGTTGAACACAAAGTGATCCGTCTCTGAGCTGAGGATTAGCAGGTCAGTGTAGTGTGTTCTGCAGTACACCAGAGCTTCTTCCCAGTTCTTCAGCTCCTGCACCACAATTATCTGAGGAGCCAATTTGTAGCAGAAATGTAGCAGAAAACATTTATATATATTGTACAATCCCGATCATGCCACTGATTATTGGAAATCATCACACCATGTTCAGATCCAGGGGAGTTAGGTTCCCCAGGTTTCCACTCCATTTACCCCAGTATGCTTCCATCTTGATTGAGTGTAAACGTCATCTCATTTGTTTTGTTACTAAGACCAATCCAGGCCTTATGCATTTGAGAGTCAGCTGTTTGTTAAACAAAACTCTCATATACTGCATGAGTTAGTAGTTGACAGATCTTCATAATTATTCCTGCAGTACGTCTGAGCATTAGAACAGGACATAAATCGGACAAAAATGTGTTTTCTGTAGAACAGTCCCATAGAGACCTTCTGTTAGAGCCAGCTGGACGAGGATGGAGAAAACAACCAGCATCCCTCACTGAAGTGTACTTGAGCTCTGCTCTGAAGATTCTACAGGAATGAAATTTGTGACAGCAGCATGCAAATGAAAATGCAAAACCAAATATTTGCCAAACTGAAGGGGAAGGACCATGCAAAATTCATGTACAGTAAGACCAGAAGGCACCAGATTACAATCAGGTTTTTAATGTAAAAAGTTTAATTATAATATATCAAAGTGATTTCATAGCAACATTAAACAACTTTGCTGTTGGTCTAATGGTTAGAATGCGGCGCTCTCACCGCTGCGGCCCGGGTTCAATCCCTAGTCAGGGAACCAACCCCAGCCATTAGGGTTGCACAAGCCAGTGCACTCTTAGTGCCGGTCCCAAGCCCGGATAAATGGGGAGGGTTGCGTTAGGAAGGGCATCCAGCGTAAAAACACGTGCCAAATCGAACATGCGGATCATGAATACGGATGATCCGCTGTGGCGACCCCTAATGGAAGAAGCCAAAAGAAACTTATTAAACAACTTTGCTGTAATGGCTCTTTCTTGTCGATTTCTTCTCTACAACATCCGAAGGATTCAACCATTTCTGTCCACACAGGCTGCCCAGGTGCTTGTTTAGTCTCTTGTCATTTCGAGACTGGACTACTGCAGTTCTCTGCTGGCAGGTCTTCCTCTGAACACTATTATTTTACTGCAAATGATCGAAATCACAGATGTGTGACTTAAATTAAGTGTTTAATTTACCCAAGTTCTCCCACACCACCCCACTGCTGCTTCCTCCACTGGCTTCCAGTAGCTGCATGTATCAGATTCAAAACAGTGATGTTTGCCTACAAGGCCAAAAATGGATCAGCACCATCTTACCTCAGTGACCTCATCACATCTCGCACTGCACCACGCTGTCTGAGATCCTCCAGCACTGCTTGACTGGTACCTCTTTCTCTCAGAATGAGAGGTAAGTACTTCAAGGCTCTTCTCTGTTCTGGCACTGAGGTGGTGGAATGTACTTCCCCTAGATGTCTGTACAGCCTATTCCCTGACTAACTTTAAGGTTGAAGACCTTCCTCTCACTGAAACGCTTAACTAGCACTTTTCAAGTTTGGTTTGTTTAAAAAAATGTGTCTGATTTATATTAAGTTTGTAATTCGAGCGAACCAGTGTAGATTTATTCATTGCTAGAGATTTAAAGCACTTTTGTACATCGCTCTGGATAAGGGCATTTGCCATAAATGAAAATGTAAACTTTATTTGAATACTGTTATAATACCAAGCAAAATAACAGCAACACAATTATGAATAAAAACTTGGGTCAAATAAAAAAAAAAAACCTCTATGCTTATTTAATTTTTTTTAACCACAGCAAATTTACATTTAACAGTTAGAGAAGTCAGAGATCTAAGTAATACAATTCTACTAGCAACATCCTATTTTATGCACTAGCAAGTTTTAGGTCACGAGTCAATGCATGAATGTGTGCAGTAAAATTCTAAACAAATCACCACTGTGTGAACGTTCACAGTTTTTCCACTGACAATAAGCAGAAATAAGAACCCAACACTTATATGCATTTAAAGTTCCTGTTTGTAGTATGTAATGTTTCACTGATGGTAAGTGTAATCATATGATATGATATGATATGATATGATATGATATGATATGATATGATATGATATGATATGATATGATATGATATGATATGATGATTCTTTAAGGCTGAAAGGACACCCAGGTAAGAGTAATTCTACTTAAAAACTATAAGCATGTGATTGTGTTTTTGAACTGATCACGTTTAAAAGTAAAACTTCGATCCGTCATTAGTAAAACAACTCTAATTAACTCCACATAAAGATCACCTGCTTCTGTAAGATTATGTTGACATCTTCTTGATTTCATCTGAATGTCATGATCCTCAAAGAGCATTATATATATATATATATATATATATATATATATATATATATATATATATATATATATATATATATATGTATATATATATATATATATATATATGACATGTCAATGACAAATGAGATCAATCAGTTGAGAGGTACAGAAGAACTTCCAAAACATGATTCATACTGACAATGAACCTCTGGATGGAGTTCTCTTCATACATCACTTCTTTTTGCATGAACAGTTCTGCATTTAAGCGTCTATCACTGAACAATACACCTCAACAATGAAGGAACTGCAATGAATGGACAATTGGTGTCACCCAGAGAATAGTTACCCTTTTGTATCTGGTTCCTTTGAAGTTTTTTCTTCAGACTATCAGAGTTCCTTGCAATTATCTCCACTGGCTCAGTCATCAGGGATAGACTTATAGATACTGTACTAAACTTATATGCATTAACAAATCAATTCAAATTTTATAATCCATTTATCTTTATTAAGCTTATTTAGGATGATCTCTATTGCTAAATGTGCCTGATCGGTTTATTTACATGTCACAGATTTCAGTTTGTTTAATCAAATTGCATCATCACCTAGAGTGAGAACTTATTCAAATTATTCAGCCTGGATTTTTGAAACCTGCACGAACGCTAGAGAGAATCCTACTTAACCATTTTCAGTGAATGGCTGTTAACGATTGCAGCAATACTGTCTACATTACAGAACAGCTTTGTTAAACTATGAATTTTAAGAGTGGACAGTTTTTCTTTAATGCAGTGGAACATGCGCGCATGTGTTCTCTCCAAAATACTAGAGACTTTTGTATTTTAATAATTACAGCAATTATTAATTGAAAATTTGATTCTGGAGAAATTGTTTTTGGAACACGTCACAGCACTGAATCTGCCATATTAAAGATTCACAACGACATAATGCTAACAAGAGATTGCGGCTGCCCAGTTGTGTTGATGTAGACCTGAGAGCAGCCTTTGAAAGTTTTTCCATGAGAATGTGTGACATCTCATCTTTAAATGTTTCTCAACTCTATGGTGTACCACAGTGATCGATACTTGGCCCGGTGTTGTTCTGCCTATATTTGCCACCCCTGTGTAATATCATTAGAAAATACAATATTTAATTTCACTTCTTCCCGTGGGCTCACCACCTGCAGGAGGGACCGTAAGGGGCTGGTGCTGAGAGGATCGGGCAGCAGTCGAAGGCGGGGGCCTCGACAACCCGATCCCTGGACACGGAAGCTAGCTCTAGGGACGTGGAATGTCACCTCGCTGGCGGGGAAGGAGCCTGAGATTGTGCGTGAGGTTGAGAGGTTCCGACTAGAGATAGTCGGGATCACCTCTACGCACGGCTTGGGCTCTGGAACCACACTCCTCGAGAGAGGATGGACTCTTTACCACTCTGGAGTTGCCCATGGTGAAAGGCGGCGGGCTGGTGTGGGTTTGCTTATAGCCCCCCAGCTCAGCCGCCATGTGTTGAAGTTTACCCCGGTGTTTGAAAGGGGCCGTTTTCCCTGCGCCTACAGGTCGGGGATAGGTCTCTCACTGTCGTGTGTGCCTACGGGCCAAACGGCAGTGTAGAGTACCCGGCCTTCTTGGGGTCTCTGGGAGGGGTGCTGGACAGTGCTCCGACTGGGGACTCCGTCGTTCTACCGGAAGACTTCAATGCCCACGTGACAGTGACACCTGGAGGGTCGTGATGGGGAGGAACCGCCCCCATGATCTGAACCCGAGCGGTGTTCAGTTATTGGACTTCTGTGCTAGTTGCAGTTTGTCCATAACGAACACCATGTTCAAGCATAAGGGTGTCCATCAGTGCACGTGGCACCAGGACACCCTAGGCCGTAGGTCGATGATCGACTTTGTGGTCGTTTCATTTGACCTGCGGCCGTATGTCTTGGACACTCGGGCAAAGAGAGGGGCGGAGCTGTCAACTGATTACCACCTGGTGGTGAGTTGGATCCGATGGCGGGGGAGGAAGCTGGACAGACTCGGCAGACCCAAGCATACTGTGAGGGTCTGCTGGGATCATTTGGCCGAGTCTCCTGTCAGAGAGGTCTTCAACTCCCACCTCCGGCGGAGCTTTGACCGGATCCCGAGGGAGGCCGGAGATATTGAGTCCTAGTGGACCATGTTCTCCACCTCCATTGTCGAAGCGGCCGCTCGGAGCTGTGGCCGTAAGGTCTCCGGTGCCTGTCGAGGCGGCAATCCCCGAACCCGGTGGTGGCAACCGGAAGTAAGGGATGCCGTCAAGCTGAAGAAGGAGTCCTATCGGGCCTGGTTGGCTTGTGGGACTCCTGAGGCAGCTGACGGGTACCGGCAGGCCAAGCGAACTGCAGCCCGGGTGGTTGTGGAGGCAAAAATTCGGGCCTGGGAGGAGTTCGGTGAGGCAATGGAGAAGGACTATCGGCTGGCCTCGAAGAGGTTCTGGCAAACCGTCCGGTGCCTCAGGAGAGGGAAGCAGTGCCCTACCAATGCTGTTTACAGTGGAGGTGGGGAGCTGTTGACCTCAACTGGGGATGTCGTTGGACGGTGGAAGGAATATTTCGAGGATCTCCTCAATCTAGCCGTCACGTCTTTCATTGAGGAAGCAGAGGCTGAGGGCTCAGAGGTGGACTCGTCCATCACCCAAGCTGAAGTCACCTAGGTAGTAAAGAAACTCCTCGGTGGCAAGGCACCGGGGGTGGATGAGATCCGCCCTGAGTACCTCAAGTCTCTGGATGTTGTGGGGCTGTCTTGGCTGACACGCCTCTGCAGCATCGCGTGGCGGTCGGGGACAGTGCCTCTGGAATGGCAGACCGGGGTGGTGGTCCCTCTTTTTAAGAAGGGGGACCAGAGGGTGTGTTCCAACTATAGGGGGATCACACTTCTCAGCCTACCTGGGAAAGTCTATGCCAGGGTATTGGAGAGGAGATTACGGCCGATAGTAAAACCTCGGATTCAGGAGGAACAGTGTGGTTTTCGTCCAGGCTGTGGAACACTGGACCAGCTCTATACCCTCTACAGGGTGCTGGAGGGTTAATGGGAGTTTGCCCAACCAGTCCACATGTGTTTTGTGGATTTGGAAAAGGCATTCGACTGTGTCCCTCGCGGTGGCCTGTGGAGGGTGCGCCGGGAGTATGGGGTCCGGGGCCCTTTATTATGTGCTGTCCGGTCCCTGTACGCCCGAAGCAGGAGCTTGGTTCGCATTGCCGGCAGTAAGTCAGACTTGTTCCCGGTGCATGTTGGACTCTGGCAGGGCTGCCCTTTGTCACCGGTTCTGTTCATAATTTTTATGGACAGAATTTCATCAGACCAGGACCTTCAGCACGCACTGGGACAGTTTGCAGCCGAGTGTGAAGCGGCTGGAATGAGAATCAGCACCTCCAAATCCGAGGCCATGGTCCTCAGTC
The DNA here is from genome assembly GCF_946808225.1 of Silurus aristotelis. Lineage (NCBI taxonomy): Eukaryota > Metazoa > Chordata > Actinopteri > Siluriformes > Siluridae > Silurus > Silurus aristotelis. Next base: position 32,223,117 of record NC_139579.1, read on the forward strand.
GAAAAAGGGTGGCTTGCCCACTTTAGGTTGGTGGAGAGTTCCTGCCGCAAGTGGAGGAGTTTAAGTATCTTGGGGTTTTGTTAACGAGTGTGGGAAGGGTGGAACGGGAGATTGACAGACGGATCGGTGCAGCTTCTGCAGTAATGCGGTCGATGTACCGGTCTGTAGTGGTGAAAAAAATGCTGAGCCGCAAGGCGAAACTCTCGATTTACCGGTCAATCTACGTTCCTACTCTCACCTATGGTCATGAGCTCTGGGTCATGACCGAAAGGACAAGATCCCGGATACAGGCGGCTGAAATGTGCTTTCTCCTCAGGGTGGCTGGGCGATCCCTTAGAGATAGGGTGAGAAGCTCGGTCACTCGGGAGGAGCTCAGAGTAGAGCCGCTGCTCCTCCACACCGAGAGTGGTCAGCTGAGGTGGCTCGGGCATCTGTTCCGGATGCCTCCTGGACGCCTTCCTGGGAAGGTGTTCCGGGCGCGTCCCACTGGGAGGAGACCCCGGGGAAGACCTAGGACACGCTGGAGAGACTATGTCTCCCGGCTGGCCTGGGAACGCCTCGGTGTCCCCCCGGAAGAGCTGGAAGAAGTGTCTAGGGAGAGGGAAGTCTGGGCATCTCTGCTTAGACTGCTGCCCCCGCGACCCGGTCTCGGATAAGCGGAAGAAGATGGTATGGTATGGTACACTGATGACATCCAATTATATGTTCCTTTAAAACCAGTTTCAGCCCTTGTCCAGCTGTTTAACTGACATTAAATACTAGCTGGCTAGAAATTTTTTTAGCCATAATGAGAACAAGTGTGAATGTATATTATCTAGTATGCCGAGACGACTTAATTTTTAACTTCTCCTAAGGCAGTGGTCCCCAACATTTTTTGCACCACGGACCGGATTAATGTCAAAGAATATTTTCACGGACCGGCCTTTAAGGTGTGGCGGATAAATACAACAAAATAAAATTATATGACCGGCATATAACCTGTTTTTTTCTTAATATAATAATAAACATGAATCCACTTCGTTGTTTTTTGTGCACTTTGCTCGCTTGGGGGTTTCAATTTAGCTGTAATGTATTATGTGTTACCAGCCAGAGCAGCCTCTTTAAGAAGGTAGCAGATGTAGGTAAGACCGAGGCAAGCATCTTGACATGCATCAAGAGTGAGTCATAGACAAATGTGCCGGAGAGAATTCGGTAATTTTCCAAAATAAAACATCGTTTAGAATCAGACAAGAAATAAAACAGAAAAAATGTGAGTTATGTATTCTTTCTGTGTGTCCCGATACCAATTGCCCCCAGACCGGTGCCTGTCCGTGGCCCAGGGGTTGGGGACCACTGTCCTAAGCCACCAGATTTAAAAAACAAGGTTTGAAACCTAGGCGTCAAATTTGACAGCAATTTGCATTTTGCAAAACAAGTAACCTCAGTTGTTAAAACAAGATTTTTTTCAACTCCATTTACAATCAAAGGTAAAGTCGTTGTTTAAAAAAAAACCCTGGAAAAAGTTATTTATGCTTTTATAAGTTCTAAATTGGATTATTGCAACGCTTTTTATTTAAGCACTACTCAGTCCTCTCGCCATTGCCTAAGGCTGGTTGCTGCAGGATGGCTTTTAACAGGTACTAGTAAATGTGCACACATTTCCATTGTACACACCGGTCCATTCCTCTCTCCACTAGCTTCTGGTACAGTACAAGATTTAATATAAAAATCTTATTTTTTTGTTATTAAATCTCTGGCCCCAACCTATTTAAACAAACTTATCCATACTTGTAAATATGACACAGAAAACCTTAAAACCATTTTTACCATTTTATTTAATGTTTATTTGCATTATAGTAAAGGATCAAATACAAAAATCCTTCAATGTATAATGTTGATTATATCATATAGCGCATCATTCCTTTGGGCAGTGGCTGAAATATACTTTCCAACTAACATTTATTAAATGAACCTATTAACTAGCTAACTGTTTAAACTCTAACATTAATTATGTAACTAACGTAAATGGTTTAACTATTTACAGAAACATCAGTATGCACTTAAATATAGTATTAGAGTGAAAATTGAGTATTGGAGTAACAATTTTAATGCTAATGTAATAATTAAGTTTATAATGTTATGTGCTGATTCACTGATGTTCATCCGCTTTGAATCTCTGTTCTTCAACCTTCATCGTCTTGTGCAGGTCTTGATTGCAGTGAATCTCTTCATCTTTAAAGTGAAGTGAAGTCTGGAAAGATTTTCATATTTTAGCATTTAACTCTGATGTAAATCACTGAAGAATATTAATAAGCAGATATTAGGATTCGAGTCGAGTCACTTACCAAACGTTAAGATAGCAAACAAAGTTAATTTTCTCGCTGCAGTCTCTGTTCTCCCAGACACCAGCTTGAATGTTTTGTGCTCCACAGTGAAAAGGCTTTTTGGGACATGAAGGCATTGAAGGCAGGGTCTCCCCATACTGGTTTGCCCAGAACCATGAGCCATCCATGAAGTGTAGAGCGGTCCAGAAAGTGGGTGTCTGAATAGTCAGATTCCTGTTGTTGAGCATAAAGTGATCTGTCTCTGAGCTGAGGATTAGCAGGTCAGTGTAGTGTGTTCTGCAGTCGACCAGAGCTTCTTCCCAGTTCTTCATCTCCTGCACCACAATCATCTCAGGTGCCCACTTGTAGCAGAAAATGTATAGAGATACTGCACAATTTTGATCATACCACTGATTCCTTTCAGCCAGCATACAGTGTTCAGTTTTAGGATTGTCAATTATCCCATAATATCTCTCTGTATCCCCCAGCATGCTTCCATCTGACCAGCGTGTAAAAGTCGTCTCATTTGGTTTTTTATAAAGGCCGATCCAGACACTGTACCTTTGGGCTGCAACTGTTTGTTGAAAAAAACTCATATATTCCGCTTGTGAGTCAATAGTTGACAGATCTACATAATTTTTCCTGCAGTACAACTGAGCATCAGACCAGGACATAGAAGATGCGACAAAAATGTGTTTTCTGTAGAACAGCCCTGTAGCTCCCTCTGTTAGAGCCAGCAGGACGAGGATGGAGAAAACAGACATCATCCTTCACTTTAGTGTGTTTGAGCTCTGCTCTGAAGATTCTGCAGGAATGAAATTTTTGACAGCAGCATGCAAATGAAAATGCAAAAAAGCAAATATTTGCCAAACTGAAAGGAAAAAGACTATGCAAAGTTTATGTACGTCCAGAAGGTACATTATTACAATTACGTTTTCAATGTAAAAAATTTTATTATAATATATCCAAGAATGCTGAGGATGGAGCCAACAGGAAGAAGGAAAATGAGGAAGTCCAAAGAGAAGGTTTATGAACCCAGCCATTAGGCATCTACAGAGACAGCAGAGAAGTGGAGGAGAGCAGCGGTTCGGGTTGGTACTTTAAATTGGAGGTGTTTAAACTGTTCTATCATGGTGTGGATGGAAAGAGAAATGGTGTAGGGGGATTCTGAAGGAAGAGTACAGTAAGTGTGTAGTGGAGGTGAAGAGAGTTTCTGATAGGGTGATGATCGTGAAGCTGGAAGTTGAAGGGATGATGATAAATGTCATCAGTGCTTATGCTCCACAAGTGGATTGTGATATGGAGGAGAAGGAAACATTCTGGAGTGAGTTAGATGAATTGGTAGGAATGAAGGAATGAAGATTGGTGATTGGGGCAGACTTTAATGGGCATGCAGGTGAAGGGAACAGAGGTGATGAGAAGGTGATGGGTAGGTATGGTCTTAAGGAGAGGAATGTGGAAGAGCAGATGGTGGTAGATTTTGCTAAAAGGATGGAAATGGCAGTGGTGAACACTTATTTAAAAAAGAAAGAGGATCATAGGGTGACGTATTAGAATGGAGGAAGGTGCACACAGGTGGACTATGTTCTGTGCACGAGATGCAACCTGAAGGAGATTGGAGACTGTAAGGTGTGATACAGAAAGGAAGATAAAGAGACATGGTGGTGGACACTAAGGAAGGAGAAAAGGATTTGTAGCGATTGGCCAGGCAGAGAAACCGAGCTGGGAAGGATGTGCTGCAAGTTAGAGCAATAAAGGATGGAGATGGAAATGTGTGGAGATGTGAGGAGAGAGTGTTGAGATGATGGAGGGAGTATTTTGAGCAGTTGTTAAATGAGGAAAATGAGAGAGATAGAAGGTTGGATGGTGTGAAGATGGTGAAGCAGGAAGTGGATAGGATCAGTAAGGAGGTGAGAGCAGCAATTAAGAGGATGAAGAGTGAAAAGTTGGTTGGACCAGATGACATGAAGCATGGAGATGTTTAGATGAGATGCAGTGGAGTTTTTAACAAGATTGTTTAACAAGATTCTGGAAGGTGAGAAGATGCCTGAGGAATGGAGAAGGAGTGTGCTGGTACCGATCTTTTAAAATAAGGGAGATGTGCAGACCTGCAGTAACTACAGGGGAATAAAGTTGATCAGTCACACCATGAAGTTATGGGAAAGAGTAGTGGAAGCCAGGCTGAGAGAAGAGGTGACCATCTGTGAGAAACAGTATGGTTTCATGCTGAGGAAGAGCACCACAGACGCATTATTTGCTTTGAGAATGTTGATGGAGAAGTAAAGAGAAGGTCAGAAGGAGCTGTTTTGTGTGTTTGTGGATTTAGAGAAAGCGTACGACAGGGTGGAGAGAGGAGTTGTGGTATTGTATGAGGAAGTCAGGTGTGTCAGAGAAGTATGTGAGGGTGGTGCAGGACATGTATGAGGACAGTGTGACAGCAGTAAAGTGTGCAGTAGGAACAACAGACTGGTTCAAGGTGGAGGTTTGACTGCATCAGGATCGGCTCTGAGCCCTTTCCTGTTTGCAGTGGTTATAGACAGCTTGACGGATGAGGTCAGACAGGAGTCTCTATGGACAATGATGTTTGTAGATGATATTGTGATTTGTGGTGAAAGAAGGGAGCAGGTTGAGAAGAGTCTGGAGAGGTGGAGATACACGCTGGAGAGAAGGGGAATGAAAGTCAGTAGGAGTAAGACAGAGTACATGTGTGTGTGAATGAGAGGGAGGGCAGTGGAGGGGTGCGGTTGCAGGGAGAAGAGGTGAAGAAGGTGGAGGAGTTCAGGTACCTGGGGTCAACAGTGCAAAGTAATGGAGAGTGTGTTAGAGAAGTGAAAAAAAGAGTGCAGGCAGGGTGGAGTGGGTGGAGAAGAGTGATAGCAGGAGTGATTTGTGATAGAAGAGTATCTGTGAGAGTGAAAGGGAAAGTTTAAAGGACTGTGGTGAGACCTGAGATGTTGTATGGTTTAGAGACAGTGGCATTGAGTAAAAGGCAGGAGGTGGAGCTGGAAGTAGCAGAGCTGAAGATGTTGAGATGTTCGTTGGGAGTGACGACGATGGACAGGATTAGAAATGTGTTTATTATAGGGACAGCGCATGTAGGATGTTTTGGAGACAAGGTGAGGGAGGTGAGATTGGTTTGGACATGTGCAGAGGAACATGGGGTATATCAGTAGGAGAATGCTGAGGATGGAGCCACCAGGAAGGAGGAAAAGAGGAAGGCCAAGGAGGAGGTTTATGGACGTGATGAGGGAAGACATGCAGTAGTTAAAAGAGGCAGATGTACAGGACAGATAATCCACTGTGGCGCCCCCTAATGGGAGCAACTAAAAGAAGAAGAAGAAGAATTAATCAATTAATAAAAATTAAAAAAAATCTATGGTCAGATCAACTTTTTAGATAGGTTTGTATGGCTTCCATGAGATTTCTAATGAAATCCCAAAAAAGAAAGTTGAATTCTTTAGAATTCATTACTAGGGTTATATTATGGTCCTGAATATACATCACCTGAAGTATACTTGCAAAACAACAACACTTTTCAAGCAAAGAAATGTAATGGTCTACTCACTCCCCTGAATCTCCCTGAATCCTCCAAAATGGCAAAATGCTCCAAGAACAAGCAGGAAGAGAAAAGCAGGAACCCAGGCTCTGGGGATATCTACATAGGCACTGACCACAAAGAAATAAAAATAAAACATTTCGTCAGGAACAAATACATTTTATGAAACTAGCATCTATTACACTGTTATCGGCATCAGTGCAAATCTACCTGCTATACACAGGCACTTTACCAGCATATAAATATCCCTTTTTATTACAGTTTATCTTTATTCTGTTCATCAACAGTGGAAAAGCGGTGAAAGTTGACACAGTGGTGATTTGTTTAGAATTTTACTGCATGCTCCCTTTTTGCATTGACGTGTGGCCTAAAAACAAATGAAAGAAGAATGTGGAAGCCTAAATAAGGTATAGAAAATGTGCTAAATGTATAAACTAAATTGTAGAGAGATTAAACTAAGGAGTATCAGCATTTCAGAGCAGAAAAAAATATGTCATGAATGTCATGAAAAAAAAAAAATTAAGGAATCAGTTACTCACATCATCAAGAGCAAGCAGTAATGATTTCATGAGTTTTAATTTAAAAAAAAAAATAGAAATATCAGGCAAAAAATCCAGTTAAATTAAATAATGAAAATGTAATAAATATGTATGTATGAAAATGTAGATAACAATATAATTATAAAAGATCAGCAATTACAATGTTTTGATATAATTTAAAAGAGAAAAATTATATCATTTCCACATTAAAATGAACTTGATCCTTTGCCTACATGCTGTTTTTAACAGAAGCAATCAAGTTTTTAAGATTTCAAGATTTTTATTTGTCATAAACATAGTTACATGCAGACTACAGCTTGCAGAGAAATGTAAAGGATCTTCTGTGTGCATGCTGTTGAGGATTAGGACGGCTTCACTTTGTTTCCTCTCAAGGTTTCTTTCTTATACCCTCTCACGTAGTTTTTCCTGGTCATTGTTTCCGCTGGGTTACAATTGTCACTCATCAGGGACACATTTATAAGCACTAACTTATACATTTAAACTTTGCATTGGGACAAGGTCAAGTATTAAAAGCTCTAGGAGCCAGTCCTAGACGTGTTACAGGTTGAGTATAAAAAACAAAACAAAAAACGAAAAAACACCTATAAATAAAATAAATAAATAAATTTCTTTTTTATTATTATTTGATTATTATTTATTTATTTTAATTAATTAAGATTAGTTAATTCACCCCCAACACACCTATAAAACCCTACCTATATATGAAATAAATAAATACATTAAAATTAATTTTTATTCATTTTAATTAGTTCAATCAATTCAATCAAATTCAAACTGAACTGTTTTGGTTTGCACTTATTTTCCGTTTAAATTTTTCCCCGTCACGTTGCACATAAAGTTATGATTGGTCCCGTTTTGTTTACAGGTGGGATTTTAGATCCCTTTATGTAATAATACATTATTATCCTTAAGCTCCCTGATCTGGAACACTGTCATAAATAGCTCAGTTTGGTAAAAGATAAAGATTTAGTGAACATGTAAATAAATCATTGTAAATATATTTGTGTCATTTATATTTCCCTCTAAACCATTTCCCTTTAAAAATGTTTACATATTTTTTTAACAAACATTTTAAACTAAGGAAGAAATGAAATACAATGATTCACGAATACATATCATCACTTTTTAATCTTTTTTTTTTGCACAGTTTAAGCAATTTTATATTTCTGGGGGGTTTTTTTAGCACAGTTTTAATAGCTACATCTCAAATACAAATTATTTCTCATTTGCTTCTAAAACCGTTAACATTCACAAGTTTTTTTTAAGAACATTTTGTGCTTGAAAGTGGGATTGATTACGCTTCATTTATGAAATATTTTGTACCACCACTAGATGGGAGTACAATGTCATAAAGTGTGTTATTAATAATGAAAAACACAGGTAAAAATAACAAACTAACTAAAAAAATAAACAAATAAACAAGTCACATAAAATATTAACATGTAAAAAATTGAATATCGTACCATAAAAAAAAAAAAGAATATAAAACACAGATAATGATTAGCATGTTTTTTAGGCTAGCCGATCCGGGCAATCAAATCGTTTATCACTATATTTTTTTAAAAAGGTCGAGATAAAGTTTTTTTTATAGCTTTTTACTTTTTATATTTATCATTTTATATATAGGATCAAAAAGTTCAACCTCACATAAAAAAGAAAATCCCTCATTATTGATTTATACCCTTATCCGAAGTGACTTACAAAATGCTTTGAGGTCTCAGTCAATAAATACATTTTAGCATTGGTTTATTGGCACAGACTTAAATTAACTTTACTATCTTTTAAAAATGGTGTTGGGAGAAAAATAGCGGTGCATAGCAGTGGGGTGCCGTAAGAGAAGGTTGAAAATGGCTCAACACTTTGTGCGGCTACAATCAGTTGCAGGGGTTAAATGTCTTTTAGATGCAGACTTGCCAGAAGCAAACTGCAAGTGAGCTTCCAACAAGGAGAAGTTTCCATCTAGCCACTCTGCCATGAATCCCAAATTGATAAAGGGGCTGCAGTGATGGTTGTTCTTCTTGAACATTGCCTCATCTCCACACAGGATCTCCTGAGCTCAGTCAGAGTGAGACCCGTCTCCCCGAATTGCTCCATTTGGCTGGGAGACCAGCTCTTGGAAAAGTTCTGTATATGCACCACTTGGGAATGATGGAGGTGACTGTGCTCTTGGAAATCTTTGAAGCAGCAATTTCTTTGTAGCCTTTCATCAGTCTTGTCTCTGAGCTCTGGCTCATAAATTGGAGGCACCTGAGCTCCAAGTGTTGTAGGAAAGGGTCTGAATACTTACTGGATGTACGTGTGATATTTCAGCTTTTTTATTTAAATCATTTACAGGCATTTCTAGAATTCAGTTTTATTATTCTGGGGAACTGAGTGTAGATTCATAAGGAGAAAAATCAATCTGTATAATTGTAGTATCAACATAACATTAAAAAAGTTTTGATATGTTGATACTTCAATTATTAAGATTGATTTTTTTTTAGTATCTCACAAAAGCATTCCGCAGGGTACTATACTTGGCCCTATGCTGTTTAGTCTTTTTATAAATGACTTGCCCCTGCACTGCTCTGATGCCAGATGTCAGCTTATGCGGATGATGCAGTTATTTATGCACCCGCTAAGTCACCTGAGCAGGCTGCAGCTGTATTGTCTACTAGCATGCTTGACATCCAACAATGGCTCATCCAAAATCAACTAGTTTTAAATCTCACAAAAACAGTTTCTGTGCTTTTCCATTAAAAAACTCGATTTAAAAGGAGGATTTAATATTAATATACAAAATACAGAAATTAATCCAGTTACAGAATTCAAATATCTAGGATTGGTTTTAGATCCTCAACTGAAATTTGATAAGCACATAAAGAACATTTTAAAAACAATACAAAGTAATCTCATTTGTTGTAAATTAATTAGAAGTTTTATACCGCACCAGGCAGCCCTGCTGTACATGCATGCTATGATCTTTTCTCATATATCGTACTGCATGACAGCATGGGCTCAAGCCACTCCTACTGCAACCAAATGCATACAACAGAGCAATAAAAATTATGGACAAGAAACCAATTCGACACCATCACTGTACCATTTTTAAGAAATATAATTTAATGAATTTTGAGAGTTTTAGCAATTTTTGCTTTCTTAAATTAATTTACAAGTGCATTTATCATTTAGTACCTGCACCATTAAGTTAATTTATTGAGAGACAGAGCAGCATTCGAGTCACTAGGAGTTTTACAAATCATGACTGTAAAATCCCAGACTGTAGGACCAGTTTTGGTCAAACTACCTTCTCTGTGAAGAGCTCCAAACTCTGGAACTCATTACCATCTGACATTAAGACTATACTGGACTTTAATGTGTTTACTTCCAGGCTAAAAAACTGGTTAAAGACAAACCAAAGGTGCACTAATTTTTAACTAGTAGGTAAGAGTTGTATATGATATATGTGTGTATGTAAACTTTATGGGTAAATCTCATGGGTAATTTTTATTGTGTATGACTAGGGACAGGAATTGTCCATATCATGTTATTTGTTTAAATTGAAGTAGTTTAGTATGTAAATTGTACTGTGTTTAGAGCCCAACCAGGGACAGGAGTTGAAAATTAGCATTTGCTATAAACTTTTTATGTAGCATTTCAGTGACAAGCTTGCTTTGACACTATGTATGTTGCATTGTCCCTGTCAAATAAATAAAATGAAATGACATGAAAGTTTGTGCACCCTTTACTTCCAGCAACCATTTCATTCGATATTCTCAATGGACAATACAATAGAAATGGAACTTGGATATTTTTTAGTCAATGTGCAGTTCGTAGCAGTACAGATTTACTGTCCTCTAAAAATCACTCAACATACAGCCATTATTGTCTAAATAACTGACAACAAAGGTGAGTACACCCTCAGTGAACATGTCAAAACTGTGACCAAAGTGTGAATATTGTGTGGAGCACATCGTTATCCAGTGCTGCTTTAATCCTCCTGGGTGTGGAATTCACCAGAGCTGCACAGGTTGTTGCTGGGATCCTCTTTCACTCCTCCAGAATGACATCAGGGAGCTACTGGATGTTACACACATGATGATTCATCCACTTGAGGATCACCACAGGTGCTTAATAGGGTTCAGGTCTGGAGACATACTTCGCCACTCCATTACCCTTACCTTCATCTTCAGCTTACTCAGCAAGGCAGTTGTCATCTTGGTGGTGTGTTTGGGGTCGTTATTATGTTGGAAAACTGTGGTTCTGCCCAGTTTCTGAAGGAAGGGTGTCATGTTCTGCTTCAGAATGTTACAGTACATTTTGGGAATCCATGCAATCCTCTTTTGCCATGTTGAACATCCAGTGGTCAGTATGAGAGAATTGTAAAATTCAAGTGAAAAAAGCACCTTTTATCACTGAACGTCATTTTGCTTTATCACACCATCCAGCTGTTAATTGTTTTCCTTTAACTGGACTGTTTGGAATGAAAGAAGTCCCCCATCAGTGCTTCGGATTGTGAACAATTTGTGAACCTTTGCTGTAAAAAAAAAACATTTTTGTGGTCTTTAGAACGTCTTAGAAGTTCCTATAAGGTGCACTAGGGGGCGCTCTCACACTTTGCTCCAACCGATGCAATATTAGTCACTCGTCACTCATCATACGGACATCATCAGCATCCCATAAAACTCACGACGGTTAAGTGCTGTTAGGATTTATGGGTCAGAGGTCACAGTGAGGGTTAATCTGACCTATAGAGCAGAACCTCAGAGAGTTCATTGTTTCCTGACTGAGTTTAAAGTCACCGGTTATTAAACACTTAATCCAGAGAACGTTTTACTGATGATCCCTGAGGACAGATACAACTGAAATGTCAGAAATATGAAAATAATTGTGAATAAAATTACAGGCTTTAATTCTGGAACTTTAATTTATTATTTTTAATTTATTTTAATTTATTATTTTTTATTATGATGAATTTAGATTTTATAAATATATATATACAAATAAATTAAAAAAATATTTTTTGAGATTTGTTTTTTTATTACAAGCTTTTATTCTGGAAGTTTTTCCTCCTTCTTTAAAAAACTAAATAAAATAAATATTGCTAATTTATTTATTTATTTATTTGCATTTAAAATGCTATTTTCTAGAAATCCATCCAAAAAGAAAGTGTTAAACTTAAATTAAAAAAAAGCATTTCTATTATTTATTTATATTAAATATCTTATATATCTTGATCTTATAAAATTAATTCAGGAAAAAAATTTGAATATATTTTTTTTATTTCTTAAAAAAAGGTTTATCTATTGTTGAATTTTTTTTTTTACTTCCATTAAGGTTGAAAAGTAAAATAAAATAAATCATGATCTTATACAACTACATCCCTGATGTCTTTGGAAGCTGTGCATGAAATCTTCCCTTCACTTGAATTTAGGAGATACAAACCTGTAGGACCAGCACGATGATGGTCCTGTGCACAAAGCCAGCTCCATGAAGATCTGCTTTCCATGGGTTGGAGTGAAAGATCTCCTGCTAGAGCTCCAACCCTACTGATAATGAATGAATGTGAACACTGACTGCACCCCAGGAAACCCCTCACCTTCTCACCTCCATCACTACCTGACTTCACAAACACCCTTGCAGCTGCATGAATCTCCACAAAATCTAGTGGAACATCTTCCCAGAAGTGTGGAGCTCATTATAACAGCACATGGGGAATAATGTAGAATGAAATGTTAAAAAAGTAGCACATACTAATCTTATAGTCAGGTGTTTACAAACCTTTGACAATATTCCCATTAATAACGATATGAAAACAGTAAATAATAGATACATTCCTTAAAGCAATTGTTTTTTTCGATTTAGAATATGTAACAGTCGTAGTAAACGTTTCTATATCGTAAATATTTTGTTGTTCTTTATGTTATGTCGCTCGGCTAAATTGCTAATTGTTTGCTAATTAAATAAAAAAATACTGTCGTAGTAAAAATAGGGATTTTCTTCTTTAAAAAAAAATTATACACTAAAAACACAAAAAAATAAAATCTAAGAATTAATTTCAATGATTTGTGTCCCTATAATAAGAACCTTTTTATTAATTCTCAAGAGTTGAATTGCTTTATTCCTCTTATACCGCATTATACTTTCTATCTGTTTATAATTACATTTAACTTAACAGCTATGGAGTTTATGACACTGGAGACGCCTTCCATCAAGGCTACATAAACATCTCTTTACCTCGGAAACGTTATAAACAATATGAATAAATTATATTAGCCGTGTTATCGAATGCTGAGGGTTTGTTTTGTAATTTTTTCATATTAATGATGTTTCCTGATTAACTACCTCATTATTGGAATTATTTCCATGTTGGAAAGACAGATTTTTTTTTATTTTTAACTGTTGAAATCTGTTCACTCGGCACAATCTGATCTCAGCGATGACCTTTTAAGTGTTTCACTGGAATGAAAGCAGAGAGGGTTTAGTCCGAGCCGAGACTGGAACGCGACCAGCTCCGAGGGGAAACGCCGTCTTTACTTTCACTGATTAAAGAAAGGAAAGAAATCCTGAACTCGACTGACGCCTGTTCTGTTTGGAAAAAAAAAACACGTCTCAGTTAAATTTTCACTCGTTTTAAATCACCCGTGTGCAGTTTTTCGTTGCAGCGAATGTAGCTAAATGAGCTAACAGGTAATAGAAGCGTATGGCCTCTGGTTTAGCATTTTCTCTGTAGATTTGTTTGGCGTCTCAATCATTCTCGCTGAATCACTTTCGTCTTTTCTCGGTGTTAACAAGCTAAACCCGGAGGCTAAACATTATCTTTAATTATTATCTTTATTAGATGGATGATAGACTATATTTGGGCTAAAGAGGAATGATAAAAAAATTTAATCAAAAATTTGGTCCGCATTTACTTTAAGAAATTGTCAATACCTTCGTCGCCATGGTAATCTAAACTAACCATGTTTAATAAAAAACACTAACACAAGGGTGTTAGTAAAATCACGTACTGATGTGGGTGAGGAGGTCTGGGGTGCAGTCACTGTTCACATTTATCCCAAAGGCTCTATAGCTCTATATCTTCCAGTTCAACTCCTATCTACATGGATTTGGCTTTGTGCACAGGGTCATTGTCATGCAGGAGCAGGTTTAAGTACTTGTTCAGTCCTATACAATTGTGTGACTCCACCTTTGTGTAACAGTTTGAGGAAGAACCACATATGGCTGGAAAAGTCTGTTGTCCAAATACTTTTGCCCGTACATGTGTATATGGACCAAGAGCCAATCATTGTTCACCACTGATCCTTTATGACCAGTCACTAATTACTGCTGGTCCTAATATCCAATCACTATTCATCACTAATCCCTTATGACCAATCACCGATCACTTTAGATCCTTTATGTCCAATCACTGATCACTTTAGATCCTTTATGACCAATCACTGATCACTTTAGATCCTTTATGACCAATCACTGATCACTTTAGATCCTTTATGACCAATCACTGATCACTTTAGATCCTTTATGACCAATCACTGATCACAGTTGTTTATTATTTGTCCCCAGAAAAAAACATTTTTCTCTTTAATATGCAAATTAACTCACAGTAAACAATGAATATGCAGATCAGACCGTGACATCACTCAACATCTTCTAGAGACTAAATGTAAGCGACTTTAACGTTAAAAGATTAAACAAAACTGATATAACATGAGTCATTGTATGATTATTTCTGAGAATAATTTTTTTTTATTCCTGATTATAAATAAAATTCTGATGAAACATTGTTTCCTCTTCAGTAGTCTGTTTGTCACTTGCTAACTGTCACGAGCTAATCTGAAACATTAAAGATATTAAATTTAATGTAATTAAATGTGTAAACAATAAAATTGGGTAATCAGTTACAATACAGTAAAAAAAAAAAGGTATTTATTTTGGTTGTTTCAGGAGTGAAAATGACACGGATCGCCCCAAAATGATCAAAATAACCTTCACAAATATTTAGTTACATTTTTTTTAACTGTAAACT
>NC_139579.1:32242543-32247543 GCF_946808225.1 Silurus aristotelis
TCAACTGCTTTAATCTGATCCACAGCAACGTTTATCGAATCCCTCAATTCGCTCTTTCATCCCTCCATCGCTTGCTATTCAAATCCATGCGGCTGCTGGTCAGAGTCATTAATAATAGAGGGATGGTATGGAAATCACACACACACACACACACACACACACACACACACACACACACACACACACACACATGCCCTGATGCTTTCCAAGTTACAGTCAGATCCAGAGATGATAACACATGCAAAGGCACGATAATAATTTACAGCAATATGTTAGGAGAGTGTGTGTGTGTGTGTGTGTGTGTGTGTGTGTGTGTGTGTGTGTGTGTGTGTGTGTATACCTAGCTGACTTGAAAATTTATGTAACTACAGTGCAATGGTTCATTAAATTGAAGCAAAAGCCAAGATTCAGGAAACATATTAATGTACTTGCCTGGAATAACTGACCCCAGCGGGAAATGAAAATCCTTGCGAAGCAAAAGAAAGCAGAAAGAAGTAGAAGAAGTAGAAAAAAATACAATTGTAATGTTGAATGGTGAGCTGGTGTGAGAGTCATGACTCCAAAAATCACAGTTTCTTGAGGACCTACGTTTTAGAACAGAAAATACCCGAAACCAATAAAATTGTTAGTGAAACCAACAACTTCAAGGTGGAGGCTTTTACAAACCACAACGGATAAAATCATGAGGATGAAAGATGGAAAGAGGGGATACAAGATGACTTCATTTTAAATAATATACATACAGAAATACAGATTTTGTGATAAATAGATGTATATAAGGTGAGGGTTATTTCATTTTTTTGTTTAGTAGAAGTTTTGAATAGTCAAAAATTTGCCAAATTGGCTGGAGAGTGAATAAGTGAATGTCAAACCGTGGACACGTTGCTCTAGAATTCTCTGTGTAAATGTTCTGGAATAAAACCAATACAATCCTTTGCGATTGTGTCCCCGGCTTACTGGTTAGGGACAAACTTACACTTATAAAGAACAATCTTATTCGTTGTTTCTTAACACATTATCTGTGTAAAGCTGCTTTGAGACAGTTAAAGACAGATAGTTAAAACCGCTATACAAATTGATTTAATTAAATTGAATTTAGATTATGATTTAGAATCATCAGGTTCTAGAATCAGCTCTTGCTAGTATTATATGTTTTAGCATCTCTCATACAAAGATTTTAAGAATACCTGACAGTTAAAAATTGTTTTTACAAGCCATGAATTTTCATGAATGTTCTAGACTCCACAGGTCAGTGATCTAGAATCCTGTCTGTCATCAACAACAACAAGAATAAAAACTAATAAATACATAAATACATAAAAAAAAAACCATCACAAATTCCCACCTTATGGTGCAGAAGAGGAAAAGCCAAATCACCTTTAGTACATAAACAAGTAGGAGAAACAAATAAAAGACCAATGTTCAATAGTATTCGGTGAAATGTTCCAAATTCTGGAATCTTTGGAGTTTATATCTAAAATCCTGATGTTTCGGAATTTTCAGTGAGAGTGTTCTTTCTTTTTTTCTTTCTTTCTTTCTTTCTTTCTTTCTTTCTTTCTTTCTTTCTTTCTTTCTTTCTTTCTTTCTTTCTTTCTTTCTTTTCTAGAATATTTCAAGAGATAGTAAGATCATAATGATGTGTGCTTTGTGTTTTTGTGGTGGTTTTAATCAATTAATAAAGTTTGGTGTTTAGGAAAAGTAGCAGCCCAGCCCAGGATGTTCTCTTATTTCTGCTGTAGAACATTCTAGAACATCCAGAAAAGCAGCAGGACAACATTATATTTGTTATCCTTCATTAAGCTATTGTTGTTTTTAATGCAAGTTTTCTGTTTCTCCACACAAAAGAAATCATCACCCTGATCAGCATTAAAATGTAAACCAGAGGAACGTGAAGAGGAACAGTGGTTCTGCGAGGTGAAGGACACGGGTAAAGAGAGAACTGTGAAAAGGCGAGAGAGTGGAGGAATGTAAAGAGGAGAATCAGACGCCGTAACAGTCCCAGGAGTATCGGTTACTTTACGCTACACAGACACTTCAAAAGCTCTTTATTAAACTGTTCACGAGAACGAATCAGCAACTTTTAAACGACTCCGACTTGGACCTCTGGTTCTCCTCATCCATTGCGGTTCCGTCCACACGGTTCTTACATCTCAACACTGCCTGCTGGAATCACCGAGCTGCTGAGAGGCCGGTAATCAGATCTGTTTAAGTCCTGCAGCGCATTTTATTCACATTTTTTCACCCTAATCTCATCGGCTGCTGAGTTTTCAAGCTGACCTCTGACCTCAGCACTTGAGTCTTGACCTTTAGGAGATCTGGTTGGATGACGGCTCTGAGTTTTATCAGAGATCTGATGTCTGAAATAGATTAGGGACTATATTAGACCTGTGCACATGTGCACACACACACACACACACACACACACACACACACACACACACACACACACAATTACAATACCAATACAAGAAACAAAAACACTTAAACTAGGGCTCAAACTAGAAAATGGCTGAATATCAACTGAATTAGAACTAGAACTAGAACTAGGATGGGCTCAGGTTCAGAAAAAAAACAAATCAGGATTTAAACCAGAACCAGAAAGAACTAGTTCTGGAACCAGAAGCAGAACAGGAGCATGCAACATGAGAACTAAACCAATATAACAAAAAACACAAGGAAAACGTAAGCAAGAATCAGAATCCGGTCGAGAAAGAACTAGAATTAGAAACAACTAGATCCTGACTTGTGTTTTAAAGTTCTTAGTGTCAAATGCTCTAGAATCTGCTGTTCCAGGGTGAATGATCCAAAATCTGTTGTGTTACCTTTCTAGAATACCCTAGAACCTTCGGTGTCAGCATTCTAGAATTATTTCGCTCTCTGTGTGTGTGTGTGTGTGTGTGTGTGTGTGTGTGTGTGTGTGTGTGTGTGTGTGTGTGTGTGTGTTTGTGTGTGTGTGTGTGTGTGTGTGTGTGTGTTCTAGAGTCTCCAGTGTTACTTAATGATCCATGCGAATGCTCTAGAATTCTTTGTAATAATGTTCTAACTTTCTTTGTTTTCTAGATTTATATGTGCAATTGTTATATTATGTTTCAAATAACTTACTAGAACTTTCAAGTATCCTGCATGTAAATGCTGTAGTCCTCATTCTGAATGTTCTACAATCCTCCTCATAAACGGTATAGAATTATCTGTGGTAATGTTCTAGAATCATATGTGCTAGAATTATACAGTTATCTCGGTAAATGCTCTAGAATCACCTGTGTATTTTTCTTAAATCAGCTATCCTTGACGTGTTACATAATATTCTATGTGAAGATGTTCTTGAAGCTCTTTTTGAGCATTTTTCAAGCTCTGATGATGTCCCTGGGTGCTTGTTTTAGGAATTTACATTAACGGCATTTGCAGACCTCCTTATGAAGAGCGATTCAAGAATCCTGATTGTGCTTTTGATAAATTATCTATATCAGCGTTATATAATGTTCTAGAATTGATTGAGTTGATGTTCCTTAAACCTTTGTGTGAGCATTCTGCAGTCTCTGATGATGTTCTAGAATCAAGGGTTAGGATTAGGGTGCTGTTTTTAAAAATAATCTGTACCAGTATTATATAATGCTCTTCATGAACATTCCACAATTCATAGCATTCATGTTCTAGAATGTACTAGAAGTGTTCTACAGCTGCCTTAGTGGGTGTGTCCTAAACCTCTCTGCGATCATGTTCCAGGGTTCTCAATGTGAACGTTCAGGGGTGAGGTCAACACGTTCCCATCCTTACTCACACAGGTGCACAAATGGCAAACGTGAGTGTGTGTGTGTGTGTGTGTGTGTGTGTGTGTGTGTGTGTGTGTGTGTGTGTGTGTTTGTGCGTGTGTGTGTGTGTGTATGTGTGTGTGTGTGTCCCTAAGGAGCATGTTCTACAGCGGCTGTGTGTTTCCTGCAGTCAAAAATGCCTTTGAGATTCAACCTACTGAAACATGGCCCTTAGCCCGGAAACCTTAACTCCTTCACACACACACACAAACACACACACACACACACACACACACACACACACACACACACACACACACACACACACACACACACACACACACAGGCAGTGATTAACTTATTGTTCAGTTCCAATGTTTGAGTGTGTGTTTCTATCTATCTATCTATCTATCTATCTATCTATCTATCTATCTATCTATCTATCTATCTATCTATCTATCTATCTATCTATCTATCTATCTATCTATCTATCTATCTATCTATCTATCTACTGTATTTGTGTGTGTGTGTGTGTGTGTGTGTGTGTGTGTGTGTGTGTGTGTGTGTGTGTGTGTGTGTGTGTGTGTACAGTATGATTAGGTTGTTTTTAGGAATCAGGATCAGGAATGATCCTGAGATTCCCACTGGTTGGGCTGCATGCTAATATATATATATATATATATATATATATATATATATATATGAAGACTAATGATTTGCTGTGGCGACCCCTATTGGGAGCAGCCGAGAGAAGAATATATATATATATATATATATATATATATATATATATATATATATATATATATATATATATATATATATATATATATATATATATATAAAACCTTTTTATTAAGAAATACATGTATTTTAATTTGTTTAATAAGAAAAAAATTCATTATATAACATAATATAAAGGATAAAAATGCCATTCCTTTTGACATGTTATTTATCATGAATAAGTAAGAGAAATTTAAATAAATAAATAAATAAATAAATGTTAATAGATTATAAAGTAAATGAATAAAATAAATGTAATAAAAATTCACAGCACAGTAGAGAAATCTGATTAATATTCGTCTGATTATTTCTGATATTATTAAACAGAAAGTTCACTTTTTCCCTATTTTGTTTTGTCTTTTTTTATGCAATAAAATATCAAAATCAATAAAATAAATGTCAGAAAAGGCAAAACATGAATGTGATTATATGATTATATCTTTCTAAAGATAAAATATATATTACAAA
>NC_139579.1:32252543-32257543 GCF_946808225.1 Silurus aristotelis
GTGTGTGTGTGTGTGTGTGTGTGTGTGTGTGTGTGTGTGTGTGTGTGTGTGTGGACTGTTTCAAACAAGGATCTGTAACAATATTCAACATATAAAAATAGAAAAGAGCAGGATATGAAATACATGTGATTTATTTAAACCATTATATTTTATTCTAAAAACAACACAAGAATCTGAATCCCGAAAATGTAATTTTTTTTATGTGCCCTGGAATTTTCTTTGTGTGTACGGAGGTAGATTTTAGTAAATTTTTCTGGTATCCGTTTTTTTCCTTCACTGTTTATTGTACTTTCACTAAATACATTTTTTACACAAATATCTGTACTTTCTACTTTACATTAAAAATAGTTTAGAAAATATTTGGTGAAATATTTTTTCTTTTCACTGTGACGTTTTCAGTCCATCAACATATTTCCCTTCATCGCTTGGCTTTTTTAATCTCCCACTACCAACCTATGAGCAGGGCAGAAGGCAACACTCGGTTTGCTTAACCAGAGTCTTTTAAAACATGAGTATCTGTACCTCTACTGAAGGAGGTGTGTATTTTTGCCACTTCTGTAGTTTGTGTTTGTGTGATTTACTTCCTTTTTTTTTTTTTAAATCCTCCATAAGCAACCTGTTTAATCTGTTTATTTTCCCCTTTATTATTATTATAAAAAGCTGAATATTTCTCTGATTTAAAACAATAAAAAAAATGAATAAATAATTAAAATAAATATATAAATATATATAAATTTGCTAAAAATGATTTGAAAAATGACATTAGTTTAATCAAAGGTTGTAACTCACAACTTCTGGCTTTTAAAAAGGTAATTAATAATAATAATGTAAAAAAGGCCAGAAGTCCTCATTAGAAAGTCATTACTGTGTCCTTGAATTCAAGTTCATGGAGTGACGTCATAATAAAAATGGCCGCTCATGACATCAGGAGTAAATCCCACAACACACACACACACACACACACACACACACACACACACACACACACACACACACAGTAGAGCACTTTTTACATCGTCCCAAAGCAGCTTCACAGAGATAAATATATTATGGTTGTAACTAATGAGCAACAAAAAACTTCATGAGGGAGAAACCTAGGAGGAACCAGACTCAGAAGGGAACCTCATCTTCAACACCTGATGTTCTCAGCTGATCACTGCAAACACGAATGCAGAAACTGTTCACGGTGATTGTCATCCTGAGCGACTGTACACTGTTTCTTCTGCTACCTGAGAGGAATAGGTTCGGGTGTGACCTTTGACCTTTGAAGCTTCAGGTGTGTGTGTGTAGTTCAGTGACCTCTGATTTTGATTTCTGTCCAAAATATCAGGAATTTTCTGTAAACAAAAATAAAATTTTATTTTGTAAAATTTTGTTGATTTAATTATTATTGTTCAACTGTTGTTTATATGTGTTGGTTTTTTATTGGTTCATTGTTATTGATTTATTATTATATTTAGATTTATTTATAAATAAACAAATATATATATATTTCTCTCTTCTTATTTGTACTCTCATATTTTATTTATAAGAAAAGTATATTTTATACCTGAATATAATATGATTTTTATTTTATACAAAAGACTTATTTAATATTTCTAATACATGTGAGGTGTAAAATATAGACAATGTTGATATAAAAAAACAATAATAAAAATAATAACAATAATTATGTAAATATATAAAAAATAAATATTATTACATTTAAATAATTTAGCATTTGTATATATATTTATATATGTGTATATATATATATATATATATATACAGTGAGGAAAATAAGTATTTGAACACCCTGGTATTTTGCAAGTTCTCCCACTTAGAAATCATGGAGGGGTCTGAAATTGTCATCGTAGGTGCATGCCCACTGTGAGAGACATAATCTAAAAAAAAAAATCCAGAAATCACAATATATGATTTTTAAACTATTTATTTGTATGATACAGCTGCAAATAAGTATTTGAACACCTGTCTATCAGCTAGAATTCTGACCCTCAAAGACCTGTTAGTCTGCCTTTAAAATGTCCACCTCCACTACATTTATTATCCTAAATTAGATGCACCTGTTTAAGGTCGTTAGCTGCATAAAGACACCTGTCCACCCCATACAATCAGTAAGAATCCAACTACTAACATGGCCAAGACCAAAGAGCTGTACAAAGACACTAGAGACAAAATTGTACACCTCCACAAGGCTGGAAAGGGCTACGGGGAAATTGCCAAGCAGCTTGGTGAAAAAAGGTCCACTGTTGGAGCAATCATTAGAAAATGGAAGAAGCTAAACATGACTGTCAATCTCCCTCGGACTGGGGCTCCATGCAAGATCTCACCTCGTGGGGTCTCAATGATCCTAAGGTAGGTGATAAATCAGCCCAGAACTACATTGGAGGAGCTGGTCAATGACCTGAAAAGAGCTGGGACCACCGTTTCCAAGGTTACTGTTGGTAATACACTAAGACGTCATGGTTTGAAATCATGCATGGCACGGAAGGTTCCCCTGCTTAAACCAGCACATGTCCAGGCACGTCTTAAGTTTGCCAATGACCATTTGGATGATCCAGAGGAGTCATGGGAGAAAGTCATGTGGTCAGATGAGACCAAAATAGAACTTTTGGGTCATAATTCCACCAAACGTGTTTGGAGGAAGAAGAATGATGAGTACCATCCCAAGAACACCATCCCTACTGTGAAGCATGGGGGTGGTAGCATTATGCTTTGGGGGTGTTATTCTGCACATGGGACAGGGTGACTGCACTGTATTAAGGAGATGACCGGGGCCATGTATTGCGAGATTTTGGGGAACAACCTTCTTTCCTCAGTTAGAGCATTGAAGATGGGTCGAGGCTGGGTCTTCCAACATGACAATGACCCGAAGCACACAGCCAGGATAACCAAGGAGTGGCTCTGTAAGAAGCATATCAAGGTTCTGGCGTGGCCTAGCCAGTCTCCAGACCTAAACCCAATAGAGAATCTTTGGAGGGAGCTCAAACTCTGTGTTTCTCAGCGACAGGCCAGAAACCTGACTGATCTAGAGAAGATCTGTGTGGAGGAGTGGGCCAAAATCCCTCCTGCAGTGTGTGCAAACCTGGTGAAAAACTACAGGAAACGTTTGACCTCTGTAATTGCAAACAAAGGCTCCTGTACCAAATATTAACATTGACTTTCTCAGGTGTTCAAATACTTATTTGCAGCTGTATCATACAAATAAATAATTAAAAAATCATACATTGTGATTTCTGGATTTTTTTTTTTAGATTATGTCTCTCACAGTAGACATGCACCTACGATGACAATTTCAGACCCCTCTATGATTTCTAAGTGGGAGAACTTGCAAAATAGCAGGGTGTTCAAATACTTATTTTCCTCACTGTATATATATATATATATATATATATATATATATATATAGAGAGAGAGAGAGAGAGAGAGAGAGAATATATGTGTGTGTGTGTGTGTGTGTGTGTGTGTGTGTGTGTGTGTGTGTGTGTGTGTGTGTGTGTGTGTGTTTGTTTCCACCTGCTTCGTAATATCCTGAAGCAAAAGCTACATTTCCATAGAAGCTGTAAACGGCCATGAAGCATCTTTATTTAGCTTAATGTGCGTGTGTGTGTGTGTGTGTGTGTGTGTGTGTGTGTGTGTGTGTGTGTGTGTTTAGTCTGCGTTGTTATCTTTAGCCCCTCGTGCTAGCATCAAAGGCCCGAACATCATCTTGTCACTTTCTCATTATTCTCCTAAACATTGTGTTTTTGTCTGAGAAGCAGACGTTTGTCCCCTGGTCTTAGGGCCGGTTCCGGGGGGCCAATCCCAGGGCCGAGCTTGGGGAAAAAATAACCGATCTCTACTGTTTAAATGCAAATAAGCAACAGCGAAGCAAACAAACCTTGTGTCATCTTCCCCCCCACACACACACACCCCAGCTTCGTCATAATAAACTCCTCTTCCTCAAAACTCCGTCTTTATAACCATGAGCTCAGACAAAGTGCTGGTGATGAAGAAGCAGGAGCAGGAGGAGCCGAAGGAGCAGGAGCAGCGCTCGGACGATCTGATGATCTGATACGTATGCAAACCGGGACTTTTTCCCCCTTTCTATAATAAACCACAATCCTAATTCAAGTGAAGAGCGCTAATAAAGAAATAAGCAGCATTTGCCTGAGATTTGCCTAACCTCCGAGCAAAACAACAATGCGGCGAGTTATTTTCTTTCTTTCTTTTCTTTTTTTTTTTTCCCGGCGGTTATACAAATGACATTTCTATTGCACTTTCCCTCCTGAAACAGGATATTAAACTTTATCAGTTTAATCTGTTTATTCATTACCCGAGTTCTGCACAAACAGCCAACGATCTCTTTCTTTTTTTCTGTGTCTGTGTCTGTGTGTGTGTTTGTGTGTGTGTGTGTGTGTGTGTGTGTGTGTGTGTGTGTGTGTGTGTGTGTGTCTGCCAGAGTGTTTGTGTCTGCTTATCTGCATGTCCATGTGTGTGTATGAGTCTGTGTGCATCTGTGTGCATGAGAGAGATCACAAGGCCACAACTGCCATAAAAGCACAATCCTTTCTCACTCACATGTAAAACCCGTCTGTGTATTACTGAGTTTAAGGATTTAAACGTGTATTTGTGTGTGTGTGTGTGTGTGTGTGTGTGTGTGTGTGTGTGTGTGTGTGTGTGTGTGTGTGTGAGTGTTTGCATTGTTTTTGAATGTGCACATGAATATCACGGTGTGTAAATGTGACCTGCAGTCCTTTGTGTCACCTGAAGGGGGCAGCAGTGACAATGAGTTTCTATGCAACTGCACGGCAAAGACAATTATTATTATTATTATTATTATTATTATTATTATTATTATTATTATTATTATTATTATTATTATTATTATTATTAAGAATAATAATATTGTTGCTGTAGATGTGTTTTTTAACACATTTTTACAATCATTATAAGTTACAATATTTATAAAAAAAAATGTTTCCACATTTTTCATTGTTAAATATGACTGTATATTATTA
>NC_139579.1:32262543-32295043 GCF_946808225.1 Silurus aristotelis
GACAGTGGAAAGGAACCCTAGAAATGTTGAACCCTATAATGTCATACCCTTGGGACAGTGTTTCATGTTTCCTATACATACAGGATTTTCTAATCCAAGATTGTTCTTGGGTTCCTGGGGTCTGACACTTCCCAAACCCAAAATCCAACATTCCAGTCCTACCTTTCAGGTTTCTATATTCCTACATTTACAGTGTTTCTCAGTTTCATATTCTGAGCATTTCATATTCCCCAGGTAGATTATTCCTAGAGTGCAGGTATACAGGGACCTGGAAAGTCCACACCTGAATAATGAATCCTGAAATTTAGGACCATGCACCAGCAGGAGCTGTAAGACCCCTATATTTGATTAATTCTCCCTTGGAATATGAGATGCTCTGTTTCTGAAGGTACACTAGGAGAACACTTCTATGGGAGTATTTTAACCTGTAACTCAAAGACCTTCGAAAGATGGGACAATGGGATTATCTTGGAGCTTCCACTAGATGGTGCTCCTTCTCTTCCAGTGTAGCAACATATGATTTTAATAACAGAGATATAACAGAAGAACACAGATCCAGGCTGCCAGAAATGGACAGATGGACAGAAAAACAAAAACATAGGAACTTCGATTGGTAGACAGATAGACAGACAGGTAGACAGAAAGCTAACAAATAGAAAGAAAGAAAGAAAGAAAGAAAGAAAGAAAGAAAGAAAGAAAGAAAGAAAGAAAGAAAGAAAGAAAGAAAGAAAAAGTCTATAGATTTACAAATATAAAGTCAGACAAAAAGACAGACAGACAGACAGACAGACAGACAGACAGACAGACAGACAGACAGACAGACAGATAGATAGATAGATAGATAGATAGATAGATAGATAGATAGATAGATAGATAGATAGATAGATAGATAGAAAAGAGGACCTATAAACATATATAATCTCTGCTCTCTTTCTTTTTTTCCTTTCTTTCTTTCTCTCTCTCTGTCTTTCTGTCTCTCACTCTCTCTTATTTTGTCTCTCTCTCCCTCTCTCTTTCTCTTTCTCTCTCCCTCAGGCTCACAGTGTGTAATTAAACCCACCTTTTTGTTTTTGATTTATCTCTGATTAACAGCCTCAGTATTCTTAACTCTCTCTCTCTCTCTCTCTCTCTCTCTCTCTCTCTCTCTCTCTCTCTCTCCGTCCTGGCCAGGGGATGGATGGATGTGTCGGCAGCATATGGCACATTTTCTCCCACATAAATAATTCAATTGGTCGCCAACAAAACGGGCAAAAATTAGTCGCCTCGTTTAGTGCCAAATTTGTTCCACAATTAATCGCATTAATTTGAACGAGGAGACGAAGGAAGGCCCTGTCATGATGCTGACCCTCTCTCTCTCTCTCCCTCTTTCTCTCTCTCACCCTCTTTCTCTCTATGGGATTTACACCAATCACTTACTGTATAATATTTCACCTGACTGCTATTTACAACTCAATTCCATAAAAGTTGGGACACTGTGTGAAATATCTATGAGTCTCATAAACCCGTATTTTATTCACAATAGAAAATAGAAAACATCAAATGTTCATAACTGAGAATAGAAAAATAAAGTTTTCCTAAAAATAGTACACTTCTTTACTTTAAACATTTGATATGTTTTCTATGTTCTATTGTGAATAAAATATGGGTTTATATATTAAATAATAATAAATAATAAAATATGGGTATATATATATATATATATTTTCCGCTGCTCCTATTAGGAATCATCCGTCTCCACACCCCCCTGTCCTCTACATCTGACTCTTTTAAACCAACTACCTGCATGTCCTCCCTCACCACATCCATAAACCTCCTCCTTGGTCTTCCTTTCTGGTGGCTCCATCCTCAGCATTCTCCTACTGATATACCCCATGTCCCTCCTCTGCACATGTCCAAACCATCTCAATCTCGCCTCCCTCACCTTGTCTCCAAAACGTCCTACATGCGCTGTCCCTCTAATAAACTCATTTCTAATCCTGTCCATCGTCGTCATCGAACATCTCAACATCTTCAGCTCTGCTATCTCCAGCTCCACCTCCTGTCTTTTACTCAATGCCACTGTCTCTAAACCATACAACATCTCAGGTCTCACCACAGTCCTATAAACTTTCCCTTTCACTCTCACAGATACTCTTCTATCACAAATCACTCCTGCTATCACTCTTCTCCACCCACTCCACCCTGCCTGCACTCTTTTCTTCACTTCTCTAACACACTCTCCATTACTTTGCACTGTTGACCCCAAGTACCTAAACTCTTCCACCTTCTCCACCTCTTCTCTCTGCAACCGCACCCCTCCACTCCCTCTCATTCACACACATGTACTCTGTCTTACTCCTACTGACTTTCATTCCCCTTCTCTCCAGCGTGTACCTCTCCAGGATCTTCTTAACCTGCTCCCTACTCTCACCACAAATCACAATATTATCCACAAACATCATAGTCCATGGAGACTCCTGTCTGACCTCGTCCTTCAACATGTCCATCACCACTGTAAACAGGAAAGGGCTCAGAGCCGATCCTTGATGCAGTCCAACCTTCACATTGAACCAGTCTGTCGTTCCTACTGCACACTTCACTGCTTGCAAACTGTCCACATACATGTCCTGCACCACCCTCACATACTTCTCTGACACACCAGACTTCCTCATACAATACCACAACTCCTCTCTCCACCCAGTCGTACGCTTTCTCTAAATCCACAAACACACAATGCAACTCCGTCTGTAGTGCTCTTCCTTGGCATAAAACCATACTGCTGCTCACAGATGGTTACCTCTTCTCTCACCCTGGCTTCCACTACTCTTTCCCATAACTTCATGGTGTGACTGATCAACTTTATTCCCCTGTAGTTACTGCAGATCTGCACATCTCCCTTATTCTTAAAAAACGGTACATATATATGTATGTCAATGTGTATGTGTGCACATGTATGTATGTGTGTTTGTGTGATTGTTGTGTGAATGTGTGTAGATGCCGAGTGTTTAAAGGCCCTGGCATGGAGAAGCTGATGCTGGATCTATGATGATCACAAATTGTTCTGTATTGTTGATAGATTTATGACCAAACTCTTGATGTCACCCATATGAGGATGGGTTCCCCTTTGAGTCTGGTTCCTCTCAAGGTTTCTTCCTCATATCATCTAAGGGAGTTTTTCCTTGCCACTGTTGCCACGGCTGCTCATCAGGGACAAACGCACACCATTCACCTTCACTGTTGTTTTCTGTAAAGCTGCTTTGAGACAATGTCTGTTGTGAAAAGCGCTATACAAATAAACTTGACTTGACTTGACTTGACTTGAATGTATTGTACCTCTATTTGTGTGTCTGTATGTGTGTGTGTATGTATGTTTATTAGTTCAGTTTCTTTAACTGGTTTTGTGTGTTGAGATAAAATATGGAAATTTACAAACTCCGAATTAAGTGTGTGTGTGTGTGTGTGTGTGTGTGTGTGTGTGTGTGTGTGTGTGTGTGTGTGAGAATGTCACTTGACCACTAGAAGATTTTACATGCTGCTTTGTAATGGCTTTGACCTTTCCCCTTTTTCCACCTCTCTCAGTGTTTCGATTCTAAAGCTGAAACTCGTGTGTATATGTTAAAAAAAGGAAACAGGAAGTGTAGACGAAGGACAGGAGTCCCATTAGAGCAGTGCATGATGGGAGTGAATCAGGCGTAACACTCCTAGCTCCTCCGGTTTGCTCCGCAGCTTCCGCCGGTGGTTACGGCGACGGCTCACAGGAGACTCGTCAATCACGCGTCGCCCCGACCGAGACTTCATCTGCATGTGAATGAGCCGCCGCGATTCGCCGATTTAGCTCAGAGTGAACATTTTTCCATTGGAGACGGAATGAAATTAGAAAATGAGTGAGTCTTTAATTTCCCAGATTATAAATCAGGCAAATATAATTCCCACCTTAAGGGCGAGGACATTATCCAAAGTGACATTTTATCTCCTGATGTCCTCCTAACGAAATGTCACACAAATCTACTCCCTCTCTCCCTCTCTCGCTCTCTCTCTCAGGCGGAAAAAACAGACCCCTCCGAGTGAGACGTAGCCTGACGTTAGGGACACTTCCTGCCCGCTAGCTTTATCGGATATAAAAATGTGCCGAAGCCGTAAACGTCCTCGTAAAAAGGATTTGTGCAAAGCGGAGAAATCTCCAGTGAGACGCTTCGTCCGTCTGAAATTAAACGTCTCCTGTGACACCCAAGTCACGGCTCAAACTTGCTAGCTATATCGCGCTAAACTCCAATATGAGAGCGTACCTCAAATGGCCTGAGGCACATAATTTTTAGGTACTTTTATTCTAAACATAAACACACACACACACACACACACGATCTCTTTAAAAACGAGCATGATTAGCATGATAAATACTTTAGCGATAACGTGTATATACATTTTTACACTTATTAAAAATGACTAAAACGCATCAAATCCACACACACTTCACAGTTCATGACCTCGCAACGTGATTTTAATGATTAGCATGACATTGCACGAAAACTAGCTTTATCAATGAACAAATTCATTGCGTAAGAGCACTATTTAACACGCCTACATGGCCTTGCTGACTAGAAAATTATCCACACGCATGACCTCGCATTATAGTGAACATTCTGACACTAGAACTAGCATTAAGCATGCTAACCAATGAGTTTATATTACAGTAAACGATGCAATAAAACTTGCATTATCAATAAACAAACTAGCCGTAAAACTAGCATTAAACATGCTAACCTGGCCTTGCTGACTAGAAAATGATCCAGATGCATGACCTAGCATTATAATAAATGTGCTAACACACAAACTAGCATTATAGTCCCATGAATAAACATGCTATTATATTTATAGCTAATACAATCTTACGGATGCTTGTAGCTAGCTAAAAAAAAACTAGCATTAAAGATCCAAACACATGACCTCGCACTGTAGTAAACGTACCACCACACACACTAGCATTACAGTCACAAGACTAAGTGCAAAACTAGCATTACTCATGATAGCCTCTGACTTGGTAACAAAGGGAGTGTTATCGCAAAGATATTCCTTGTTGACTGCAAACTGATCCAAATGCATGACCTAACATTATAGTAAGCATTCTAGCATTATAGTCACATGACTAAACATAAACTTGCATTAAACAAGCTAATATCAATCCTCCTTAATCATCCTTACAGATTCTTATAGCTAGCAAAAAAAAAAACCTTACATTAAAGATACAAACACTGGACCTAGCATTATAGTAAACATGCTAACATGTGAACTAGCATTACAGTCACAAGATAAAACTAGCATTACTTTTGCAAGTCTCTGACTTAGTAACAAAGTATGAGTTAGTCTTATGATTTATTACTAGTGTGTGTGTGGTGGCACGTTTACATGCTAACCACAACATTAATCATGCTTGCATTAAACTGTGGGCTAGCATCATAGTGAACTTTGAACTAGCATTATATAAAAAAATTCGGAAAAGGTCAGGGGTCGTGAGAGTCATGTTCCAGGACATTCGCGCTGGAAGATTTACGGCTGTGAAATGGAGTTCTGAAAGCCGGACGGACAGCGACAGCGTTACTGGGGTTTTGGGAGTTTTATTCATATTTAATAAGGTCTGAGCGCACGGTGCGAAGCTGAGGCGCCTGTCAGGCATCGTAAAGACAGTGCAGGACGGAAATTTACAACATCGGCCGTGCTCAAGGAAGCTTTACATCACTTCTATTTCATGCAGACGTTAGCACATACGCTTAGCATAGCATAGCATAGCATAAACCAACATTATTATAATTACTGAAACTCATATTGACCTAGTGATCATATCTGTCAATACGTCTTCTCTCAATTAGAACACAGTACTGCTCTCAGCCAATCAGATCACACTTTACTGCTCTCAGCTAATTTAGCATATTGTAGAGCTCTCAGCCAATCAGAACACACTGTACTGCTCTCAGCTAATTAAAAAAAACTTTCTTTTCGGCTTCTCCCGTTAGGGGTCGCCACAGCAGATCCTCCGCACGTTCGATTTGGCACGTTTTACGCTGGATTCCCTTCCTAACGCAACCCTCCCCAATTTATCCGGGCTTGGGACCGGCACTAAGAGTGGCTGGGGATGGTTCCCTGACCGGGAATCGAACCCGGGTCGCAGCGCTGGGAGCGCTGCATCTTAACCACTAGACCACCAGGGGTGCTCTCAGCTAATTAAAACACATAATACTACTCTCAGCCAATAAGACTGTACTGTAATGCTCCTAACCAATTAGAACACATTATACTCCTATCAGCCAATCAGACCACACTGTAATGCTCTTAGCCAATCAGAACACATCATACTACTATCAGCCAATTAGACTGTACTGTAATGCTCTTAGCCAATTAGAACACGTAATACTCCACTCAGCCAATCAGACCACACTGTAATGCTCTTAGCCAATCAGAACACATACTACTCTCAGCTTATTAGAACACGTGACACTACTGCACTAATGTTACTAACAAATGCGTCTTTAAATGGCCATTTCTCTCTCAGGTTTTATCTCTAATAGTTTGAGAAAAAAAAACGTCACACTTTCAATATACAGCAAATGTAGCCCTGGTTAAACAAGTTAGCTCATAGCCTGGCTAACAATGCTACATTCACAATGCATTTATTAACAGGTCAACGACTTCTTCAGGTTAGCATCAGCGTTCGACCATGAATAAAAAAATGTGACTACATGAACCGATATCTGATTAGACTTTTCACTACTGACAAGTTCAATTCTGCTAAAAATCAGGCTAACACACACGTTTACGTAACCGATTCCACAAAACTCCTATTATGTACAGTGAGATGCTTAGCGTCTAACTTTGACCCTGAGGCACAAACACTTTTTTCACAAACTCACACACACACACACACACACACACACACACACACACACACACACACACACACACAGACACACACACACACAGTAATGGTGCTTTTTAGTCAAAGCTGCACATTAATATTAATAACAACACTTTTTAAAACATGCGCTGATGTGGCTAGCGGCTAATCATAGCTAAAAGCCTATTACGGTGCTAACTCCTGCAGCGCCTGAGTGTGTGTGTGTGTGTGTGTGTGTGTGTGTGTGTGTGTGTGTGTCTGTGTGTGTGAGGTCATTTTGAGGTCTTTGTAAACCAGCATTACAGAATTTAACACCAGCGGCATATATTATGGAAATTTTTTTCACGAAAATGAAGCAGGCGAGCTGTAATGTATGCTAATGCTAACAGGTGTGTGTGTGTGTGTGTGTGTGTGTGTGTGTGTGTGTGTGTGTGTGTGTGTGTGTGATAGTAATATTGCATCCTGAGACAAAATACACACTTTTTTATGTAGATTTAAAGCCTTGATAATAGAAATACTACAGGGGAAAATTCGATCATTAGCTGGCTTGAATGTTTTCTAGCTAGCATTTCTGCATCGCTAATCTCATTCTGAAAGAGGGGACAAAAACCTAACTGCAGGTCCACATTTATTTGACATGTTTTTTAACATGAATAGAGGTTGAAAATACAAGCTAAAAGACAGAACATTTGCTAAAGTTAATTATTTTTCTGACATTTATAGCAATGTTTAGTTTTTGTATGTACAGTACAGTATAATGATGGGTGTGGTTGCAGGTACGGGTGCGAGATGAAGAGAGGGTGTAGGTGCAGGCATGGGTCTGAATGTGAACACAGGTCTGTTTGTGAGTGCATAGGCAGAAGCAGGAGCGAGGGCAGGTGTAAGTGCAGGTCTGGGTGTGGGTGCAGTAGCAGGAGTGATTGCAGGTGTAAGTGCAGTTCTGGGTTTGGGTGCTGGGGCAGGAGCAGGAGTGATGACAGGTGTAAGTGCAGGTCTGGGTGTGGGTTCAGGGCAAGAGCAGGAGTGATGGCAGGTGTAAGTGCAGGTCTGGGTGTGGGTGCAGCAGCAGGAGTGATGGAAGATATAAGTGCAGTTCTGGGTGTGGATGCTGGGGCAGGAGCAGGAGTGATGACAGGTGTAAGTGCAGGTCTGGGTGTGGGTGCAGCAGCAGGAGTGATGGGAGATATAAGTGCAGTTCTGGGTGTGGGTGCTGGGGCAGGAGTGATGGCAGGTGTAAGTGCAGGCCTGGGTGTGGGTGTGGGTGCAGCAGCAGGAGTGATGGCAGGTGTAAGTGCAGGTCTGGGTGTGGGTGCAGGAGCAGGAGTGTTGGGAGATATAAGTGCAGGTCTGGGTGTGGGTTCAGGGCAGGAGCAGGAGTGATGGCAGGTGTAAGTGCAGGTCTGGGTGTGGGTTCAGGGCAGGAGCAGGAGTGATGACAGGTGTAAGTGCAGGTCTGGGTGTGGGTGCAGCAGCAGGAGTGATGGGAGATATAAGTGCAGTTCGTGGTGTGGGTGCTGGGGCAGGAGTGATGGCAGGTATAAGTGCAGGCCTGGGTGTGGGTGTGGGTGCAGCAGCAGGAGTGATGGCAGGTGCAAGTGCAGGTCTGGGTGTGGGTGCAGGAGCAGGAGTGTTGGGAGATATAAGTGCAGGTCTGGGTGTGGGTTCAGGGCAGGAGCAGGAGTGATGGCAGGTGTAAGTGCAGGTCTGGGTGTGGGTTCAGGGCAGGAGCAGGAGTGATGGCAGGTGTAAGTGCAGGTCTGGGTGTGGGTTCAAAGCAGTAGCAGGAGTGATGGCAGGTGTAAGTGCAGGTCTGGGTGTGGGTGTGGGTGCAGCAGCAGGAGTGATGGCAGGTGTAAGTGCAGGTCTGGGTGTGGGTGCAGGAGCAGGAGTGTTGGGAGATATAATTGCAGGTCTGGGTGTGGGTTCAGGGCAGGAGCAGGAGTGATGGCAGGTGTAAGTGCAGGTCTGGGTGTGGGTTCAGGGCAGGAGCAGGAGTGATGGCAGGTGTAAGTGCAGGTCTGGGTGTGGGTTCAAAGCAGTAGCAGGAGTGATGGCAGGTGTAAGTGCAGGTCTGGGTGTGGGTGCAGGAGCAGGAGTGATGGCAGGTGTAAGTGCAGGTCTGGGTGTGGGTTCAGGGCAGGAGCAGGAGTGATGACAGGTGTAAGTGCAGGTCTGGGTGTGGGTGCAGCAGCAGGAGTGATGGGAGATATAAGTGCAGTTCGTGGTGTGGGTGCTGGGGCAGGAGTGATGGCAGGTATAAGTGCAGGCCTGGGTGTGGGTGTGGGTGCAGCAGCAGGAGTGATGGCAGGTGTAAGTGCAGGTCTGGGTGTGGGTTCAGGGCAGGAGCAGGAGTGTTGGGAGATATAAGTGCAGGTCTGGGTGTGGGTTCAGGGCAGGAGCAGGAGTGATGGCAGGTGTAAGTGCAGGTCTGGGTGTGGGTTCAGGGCAGGAGCAGGAGTGATGGCAGGTGTAAGTGCAGGTCTGGGTGTGGGTTCAAAGCAGTAGCAGGAGTGATGGCAGGTGTAAGTGCAGGTCAGGGTGTGGGTTCAGGGCAGCAGCAGGAGTGATGGCAGGTGTAAGTGCAGGTTTGGGTGTGGGTGCTGGGGCAGGAGCAGGAGCAGGAGTAATGGCACGTGTGAGAGCAGGACTAGGTGTGGGTGCAAGTGCTGGTGCAGGACCATGAGCAGGTGCAGGTGCTGGAGCGGGTGCAGGAGTGCTTGCAGGTGCGCTCCATCACATTACACTCTTGAAAGAGCCGCTTGGTGCAACTGCGATATAGAGTTTTAAAACTCTTCAGCTCAGTGATTTGTGACTCTGTCAGCCTCAGTATTTGTCATCCTGTTTTTTCCTCTCACACAGGCTTAAACCCTGCTGATCAGCCATTACCCGCGTGTGATGGATGTGTGTTTGTGGTGAAGCGCACGTCTCTGCTGCAGGATATTATTCTTATTATTATTATAAGAAGAAAACACGGCGTTATTCTGTCAGATTTCAATCACGCGAGGCGTCATTCGTCATGTTGTTGCTGGCCGGTGAAGGCCATGATGATGGTGATGGATGATGATCAAGGCTGCTGAATTTGCTTGCTTCAGCCTTGGGTTGTGTCCCCCCCAACCCCTTCTTCTACGTATACACACACACACACACACACACACACAGACACACACACACACACACCGGACACCCTCGGGCTGTCTCTTTAGATTTTATAGCAATCATTTATTTTAAAAATCTCCAAATATCTTTTATTACGATCTTTGTTACGATCAATATAAACACGCAGAGCACCAGAAACCCCTCTTCATGTTTCATCTCCACCACAAACCCGTCTTCATGTTCGGTCTCCACTACAAACCCATCTCCATGTTCAATCTCCACCACAATCTCCTCTCCATGTTTAATTTCCACCACAAACTCATCTCCATGTTTAATCTCCACCACAAACTCATTTCCATGTTTAATCTCCACCACAAGCTCATCTCCATGTTCAATCAACAACACAAAAACATCCCTATGTGCCTGGATTCTTCTTTATGATCACAACTCCTCCTAATGGGAATTCATGTTGATGTTCTGGAACACTGTCTTCTGATTGGTCGGTTAAATAAGGACTTACGTACTAATAAAGTAAAATAATCCACCCCTGACCCAGAGCAGAAGAACCGCGTCACATTTCAACATATTTCACCCTTAAAATGGCCGCCATTCATATACCGCGTGAGGAACCGAAGTGTTCGAGACGGCGCATTTCCTCACCGCCCCTCATTTCCCCATGTAAGGTCAAAGGTCAGCGATGAAACACTCTATTACGAGCCCTTTAATAAGCGTGACTAAAGAGTGCACTTTATTTCCCTTCCGCTGTCGTCCTCGTTTTGCGGGTGAAGAGACGGATCGCGCAGTTTTCCGGCCGTGAGCGTCTGTGCTAGCGCGGGTCTGTGTACCTCGGCGCTAACTGTGCTTAGGGCTCATTGTTAACATAAGGCCAAATCTGTAATATAGCATGGACAATTAAGTGCACAATTTTTGTATAAATGCAAAATCCTTCAGAGTGAATTATTCAGCCGGGCCGTTCTGCCTCGTTTAATGGAGAGAGAGAAAGAGAGAGAGAGAAAGAGGGAGAGAAAGAGAGAGAGAGAGAGCGAGGGAGCGAGGGAGAGCTCATTTGGTTGGGTTTAATTAGATTTTATGATGTATGATATTGCTAATTCGGTGGCCAATGTGAGCTGTCACGGCCCCCATTTTTAACCATATTGAAAAATTCAAGCTTTATTATCGCCCAGCTCGCTCATTCGCCCCAATCAGAGCCGAGTAATGAGCTGCTAACCTTCTCTCTCTCTCTCTCTCTCTCTCTCTCTCTCTCTCTCTCTCTCTCTCTCTCTCTTTTTCTCTCGCACTCGTTTTTCTCTCTCCCTCCCTTTCTCTCTTCCTCTCTTTCTCAAGACCACCGCCGAGCTGACGAGCTAGCACTTCGAGTTAGGACCGAAGTTATGAAGTTCAGCCGAGTGATAAAGCAAGCGATACAAATGAGGTGAAAGAGAGAGAAAGGGCAGAAATAGAGAGAGGGATGAAGAGATGGAACTAGAAAGAGAAAATAAATACAGTGGTGAGACAATGACCTGAGTTGTGACTCAAATCACTAAATCAAAGCTGTATAACCTTGGGTTAAGTGCAAATGGAGGAAAAGATCACGCTAGCTTACGTCAAAAATGACCAGAACAGGCTTTGTTTCACATACTGAGAGAGAGAGAGAGAGAGAGAGAGAGAGAGAGAGAGAGAGAGAGAGAGAGAGAGAGAGAGTGAAGAAGATATAGTGCAGAAGCGACAGACAGATGAAGAAAGGCGACAGAACTGGAATGAGATTGGAATCTACAGACAGCTGAATTGGAAGCGAGTCTTTAGCGTATATAATTAACTGTCTGAGTGCGAGCCGAGATTAATGAGAGACTTAACACTCTCAAGAAACGACTCGCTGAAAGCCAAACTCTCTGTAGGGCTGTAGGAAGCTCTAACCAGAACACCAGGGCTCTCACCAGAACATCAGGGTTCTCACCAGAACACCAGGGCTCTCACCAGAACATCGGGGTTCTCACCAGAACACCAGGGCTCTCACCAGAACATCCAGGTTCAGACCAGAATATCTGGGCTCTTACCTGTACATTAAGGTTCTCACCAAAACATCAGGGCTCTCACTAGAACACCGGGGCTCATGCCAGGGCAGTAAAGTTCTCACCAGAACATGAGGGTTTTCAACAAAACATCAAAGTTCTCACACTCGAAACAATAAAGTTCTGAACAGAATATCAGGGCTCTCAGCAGAATATATGAGCTCTCACCAAAACATCAGCGTTGTCACCAGAACATTTAAGGCAGCACCAGGACATTCTTGCCAGAGAAATTAAAGCTCTCACCAGAACAATATGATTCCTACAAGGCTTTCCTCAGAGCACAAGGTTCTTACCTGAGCATTAGCGCATTTATCAAAACAGCAGGGCCCTCATCAAAACATTAGCCAGAACATTATGGTTTTTGTCAGAATTTTGGGTTTCTCACCAGACCTTTAGGGCTCTTACCTGAGCATTGTTTATCTTCTCATTCAAACATTCTTTTGTTTTTAGGATTTTCACTGGGCTCTCAGCAGAACATGACAGTTCTCAAAAGAACATTAATGTTCTTAATAGAACATCAGGATTTTCACTTGAGCATCAGGGTTTTACCTTCTGGTGAGCGTGATTATTACTGATCATTACCAGCGCATTACTAATTATTACATGCTCATTGAGATATATACCTAACTGAGGCTAATTAAAAAGGATCTGGATTCGGACGGTTTATTAGCAGGTCATGAAGTTAAATAAATTTGGCAATAAAACAGCTCTAGCTCTAGAGCCCAATAAAAATAGGCATTTACAGTGGCACAAAAGCAGCAGCTTTGTGTGATCTACTCTAGAGTGATAGATCTAGAACCCAACTTATTCCAGACTTTTATGGGGCATTCACAGTGACACAAAAGCAGCAGCTTGGTGGTGATCTGGTCTGAGCTCATGACTCAAATAAGCTCTTAACCACTGAAAAACTGCTCCACTGTAAGAGCTTGGAGATTGAATCTTTAGCTCTAGAACCATCCAGATTCTTACAGGGCAATGGCAGCTCTAGCTCTAGAACCCAACTTACTATACTAATAGTATCTAAATACCAAATAATTATTGGGTATTATTAATTATAACTGATTATTATTAGTTCATAACTGATTATTGCTCAGTTTTACCGATTATCACTGGCTAATGACTGAATATTTCCAGTTTAATTATCTTATTAATGAGCATTACTAATTAATACTTTACGTATTTCTGAGCATTCTGAATATTACTGATTATTACAGATCATTACCAGGCGATTACTAAGTATTACTGAGTAGCATTAGCTTACTACAGATTGTTATTGACGATTGCTAGCTTAAAGTGTTACTGATTACTACTAGTTACAACTGAGTAATACTATTGATTATTAGTTTATTGCTGATGACTACCAGCCTTTGACTAATCATTACTGATTATTACAGAACGGAAACACGCTCTTATGCTAGCTTGCGCTGAAAGGGGGGGAATCAAAGCTAGCTGTGCCAGTCATGCGTTTTCGCCTCTATATGCTAGTCAAACGCTTGAGGTTATGGACTAGCGTGACTTTAATTGTAGTTTAATGCTATAATAGAACCGCTATGTTGAAAAGCTTTTATTGACGTTCGTATCTGTAAGCTGGTGGTGAAGGTTCCATGTGTTTCACTTTGTAAGAAAGAACTGAGAAAGAAAGCAAATGATTTCCTCCGTTCTATTTTTGGCGACAAACCCAAATCTATTCCCACACGTTTGAACTCAAAGTAATAAAAAACTACTAGCATGCTAGATTTTTTTAGGCTAGGTCTTGCTTTTTTTTTTTTAAGAGAATACCCCCTAGCTGTCTGTGTGATGCTAGATTAGCCGCTTGAAGCCGGACCCCGAGAGTGAACGAGGGATTCTCTGTGATGTGTTGTACAGTAATCCTGTGCTGGGGTCACATCGGGCTTTAATGTGCTAGCTGCTAGCTGTTAGAGCCTCCGCTGTGCTGCTGCCGCCGCTGCTGCCGGTCCCCCATTAGCGAGGCCATTTGTATACGAGGCGGTAATTACGCGGCGCAAGCCCCGAGGCATACAGTGACCGATTTCACCTTTCAGAAATATACGATTCAAACACAATATAATTACGGCTGTGTGTTAAATGAGTAATGAAGTCGCCCCCTCTGCGCCCCGCGATTTCCATTCCCGGGCGCCATTTGTAAATATTTCTGCGCTAATTCTCCTCACATTTATTCCCCCGCCAGCAAGTTGAAGAAATCGATTTCAGCTTTAGCGGCGGCGGCACCGCGCAATACAGCCGACTTCCCGTGCTTCGTTCTTAATTTTATTTATATATTTACTTTTATTTATTTATGGAAAAACACGTGCGAGTGATTTTCATCTTTCTCTCCTTCGCTTTCTTTTCCTTTCCTTTTTACAGATCCTATCACTCTGAGCGTATTTATCCATTTCCAGAGCTTTCCCCTCAAATCATCGGCACTGCCTGGTGTATTTTATTGGCTATTTTCAGCATTTTCTCACTCGCTCTTAAATGCGCTGTTTGGAAATAAACCTCTCCTGAGCACTCGGGGAGGGAGAAAAAAAAGAAAAGGAAAAGAAAAAAACCCGGCTCCTGTGTGCCGGTTCCATCCATTTCGCCGTCATTCTGAATAAAGTGTAGCCTTTTTATATTTGAGATGAAAATGTCAGTAATTTATTTAAGATGGATGACTTCTTACATTTGTAGCCAATAAATGAAAAATAGATGAGGCGCGGCGCGGTTCTGGCTCGTTTAATATTTAAGGCAATATTAAAGCTCTCAGCGCGACGGAGGAAGGAGTTTTATTTAAGAGCAATAAGACTATTGGGCCTTGTTTGCCGAGAACCTCATGCATATTGCATGCGCTTTTTTTCTCGCGCCTGTTCCTCACGCGGGACACGAAAGGAGCTAAAATGGCGTTGTTTCGCTGCCTTTCCCCCGCCACGTGCGATCCGTGTAATCGTTTCCGCGAAGAGGTTCCGAAAAGAGTGGCGCAATATGGCTTTTACGGTTCTGTTGGCTGCGTGATAGAGAAAGTGTGTTTGTGTGTTCTGGTCTGGCGTGGCATTTAACGCTAAACGGCACGTTTGCGGCGTGTCGTTTTACTTTTAAGAGGCTAATTAACGTGCCGTCACGAAAAAGGATCTGGATTCGGACGGTCTATTAGCAGGTCATGAGGGTAAATAAATTTGGTAATAAAACAGCTCTAGCTCTAGAGCCCAAATTATTCCAGAGTATTTTAGGCTTTTACTGTGGCACAAAAGCAGCAGCTTTGTGTGATCTTCTCTAGAACTATAGCTTTAGAACCCAACTTATTCCAGACTTTTATAGGTCATTCACAGTGATACAAAAGCAGCAGCTTTATGGTGATCTGGTCTGAGCTCATGACTCAAAGAAGCTCTTAACCACTGAAATAACGCTCAACTGTAAGAGCTTGAAGATTGAGTCTCTAGCTCTAGAACCATCCAGATTCTTACAGGGCGATTGCAGTTTAGAACATGCATGTGTCCCAAACACCATAAAAGACTCTGTGATCCTATTCTTTTAACACAATCTGTGTATCTAATTCTAGAATTTAAGTTGAACACATAGGACCCAAGGACACAGTCTCTCTCTGTCTCCAAGCCAATTTGCAAGATCTCAAGCCCAAGTTCTAGTTCCAGAGATTGATGGGATGGTCTCTAGAGGCTGAATCAAATGCAGATGTAACAGGTATGGGAAGTGGTATATTTAATTTCATATGTAAATTAACACAAGAGGAAAAATATGTTCGAATGTGTACCTGTTACCTGGTTGTCTACGTCTTTACTCTCTTATTTCCTGACTGCAGTGTTACTCTTAACTTCCTGCTTTTTCACCTCCTCTTCCCTTTTGCATTGATTCTATATGGGAAACGTACATTAGGTTATCTTCATTTCGTAGCGTTTCTCTCGGCTGCACTGCTTCCAATACGTGTATGTTAGATTTTTTTGTCCAATCAGATTTTAGCTTCTTTGTGCTGCCATGTCAATCTAATCTGCTCAGGGCCTTCAGAGTCAGTACTGCTGGACTTTTACCATAGAGAATATTACCAACACGTCTGTTTTTTAACCAATCAGATTTCAGATTCTCCTCACAGGGCAGCTCGTTGGACCAGAATAGCGTCAGCATTTTTCCGTCCTCTGATTGGTTGGTCAGAGGGAAACTGTTACAGCCGAGTTTGACTGGTAAAACACGTGTGTAGCTCTGCACATGTTAATACATCAGAGTTAGACTTTTTATGCTTACAGAAAAAGAGAATTTTATTTGATCTCAGACATACTTAAAAATATATGTCGTCCAACCCTGAAGCTAGCTAGCGTGTCTCAGCCCGGGAAAGGGTTTGTTCTCCACTTCCAAACCAGTAAATACGAGCGGTACCACTGGATTACAGCCTCTGGGGGGCGCTGCACATTATGAGTCTGCATTTCTGGTGAGTAGGTTGTATTTTATTTACATTTTTTATGTTTTTGTCACGTTATTAGACAAATACTGATTAATAATGATGTAGGTGCACAGTTTGCAGCTTGAAATACTGGTGTTTAAAACCCTGACCTTCCGATCAGTAACCCAGAGCCTTAACCACTGAGCCTCCACTTCCTCAGGTCCAGACTTACAAGCTCTAAACCTGCAGTCAAAGGCAAGTTTTGACTGCAGATGAATACACAGAGTTCAACTGTAGAGCCTTCATCTAAAACCAGAATCAAGAACTGGAGCCAGAGTTTAAATTTAATCTGTAGCTCGAAACCTTTCTAAAAACTTTAAATCTTTTCCTGTTCAGAACAACTACTTTCGTAAGTAACTTTGAAATTCATATAAAAGCATAAGACACACACACACACACACACACACACACACACACACACACACACACACACACACACACACACTGTACAGTGAGTTTAACAGCACTTTGGTTTGTAGTGATTAATTGATATATTAAGTACGAGAGCAGAAACCTTCACCAGACAAATGAAATTAAACAGACACTCGTGGCCCATGTGTCTCATCCAAGAGAGATGAAAAGAGAGATTCCTATTCAGCGTATCGTTCTCTCCATATGAAAGCATTTTTTCCTGTGTTGACGTGATCAATGCGAGTAGCAGCTCGGTGATGATAGCGAGTCACTCTCGTTAGAGCTTGTGCTTCATCAGTTTCATCCTTCCTCTTCAGGCAGAGGACCATAATTACATGCTGGGGGGGGGGGGGTGTAGATAGATAGATAGATAGATAGATAGATAGATAGATAGATAGATAGATAGATAGATAGATAGATAGATAGATAGATAGAGGGAACTTAGCGTAGCGGTGTTACTCTAAACGAGCGTAATGAGGCAGATGGAGAGATCTGGATCGTGACCAAGGTTGCGCAATTGACTTCAAACTTAAGGGCTCGATCTGAGCACCATCATCAAATTAAGACTTGCTAAAGTTTAGA
The DNA here is from genome assembly GCF_946808225.1 of Silurus aristotelis. Classification (NCBI taxonomy): domain Eukaryota; kingdom Metazoa; phylum Chordata; class Actinopteri; order Siluriformes; family Siluridae; genus Silurus; species Silurus aristotelis. Next base: position 32,279,993 of record NC_139579.1, read on the forward strand.
GAGTGAGAGAGAGACACTAAGAGAGAGATGAGCGAACGTCTGTCCTGAACATCTTGTCTAATTATCCTATTACACAAATGAACACACAGTGATTTAGTCATTGTGCCGTTTTCCACCTCAAACTCGCAGCAGTCACAGAAATTATACACGTTTTTATCCATTAGAATTTATAGAGGAAGTAGTGAACTTTGGGCTTGTAAATACATTCTTATATTTTATATTTATATATCCTATATTTCTCTACGTATACTGTGCCTTGCATATATCTTGCTATATGGATATGGATATGATTATATGGAAATATATGGAAAAAAAGATAAAAAATATGGTATGATTTATGTGACGATCGAGCTGCAAAAAAGTATGAAAACACAAAAACAATGAGTCACAAGCATTTAAATATCTGGAGGTTTCTATTAAAATAAAGGGTTATAGTGATTTTTTTAACAACATTCAGTTTCTACCTGGAGGCGGAGCCTATTATGACATCATCGCAATGTAGTTTGTTTAGAATTGTACAGTATATTCGCTAAAACGTGCTCCAGATGCACTTATGTGGAAATCTAACATTTCTTCTGCTTTTTGTCACGTAAGCAGGAGAGAGCGGATGTGAGTTCAGATGGTTATATTTAACAAAAAATTCATGAGCTGATTACGGGTAAGGAGATGTAACTGATGAAGGTCATGTGACAATGATCATATAAATAATGGATTATTGGGCGGGGCTTGTTTCTATACATCCGAAAAACGATTCTTTTGCACTCGTTATGACGTCATTAATTAACAAGAAGCAGGAATTATTGATTGCATGAATTGAACTATTTGATAGACACGAGTTTATCCCGTCTTATATAATAATTTTATTTCTTCTGCTTTTTGTTTTCTGGTTTGGATTGAGGTTTGGATGAGAATCAGAAACCCAGGAAGTCGTTTCATCCATCAGACCGTTTTTTTTTCCCTTTTTTTCCACCTTCTTTAACCCCGGCTGAACAGATTACAGCTGCTCTCGGGACCGTAGCCTCAGGTCATCTCCTCTATATTCGCTCTTACTTAAACTGGATGGAGGAGCCCGTGTGTGTGTGTGTGTGTGGGTGTGTGTGTGTGTGTGTGGAGGTGCTGTACTGTTCTGCGATGAACCTTCGCTCCACCAGATGGGATCCGTGCTGTAATTTAACCTTGAGAAATTCCCTCATGGCTAATTCACATGGTGCTCATTTACTTACAGCAGACAAATTAAATCACGCGGACAAATAAAATCATGGCGGCTCACACGCCGCTCACATGCTGCTCACACGCCACTCACACGCCTTGCACACGCTGCTCACACGCCCCTCACACGTTGCTTACGCGCCACTCACACGCCTTGCACACGCTGCTCACACGCTGCTCACACGCCGCTCACACGCTGCTCACACACCGTGCACACGCTGCTTACACGCCGCTCACACGCCGCTCACACGTCGCTCACACGCCGCTCACACGCCGCTCACACGCCGCTCACACGCCTCTAGCGCTCATTCACACAAACCCTGTTAAACAACCGTGCTAAACAAAAGCTTGTTTAGCGCAACCCCTGATCTATTAGCACTGAAGTATAGCATCTTGTCACTTGGCAGTAAAATTGTGACATCATTATCTCTGGCAGCAGGACGAGGATTTCATATTCATCTATCAAGCAATAAATAAGAGGAGATTTAACCCCGTAACCCCAAACGTTTCGTGTAGGAGTGTAAGTGTGTTTTGATAGTGGAAATATTTTTAAATTAAAGTCGCATGACAAAACAGTAACCTGATTCTATTCTCTTCTCACTGTAATAATTCAGTTTATATCGTTAAATATAATAATTGGTTTATACTTTTTTTTAATTTGGTTTTTCAGTTCTATCTAATATAATTCTGTTCATATTTTTTTATTCTTACTATAATAATTCTGTTTCTGCAGCATCAATTCACAATGTATTAATGATTCGGTTTTTACAGGTTGAGTTCTTACTGTAATAATTCGGTTTATACAGATTCACTTGTCACTATAATAATTTAGGTTACACAACTTCACGTCTCACTATAATCATTCAGTTTTTACAGAATCACTTGTTAATATAACAATCCGGTTTATACAGATTCACATCTCACTATAATAATTCAGTTTATACTGTTCCACTTCTCACTATCAGGATTTGGATTATACTGTTTTAATCTTACTATAATAATTCAGTTTATACAGTTTCACTTCACATTATAATAATTTGGTTCATACAGATTCTCTTTTCTTTTTAGTAATTCAGTTTATACCATTTAAATTCTCACTATAATAATTTTGTTTATTTTGACTTACTTCTTACTATAACAATTCAGTATATACCGGTCACTGATAGACCAGGCAGAGGAACCGGGAGTACAACAGAATGTCTTTATTTATACTCAACATGCAAACACAGAGTTATCATGAGCGTAGGCAGGAGCATGGAAGTACAGGGAACACGAGTGGTAGGAAGTCTGGGTGATCTATGGTAGCAACTAGTAGATCTGACGGTGAGTGAAGGGGCTTGTGGACCTTATAAAGGGAAATGGTAAATGAGGAACAGGTGTAGGTGATAAGACCAGGGAGAGGCTGAGTGACAGTGTGAGCCTTGGAGGAACGTGTGGCTGGTGGTTCTCTGACAATACCATTTCAGTTCTCACTATATTTATTCGATTTATTTAGATTCACTTCTCACTGTAGTTATAAGAGACTAGGTATCACTTTAAAATCTATATTTGTATTCAATTTATATCTGTAAAGTTGCTATAGCACAATATAAAAGTGCTATACAAATATAATTGAATTGAACTTTTCAATATATTGATTCAGTTTATAAATTTAAGTCTCACTATAATTAATTCAGTTCATTCTGATCCTATAATGGTTCAGGTTTTTTTACTGTTACACTATACTTTGTACTCTTTCACATAACACTGATCAATTTCCTTACACTTCATCACCATGTCCAAATTCATTCAATCCAGATGCACGGTGTATCAATTCACATTAAATCGACTGAAACAAAACTGATTCCATCAACTGGTTCACTGACTCATCTTACCAAATCCATATCATACCCATTCACTGATATGGTAACGAATCCAATCTGTTTTATTCTGATGACGCCTTCAGTGGTGTCCTACCTGCATCAGTCCACATCTTAATACCATCGTTACAACTCCATGTCAGTAGAAACCATCAATATTAGAGAGAGACCCAGTATAACAGAGCACTGCACCACAGACAGGAATCTCATACAGTGAGAATGATTGAATCATTACTAAAGCAACAAACCCAATTCAACACGTCTCCTTTCACTGTAGCCACAGCAGCACTGCCTGCATACCTCATCTCCAGCAGAAGCATCGCTATTAATCTCGAAAAATGACCCTGGGTTTTTCCCTTCATTTTTCCAGTGCATTACGTTTTTTTTCTACAGGGGAAAGAAAAGTATAAACGATTCATGAAAAACCTCAACAACTGTTTTGAATTGTTTTGGTCCACCTTCCCTGATGACGTCCAGCTTTTCTTGAAAAGTCCATCTAGAAAAATAAGTGTATCTGCTCTCAAACCAAATTCTTCAACTCAACCAGCTGTTGTGAACTAAAAAAACAAAAAACAATATTGAATCCACACCAATATATTTGAGCCTGTTCAGTTTGATACAGATGCAGTTTATGAGCTCTAGAAACCTCTAGAATGTGTATCTGATTAAAGGATGAGAAAAACGCTGATGTGAGTGTAAGCCTGCTAGATGGCCCCGGTGATTCCAGCTGGGAATCTGATTGGTTAAAGTAAGAGTTTTAACTCCATGTATTTGAAGTTACAGGCGTCTGCACTGTTGAAGGCAGATTTCTTTGACCCTGGCAACACATGATGGCTGAAATATATTTATATAGAAACTTGAACATAAACATACACTACTGAAAGCAGTTCACCTGAGAGAAAATATTATTTAGAGAAATCTAATATATATATATATATATATATATATATATATATATATATATATATATATATATATATATATATATATATATTTATGTAAATAAAATAAATTAATTTGCTACATTTATTCCATTTATTAATAATATCATACTACTAATATACATAATAATCCATTTAACACTAATATTTAACTAGTAATATCCATAAAAATCTATTAACTACAAATATTAATACTAATAATATCTAAAATAATACATTTTATAATATTAATACTAATGATATCTGTAATTATCTGTTTAATATTAATATTATTATGCATTTTTATAATAATAATAATATTATTAATTTCTATAATTATTCATTTAATACAAATTTTCCATCTAATATTAATTCCAAAGAAAATTAAATTGAAAATAATAAGAAAAATTCAACCAGAAAACACATTTTCTTCATTTGATTCACTTATACATCCTTATTTTAATAAAAAAAAAAAAAAGAAGAAGAAGAAAAATCGGGTGTTATTTGTAATGGTATAAAATATAAAGCAGTGCACACCACCGAATGGCTCGAAGGCTCAACAAAAGAAGAGTAAAAAAAAAAAAGGAAGAAAGGAAAATAAATACTGTTGTTTTTTCCGGTTATTCACCGCTGTGTTTTCTGAAATGGCGCAGTTTTACAGCAGGTTGTGAAAATGAGGGATATCTGAAAGCATGTGTGTGTGTGTGTGTGTGTGTGTGTGTGTGTGTGAGTGTGTGTGTTTGTGTATTTTCAGGAGTCAGGACCTCCAGGCCGATATGAATTACCCACAAGTACCACAGAATAATAGCAGAAAAAGAGGAGAGTGTGGTCCAGCAGTCCTGCACAGCGTACAAGAAATCGATAGCGATGCTTAATGCAGGCTGGATGAAAAATGAGTCTCAATAACACTACGCTATCATAAAAATAATAACAAAGCAAATAAAAACACCTCACAGATGGTGAGAGGGGCATGAAACTGGGGGGGGGGGGGGGGGAAGGAGGGTAGGAAGGTGCTGAAATAGAGAGGGTTCAGTTCAGCCTTTGTGTGATGTTTGGATTTGGATAAATAGTTCGGATAAATGCTCGAGAGATGTTTTTATACCTGCAGTTAACATGGAGGTAAAATGGGGTTTAAGCATGTGACTGATTCAAAATGTTCTTCGTTTGTTCCTTATGTCACTTAAATCTCTTATAATAAAATCATTTCATTTATAAAACGGTTTATTCCACTTTCTGTAAATGTGCAGGGAAAATCATAATTGTTTGATTTTTTTTTGTCTTTATTTTAAAAAATATATATATATATTCACTCTAAACTCATTAATACTGATTTTATGGATAAACATCAAATGATAATAATATACATTTAATTTATATAAAATAATTCACATTGTTCAGATTGTAATCGGAGAAACTACAACACCATAACAATTTACATCTGAATCAACGCAGTACAGTATTAACACACATATTGGCTCAAATCAAAGGAGAAAAAAAATTCATACATTAATAATGATGCCAGTATTTATTCTATACAGATTCATTTCATCATTATTTATTTTGTATTGTTTCATTTTATAATGATTTCTTTTTCTACTGATTAATTTTATTCTGAATCAGTTTGTAATGATTTATTTTATATCGATTTATTTGATTCCAGTGTATTTTATACGTATTTATTCTACACTGATTTTTATACTAAATATTCATTTTCTATTCATTTATTTTATACCAATTTCTTTATTCGAATTCATTATATTCTGATTTGTTTTAAATGATTCGTTTCAGACTCGTCGGTTTTTTGTTTGCTGATTCCGGTGAATTTGACAACTTTACATTAAAACGTTTCATTTCATCGGATTCACTTTCAAGCGATTGGACTGACAGAAGTTCACTTTATGACAATTTAGTTTATTTATTTATGCAGCTGATTTTGAATTTTCACAGATGTTTATAAAATTCTATAGAAATAAAATGTATATGTAGATAATTTTGAGTATAAAACATTAAATAACTTTTCTTTTCCTGACTGTATGATGTTACACTACCATGACTAAGCAGGAACATGAGCTGAAGCTAATGTAGCTAACGAGCAATGGAAGTCAATAGCCACCAGTTTAGCATCCGCATGTCATCACTGTGATCCTTTAAAACCTTGCGTCCTTTTTATTTGTCAGTCATGAGCATTAACACTGGCATGTAATTACCATCTCTCTCTCTCTCTCTCTCTCTCTCTCTCTCTCTCTCTCTCTCTCTCTCTCTCTCTCTCTCTCTCTTTCTTTCTTTCTTCTCGTTGCTCTTGTTTTGGCTAAACTAAGCCCCCTCGTTAGCGAGACGCTCGTTAAGTGCAGTGTGTTTAATTATATAAGAAGATAATTGCGGGGCTGAAAGCTGAAGCTACGACACTTTGGCACCAGACTTGTGTTTATTTTACACGCTCACATCGCTAATCAACTTAATATGTTTGGGAGGCCGAGTCCAAGATGGCCGCCACCCAAAAAGGGGGCACACACACACACACACACACACACACACACACACACACACACACATATGCACATATTCTCTCTGTCTAATGGCTGTAATCTGCATAATATCAAAGAGTGAATCAGACGGTGTATAACAAAGGGACACACACACACACACACACACACACACACACACACACACACACACACACATGTTTTGCAACAATTTATTTAAATTATATAATTGTTAAAATGTAAATAATATCCTATATTAATTATATTAAATAGATTTAAATTATATTATATTTTTAGTCTTTCATATTAAAACTAAATAAATTTTTTACATAATTTATTCATTTTTTTATGGTAAAATGTAATAAAATATATATTGTATTTATTTTATTATCATTATTTATTTATTTAACCTAAACACCAGAAAATGCTGTATTTAAAATCTCTCGCTGTTTTTTGACTATTAATAAAAAAAAAAAATCATATTAATGTAATAAAAAGCTAAAATATATATGTAATAAATAATAATGTGTAATAGAATTGTATATTGTAATATTACTAAGTGAATGTTGGAGATTTAGAGTTAGAATCGTGTTGGTTTATTTCTTTTCTTTTTTTTAAGCTGTCCGTCTGGAATCCCATGCAGACGGAGAGAGTGAGGGAGTGTGTGTGTGTGTGTGTGTGTGTGTGTGTGTGTGTGTGTGTGTGTGTGTGTGTGTGTTTTAAATGAAGAGCTGTAGGGTTGAGTCCATTTCTGCGTCTGTCACATGAGGCCTCTTTATTTAGAGGATTATTTACTAACAGGAATATTGATGGAGTTTGGACAAGTGGGTGGAGTCAGAGCCCGGCCTCAAAGCCCCGAGGGACACGCCCCCTCACCCCACAGCGTTAATGATGACACACATCGTCCATTACAGCCTAATAACACACACACACACACACACACACACACACACACACACACACATACACACACACACAAAACTGGGAAATAATAAAGGTATTTTGAATAAAATTACGGCTTGTGAAAAAAAAGGATAAAATAAAATTTAATGTAAATATATATATATATATATATATATATATATATATATATATATATATATATATATATATATATATATATATATATAAATAAATAAATAAAATAAATAAATAAATATTTATTTAAATTTTTTTAAATTTAAATTTAAAATGACTTAATTATTTCCCAGTTGTGTTTATATAATTTAAATAAATGCAAGTAGAAGAAAATTGTTTAAAAAATTCCTTCTGGAAAATATAAAAAAATCTCTATGAAAAACAATGAGCAAAAAAAGCTAGACAATGATAACAGAAAGAAAATAAACAAAAGAAAGGAACAAAAAGAATGACGAAGAATAGTAAAGTAATAAAAGACAAAAAAATATCATAAACATTGTATAGTGAAACAAAAACAAGCAGATAAAACGAGGGTGATGATGAAATGATAAATGACGTGAAAGGAAATAAATGAAGAAATAAAAAAGAAAAAAATGTTTTGATCAAATTCGAAAGCCAGTCTTTAAAAACATAAATTACATTTAAAAAAATGAAAATAAAAAGCAAATATATTGTGTTTTTGCATGAAAAAAAATAACAACAAAAGAAAAATAATTCAAAAGTAAAAGTTTAAATTTAGAAAAATTGTAATATGGCAAAGATTTATTTAAAAGATTTAGTTTTGAATGAAAGAGATAATAAAGAGGGAGTTGTGATGGAATAAAGTTAAAATGTAAAAGTTTAAGTAAAACTGAATCGAAGCTCCTGATTGGCCATTTTATCATGTGTTATGACATCATAGTTTGACAACTGGAATCTAAATTCAGAAAAGTTATGAAAACACTGGATTTCTACAGTGTGTGTGTGTGTGTGTGTGTGTGTGTGTGTGTGTGTGTGTGTGTGTGTGTGTGTGTGTGAGTGAGAGAGAGAGACACTGAAACTCCGAGCCATATTGTGTTGTGTGTGATATGAACTTTGACCTTTAACCCTGATGCTCTACTGGGAGTCTTCACTTGTCCTCCGGGGGGCGACATGTAGAAACACCACCCGCGATACACTCCAAAATATTTGTAAATGCTGTCTGTGTGGACGAGCATGCCATATGTGTGTGTGTGTGTGTGTGTGTGTGTGTGTGTGTGTGTATGTGTGTGTGTGTGTGTGTGTGTGTGTGTGTGTGTGTGTGTGTGTGTGTGCGTGCATGAGATACTCAATTCATATTGCAGGGAGGATAGATAGATAGATAGATAGATAGATAGATAGATAGATAGATAGATAGATAGATAGATAGATAGATAGATAGATAGATAGATAGATAGATAGATAGATAGATAGATAGATAGATAGATAGATAGATAGACGGATGGATGGATGGACGGATAGATGGATGGACAGATGGACAGATGGATGGATGACAGCAGAGGTAGGCCACAGACGCCTGTCGTCCACCGCGTCTGTCTGCTCCACTAAAAATGTCCTTACTCAGTTTCATCTGCAGCCACGAAACAGATCGATGAAGCAACATTACTGCGCAAATCACACACACACACACACACACACACACACACACACACACACACACACACACACATGCACGGCTAAGTGTAACGATCACCACGGTAACCATGTTTGAACAATGATCTATAAGCTTGCAGGTTTTCTATGCAGTAACACTCTTATCTACACACGGTTTTCCAGTTCTTCTGTTGAAGACCCAAGAACCTGACAGGGATCTTCTAATCAGATCACGTCCCAGAAGATAATGTTCCTGCTTTTGTCTAATGTTGTTCTCAAACAACCAAATTCATAGAGTCACAATCTTCAGGAGTTTTCACACGTTCTGTTAAAGTCATGAAGATTCTTCTTCTGAGCATCTTAAGGTCTACAAGACCCTCCTTCTATTCATCATGAAATCTACAAAATCCTCCTCTTTATCATCCTGAAGTCTGTCAGATAATCCTCCTGGATTTACTGAGATCTACAAACTCCTCCTCCTGAGCATCTTAAGGTTTACAACACATTCCTTCTAATCATCATCTAATCTACAAGGTCCTTCTGGTTATTCTCCTCAGGTCTGTCAGATTCAGATATTGTAAACTTTATTCCTCAAGTCTACAAGCTTCTTCCATTGACCTTCTGAGGTCTACAAGCTTCTTTTGACATCTTGTGGTCTGTTTTTATGGCCATCCTACTACTATTAGGTCTACAAACATTATTACCGTATTTCATTATCAAGTCCACAAGTTTCCAGTCCTTCCATTCTGAGGTCTACAAGCATCTGATCTTCTGTCATTCTGAGGTCTACAAGCATCTGATCTTCTGTCATTCTGAGGTCTACAAGCATCTGATCTTCTGTCATTCTGAGGTCTACAAGCATCTGATCATCTTCTGTCATTCTGAGGTCTACAAGCATCTGATCATCTTCTGTCATTCTGAGGTCTACAAGCATCTGATCATCTTCTGTCATTCTGAGGTCTACAAGCATCTGATCATCTTCTGTCATTCTGAGGTCTACAAGCATCTGATCTTCTGTCATTCTGAGGTCTACAAGCATCTCATCATCTTCTGTCATTCTGAGGTCTACAAGCATCTGATCATCTTCTGTCATTCTGAGGTCTACAAGCATCTGATCTTCTGTCATTCTGAAGTCTACAAGCATCTGATCATCTTTTGTCATTCTAAGGTCTACAAGCTCTGACTCCTTTATATTTAAGTCAATCAGATATAAAAAATTATGTTTCATTCCTGGTTCCTTGGAAGGTTCATCTTCCTGTACTTCATCATAGTCCACTTGTGATTGTCTGTCTGTCTGGGCACACACCCACACACACACACCCACACACACACACACACACACACACACACACACACACACACACACACACACACACACACACACACACACACACACACACACACACACATTCCTCTGCCTTTCCTTGTGGATGCTCTTGTTTCACCGAGGTTTTCCTGGAAAACCTGAACACTTTCCTTTTTTTCATGACGCTGTTCTCTTTGAGCTAATGAATTGATGTTTCGATTAGATGGCCTTCATGCGTGGCCCCTCAGGAAACACATACGCCTCAACGAAACCCAATAGTGCAGGAGGGAGCGAGCGAGCGGTCAGGAAAAACAGACATTGATTTTCCTTTTTCTTTTCTTTTGGTTTTTGTTAATTCATGGAGTGTAAATGTGGAGCATGAAGAGAGCTTTTTAACTTCCAACACTCGGATATCAGAGGAACAGGGGAGGGGGAGATGTTCCAGCTCCAGGGAATAGGCAGATGCAGAGCTAGCACTAGAACACAAATACTGTTCATGGTTTTCAACAACAAACATCTGCGTTATTCTGGAACCTTTTTCTTTGGCTCACTAACTAGCTAATTTGTTAAGCAGCTACTGTGCTAAATGCTAACTTGCTAGCCAGAAGGACAGTAGAATGTTAGAGATCCAAATTTATAAATAAGTCTTAGTTTGGATGAAATGCTGCATTATATGAAATTCACAATCGTAACAACTGCTAGATAAAACTGAAAAAGCTGATTGAGGAATCTGAGAAAAAGAGTGACACTGATGATTCTAGAGCCGTCATTCTGATGGTCTAGAACTCACCAATGGTTTTGAAGCTGATTTAGGAATCTGGGAAAAGAACAACACTGACGGTAAAAATAAACCTGGATAAAAATCCCACTGATGAGTCTAGAATCTTAATTTGGTATAGTCTAGAACACATTGGTGGTCTTAGAAGTAGTCGGGGGAAAAAAGTGTTATCTGGTGATTCTAGAACCTTTTATTCTGGGTAATCTAGAACTCATCAATGTTTTTAGAGCTGGTGGAAAAATGGGGGGGGGGGGGGATCTCACACATGATTCTAAAACCTTCATTTGGTGTAGTGTAGAACACATCGGTGGTCTTAGAAGAAGTTTAGAAACCTGGGGGGAAAATCAGACTAATGATTCTAGAACCTTCATTCTGAATGGTTTATAACTCATCAATGTTCTAAGAGCTGGTTGAGGCACCTTGGATAAAATCCAAGGTGCCTCAAGGTGCCTATTTAGAATCTGAGAGGAGATTTTATATCTAACGGTGCTAGAACTAAAGATTCTTGATCTCAACCAGGATTCTACAACTTTCACTCTGAAAGTTTTTTTTACTGTGAGGATCGTAGTAAACTCACATTCAGGTCTCCAGAACTAATAGATGACTCCTCAACCTGCACTCTGTGTGTGTGTGTGTGTGTGTGTGTGTGTGTATGTGTGTGTGTGTGTGTGTGTGTGTGTGATAGATATGCTAATGCCCTCATTCTCTCCACTTCACTCTTTTATTTCCCCGGTTAAAGCAAACGCCTCGGAAAGTTTAATTAAGCCATGCTGCAGCTCTGCACTAATGAAACACTATTGATTTGCCTTTTTAATCCTAAATCACACACACACACACACACACACACACACACACACACACACACACACACACACACAGACAAAATAATGGACATTAGGAACCAGGGCCTGTGCCAGCCGGGTGGTCATTGTACACTCGGGTCAATTAAATCTGAAACAACAGAGCAGAATGGACACACTGCATTTCAGGAATTAATGGAACTCTGTGTGTGTGTGTGTGTGTGTGTGTGTGTGTGTGTGTGTGTGTGTGTGTGTGTGTGTGTGTGTGTGTGTGTGTGTGTGTGTTTGTTGCACGATCTGAAAGCTAATTAGAGACGAGTGCATGTAGATGTGAAAACAAGCCTCGACCTGCTCTGTAATTATCCGATAGCGATCCACTTGCACAAGGTAGAGATTTTTTTGTTAGGTTTTTTTTAGGTTTTTTTAGGTTTTTTTTTTTCGCGTCTGGACGAATTCATTCGGCGCCGTAATCGTTCGACAAATTCAGCAGACGCGGATCAATACGGCGCCGATTGAAAAATGTCGCAGGCAATTAGCGGCGAACGGGAGTGTGTGAGGGGGAAACGACACGCCACTGGAACACTGCAAGCTTTTAACTGTTCAATCGGGTGCAAAGAAAAACACACACAACACAACACAACACGTTCGATGTGTCTGATACAGGACCCTACTCACTACACACTACTCACTACTCACTACACACTACTCACTACACACTACTCACTACACACTACTCACTACACACTACACACTACTCACTACACACTACACACTACTCACTTCACACTACTCGCTGCACACTACTCACTACACACTACTCACTACACACTACTCACTACTCACTACACACTACTCACTACTCACTACACACTACTCACTACACACTACTCACTACACACTACTCACTACACACTACACACTACTCACTACACACTACACACTACTCACTTCACACTACTCACTACACACTACTCACTACACACTACTCACTACACACTACTCACTACACACTACACACTACTCACTACACACTACACACTACACACTACACACTACTCACTACACACTACTCACTACACACTACTCACTACACACTACTCACTACTCACTTCACACTACTCGCTGCACACTACTCACTACACACTACTCACTTCACACTACTCACTACACACTACTCACTACACACTACTCACTACACACTACACACTACTCACTACACACTACTCACTACACACTACACACTACTCACTACACACTACACACTACTCACTACACACTACTCACTACACACTACACACTACTCACTACACACTACTCACTACTCACTACACACTACTCACTACACACTACTCACTACACACTACACACTACTCACTACACACTACTCACTTCACACTACTCACTACACACTACTCACTACACACTACTCACTACACACTACACACTACTCACTACACACTACTCACTACACACTACACACTACACACTACACACTACTCACTACACACTACACACTACACACTACTCACTACTCACTACTCACTTCACACTACTCGCTGCACACTACTCACTACACACTAATCGCTATACACTACTCACTACACACTAATCGCTACACACTACACACTAATCGCTCCTCACTTCACACTAAACACTAATCGCTATACACTACTCACTACTCACTACACACTACTCACTACACACTACTCACTACACACTACTCACTACACACTACACACTACTCACTACACACTACTCACTACACACTACACACTACTCACTACACACTACTCACTACTCACTACACACTACTCACTTCACACTACTCGCTGCACACTACTCACTACACACTAATCGCTATACACTACTCACTACACACTAATCGCTACACACTACACACTAATCGCTCCTCACTTCACACTAAACACTAATCGCTATACACTACTCACTACACACTAATCGCTACACACTACACACTAATCGCTCCTCACTTCACACTAAACACTAATCGCTATACACTACTCACTCTACACACTAATCGCTACACAATACACACTAATCGCTACTCACTTCACACTAATCGCTGCAAACTACACACTACACAATAATCGCTGCACACTACTTACTACACACTACTCACTTCACACTAATCGCTACACACTACACACTAATCGCTACACACTACACACTAATCGCTACACACTACACACTACTTACTACACACTACTCACTTCACACTAATCGCTACACACTACACACTAATCACTGCACACTACACACTACACAATAATCGCTACACACTACACACTACACACTAATCGCTGCACACTACACAATAATCGCTACACACTACACAATAATTGCTACACACTTTACACTAATCACTGCACACTACACACTACTCACTACATACTACACACTAATCGCTACACACTACTTACTACACACTACTCAGTACTCACTTCACACTAATCGCTACACACTACACAATAATCGCTACACACTACTTACTACACACTACACACTAATCGCTGCACACTACACACTACACAGTAATCGCTGCACACTACACACTACACAATAATCGCTACACACTACACACTACTTACTACACACTACACAGTAATTGCTGCACACTACACACTAATCGCTGCACACTACACACTACACAGTAATCGCTACACACTACTCACTACACACTATACAATAATCGCTACACATTACACACTTCACAATAATCGGTACACACTACTCACTACACACTACTTACTAAACATTACATTAAACACTGAGTGAGCACTGCTTCCCTGGGGCCGTGTCCCAAATCTCACTTTATGTAGGTCATAGTGCAAAAAAAAAACAAAAAAAGCACATTGGGTTGTGTGTAGGTCAGTGTTTCAGAAGGAGTGTCCCAAATCACTCACCCTGTTCAATATGTAGGCCAATGGGATATTGAACACTTCCACACTAGCACTTATGTCAATTTCTTCGTCCCAAATCACACAGTGGCTGGATGTTTTATTGCAAATTACAGAAGAAGATGCTACAAAAACACCTTAAAATAGCCTGGTAGCCAATCAGAACAGACCGTACTGATCTCAGCCAGTCAGACCACACTGTAGATCTCTCAGCCAATCAGACCACACTGTAGATCTCTCAGCCAATCA
>NC_139579.1:32307543-32312543 GCF_946808225.1 Silurus aristotelis
TAGCTTTATTTTATTCTCTAAAAGTATCTAAAGGAATAAAGCAGCTTGTGTTACTGCAGCCAGCAGATGCATTTTTCTGTGAAGTGTTTTCTTCCTCTTACACCACACACACACACACACACACACACACACACACACACACACTCTCAGCACTGAAATATTTCATTATTGAAGAATCGCATGTCCATTTCTAGTTACATTTAGTGGCGTTGGAATGGATTAGTTTTAGATGTTACCCATGTTCTAGCGGCTGTAAATCACACAGAGATATAACGTAGTGCTGTATAATCACTCACACGAGTGTGGGCCATGTGTCTCATAGAAATCAAGCTGTTGGAGTTGCTCCTGGTGCTGTTTTTTTTTTTTTTTTTCCATTTTGCATCTGGGGAAGTTGTAACTCAGTGGTTATGGATCTGGGTTACCGATTGGAAGGTTTGTGGTTTAAAACCCCACTATCGCCGAGCTGCCATTCTTGGGGCCCTTGAGCAAGGCTCCCAGGTGGTGCTCACTTTACACTCTGACCCCTGCTTCCGAACATCGCTTGGGTACGCTAAGGTGCCATAATGTACATGTGACATGTAGGGAAAGGGGAAGAAGTGGTTAAGATTTTGGTTTTCTAATTAGGAGCTTGTGAGTTCAAATCCCATCACAGAATTACCGAATGCCACTTCTGGGCCCTTGAGCAAGGCCCTTAATCCTCATCTAGTTCTATACCGTATTCACCATATTCACACAAAACTCCTCCATGGAGCTCAGTGGGGTTATTAGGAAATGTCTACAATAGCTGTCTCACTCTGGATGGACCTGGAACTGGAAGTTGTTTTGATCATTCAGAACTAATTGACAAATACAAACTGACTATGCTTTTTTACATTAACGTTCACAGTTTTTGGCGACTTTCAACCGAGCAGGTAAAAGGATAAGGGTCTTGCTCAGGGGCCCAGCAGTAGTCGGTAGTAGGATTTGAACTCAAGACCTTCCGATTAGTAGCCAATAAAACAACCACTAAACCACTATCTCTATAAAAAAAAGAGACTTGAAGCCAATAAGAAAAAAAAAAGAAGCTGACTCAGTGCTCTGACACTGAAGACTCCTTCCATAAATGCTTTATAAACCTCTCCTCATAATGTTTCATAGAATAGAATAAAATGAGATAGAATAGAAAAGAATTGAAAACCGTATCAGCATCACGAGTGCATTTCTATAAATCTAAAGCGAATATATATAATCAACACCTTCCGACCAATCATGATCCAGCAGCGGTATTCTGTATTCTAATTGGTCAGGAGGTGTGGATTCCTGTCCTATCGTTTCTATAGAGACGCTGGTGAGAGAATGAGTGCGTATCACTGCTATAACATACATGGGAACAGATAGATGTTCCATTAGAAGACAATCATCAGCACGTGGTTGGTTCTGGTTGCTCTGCTCCATCAGATTTTAATAAACTTTCCTATTAACATATTTATAATGCATTATAAGGCCATGTTGTCGTTTATGACACCTGAGTATAGATTCATATAGATTGGTTTGTGCTTTTTAAACATCCAATTCTACATTTATTCCCCATTCGCTGTTATTATAACCTCCACTGCAGTTTGTCAATAAAGTTCTTGTGAGAGAGAGGGGGAGATAGAGAGAGGTGGGGGGGGGGGAGAAAGAAGGGGGGAAAGAGTGTATGCATTGTTCTCTAATGTCATTAGAAATGTTTGCAAGGAATAAAATGAAATCAGGCTTCAATTGCACTCTCAGGACAAGACCGGGGGGGCAGAAATCTGATTGAGAATAAGGACGGATAGAGAGATAAGTACATCACAAAAGAGTAAGAGAGAGAGAGAGAGAGAGAGAGAGAGAGAGAGAGAGAGAGAGAGAGAGAGAGAGAAAGAGGCTGTGATTCACATCATTGTGTCCTGCTGCAGCAGAGGATGTGCTCTATTACAGATTTTTTGCTGAAACCACAAAAACAAAGAACTGTTTATATCCCATCAGTTATCAATCACAGATCACACGTACTGATAGCACCGCGACCAGGACGAGAAGAAAAAAAAAGAAGAAAAAGAAGAGAAGGAACAGAGTTGACGAAACGATGAAAAATATTTTCCCTACAAATCGAATTCATTCATCTGAAAAACAGGAAGTAGGCGTGCCAATGTTCACGTGTGTTCACTGAGTAGCAATTCCAGTTCTGGATTCTGATTGGTCAGAAAATGTTGATTCATTCTCTATAAGAGCCGCTTTGACCTTTTTTCAGCCTTATACTGTCCAGATCCAGTTGTGTCCCACCTCAAGAAGATTTCGGAACTTCAATGAGAAGATGGAGGCCCCGAGAGGATCACGAGCCATCTAGAGACGATCCCATGAATATTTCAGAAATAGGACTTTGAGGATAAACAACGTCTTAATCAATATTCAATCATCTTCATCATTGAGCATGTAAAGGCTCTGGCATGGAGGAGTTGCTGTTGAATCTATGATGATCTCAGATGTTGAGCTAATTTCTGAGTTGCTCAGGAGCTCCTGGTGCCACAACTCCAACTGACTGTAGAAAGGACATAATTTAAAATCACACACTCCGGTGCTCATGATATTTCTCACTGTCTGTTGTTTCAATGGTTTTCAATCACACTGTTGGTGTCACCCAAATGATAATGAGGCTCCCTTCTGAGTCTGGTTCCTCTCAAGGTTTCTTCCTCATACCATCGAATTCTTAAATTCTGTAAAGCTGCTTTCAGACAATGTCCATTGTAGACAAATAAACTTGAAATGTGCTCGGTTTGATACGTGATTTTTCCTATAGTGACAGCTCGTTCATAGGGTTTTCTCCATGGTTAAGGAGATGTTTATGTATGGAAGTCCTCAGTCCTCAGTGTCAGCACTTTGTAACAATGAGGAAACACTTAACGGAAGTGGTAGCGTAATGGTTAAGGTATTAGACTTTGGATCCGAAATTCGTGAGTTCAAATCAAGGTGCCAGAGTTGGGCCCCTGAGCAAGGCCCTTAACACCATAGTTTCTCAGTTCTATGAATAAACAAACGGCTCAGAGGTTAAGGCTCGAGACTGGTGATCAGAAGTCTGGGGGTTCAAGCCCCTGTAATTCCAAGCTTCCAGTGTTGGGCCCTTGAGCAAGGCCCTTAAACCTTTGTGCTCCACAGATGCTATATGATATCTGACACAAGCTTCCTAATATAACTGGAATATGGAAGAATTTCACTGTGCTGTAATATGACAAGTGCCCTCACATTTGACTTTTTCAGGTCATCTGAATTTCTTGGTTCTTCTAAAGTTTCTCCAAAACTGTCTGATGATCTTTAGAAGAGAATAAAGAGTCTGGTGAGGGAAAGTGTGTTTACATCTGCTATAACTATGAAGAGACAAATGGCTGTATTTACATTTAAAAAAGTAATCACATGCTACATATAAATAAATAAATAATAATCCAGGTGTAGGTGTGAGGTGTTCCAGGATGTTCCAGGTTCACGGAGGTGAAGAACAGCCCGAGGTGAAGCCGAGAGCATTATGATGGCATGGTTTCGATTTAGATTATTACCTTATACCATGGTCACTCGATGAGTTCGAGCTGTGACTGATCGTTAAATCTAGATTTTAACGATCCAAATCGCACGCAGAGATACAGTAACGTCCTGCAATGAAAAATGTGACATATATGTGTCATATACTTATAATGTAGCTGTTGGAGTTACCTTCTGGTGCTGTTTTTCATTCCATTTCTCATTTCCTTTTCCATCATGTGCCTCGACCCGTTTATCCAAATCACTGTATTCACCATGTAACTTCAATTACACGCAAAACTCCTCCATGGAGCTCAGGAAGGTCATCAGAAAGTGTCTCCGATTGCTGTGGCACTCTGGATGGACCTGGATCTGGATGTTACTATGGTTTCAAGTGTCTATAAGCAGCACATTCATTTAGAAGGCTGACTCACCTGGCAAACGAGAACTACCTGTGTTCAACTCACACCTGATCTCCATTCAGCCAATCACAAGCCAGCGTTCCCACAGGGATATTTGCTATGAGCGTTCTATAACGTTTCTATAAACAGGAAATGAATTCACGGTGACATTTTGTAAACAATTCAGCCGATTATTCTGTATATTTTTGCCGGACGCTGTTCTGGTCGCTCCGCTAGGATTGTGCTTTTGTTAAAAAATTTTTTATCTACTTTTACTCTCTTTTTATGTCCACAGAACATCTGCACTGATCAGTGCAGTCAAGTGTGTGACAGTTGTAAAACCCAACACACACTTCATCACAATGAGGAGACTCGTTAGATCAGGTGTGTGTGAGGACATGACCCTCAAGGGCTTTACAAGTCATCTGTCGTTCTCTCTGTCTCTCTCTCACAATCACACACACACACACACACACACACACACACACACGCACACACACACGCACACACGCACGCACACACACACACACACACACTCACACACACACACACACACACACACACACACACACACACACACACACACACACACAGGTGTTCTGTTGATCCTGAGCCCGATGGCAAAGTAACCAGAGATCCATCAGTGTAAAACTTCAGATAAGCTTTTTTTTCTCTTCTACACCTGTCGCTCTCTCTCTCTCTCTCTCTTTCTCTCTTTGAGAGCTGTCGTAAAAAAGCCATGCGAAAGACAAAGACATGCCATTGGTAAGCGGAGAACCTTCCCTTGTTTGTCAGGATGGACAGATTTCACATTCCAGCTCATGACAGAGCGAGGAAAAGAAGCTTCAGCTCCAGAAAATCGAAAGAACATTTCACATAAGTAATTATTGTCTTCTAGAATGTTCTTTTCTTTGTAGACTCTTCAGTGTAGCTCTAGAACACTAGTGATACCTCCACTGTTGCTACATGACACCCACAGAAACCAGGATCTAGACTAGAGGGTGCTACAGCAGTTCCTCTTTGTGGTCCTACAATCTTTAGTTCAGATATTTAATCGTAAGTGTGGATCTTGAATCTGTGCAGTTTTTA
>NC_139579.1:32320043-32350043 GCF_946808225.1 Silurus aristotelis
AATTAGACAATATCATGCGAAACAGATTTGACTGATTCACACATTTTAACATGCTAACCTACAAGCTAACAGGTGGCTAGCAATTAACATATACACTATGGACAATACATAGGTTAGCATTAAACACGAAAACATTGACATGCTCCAAAGATTTATTTTAGAAAAAGAATAATGAGGATGAATATGCAAATGAAGAAATGTTCTGCTTTTGCTGACTTTGCTAATCAGTTAGCGAGCAGTGGGGCTAACCGTGTCACTGACGATTAGCATTTAATACGTTTTGAACTTTACAAATTTTATACAAATGTTTACTATTGCAGCATATCATGCTAATTAACTATGAATATGCTAATAAGCACCTCTCTAAAGCTTTACTGTCCATAAAACTCAGGGTTTATTAAAATTTTCAGGAATATGCAGATTAGGGAACACCCTTTCACCTTTCATTCAATGCTCAGCTAATATTTATTTGACTCTTTTAGTCAGTTAGCTAGTTACCGCTGACACGTGATCGTCACAGGAGGATATATTTTTGATATTTTGTTTAACAGGGACCTTCAGATTTTAGTGTTTATTCCTAATGTTAGCAGCTCCATTTGGAATAAATTAATAAATTCTAGTGTCGAGTTGAAGGATTTGAGATGCTCCCATGTTCCACACGTTTCTGAGAAACTTTAAAAGCTTCCACATGTGGAGATGGAGCTTCATCGATCCGACCCGAGCAGGTCAACGCCGCTAATGAATAGAGAGACAGACAGGTCAGTGAAAAAGTTAAAGGGCAAAGATGAGGAGGTCATAATCAAGATCGTGACTTTAGTGGATCTCACAATGGATCTCAAATTTCCTCACTGTGAACAGAATTATGGGATACGGAGTTCTCCAAGTTTTAAAGACAGGTGTTCTGATGCTGCCTTCTAAAGAAACCTTGTTAATTATTTTAGTTAAAAGACAAACACACACAGTGAATAAGTGGATGAAAGTTCTGTGGAGTCCAAACGGGACATTTTTGTCTCTAACAGAAGAACTTGTGTAAGAAGGAGAACAGGAGAGAAGATGTGATCAGACTCCCTCACCCCCACACTCACACATGGAGGAAGAGGTTTAATGGTTTGGGGTTGTTTTAGAGCAGTGAAGATTCCGGAAAGTGAAAGGAATCCTGAACCATCATGGCTCCCATTCCACACTTCATCACCGTGCAGTTCCGTCTGGACTGCGGCTCATTGGAAGCGACTTCACCGTACAACAAGACGATGAGCCGAAGCACGTCTGAGTTCTGTATGTGTTATTTAGAGAGCAGACAGACGTCTGGAGTGATATCTATCATGATACGACCTGCCCAGTCACCACCCCTCAATCCTACTGATCTGCTCTGAGATGAAGAAAAACATCTCCAACTAGTGAAGAACATCTCTGTAGAGTTTTGGAAAAAACATAGCAAAGTATTTTAGCTGAACGTTTGGAGAAACGAAGTGTTCAGATGCTGAAAGTGTGTAAAGCTGTTCTTCATGCTAAGGAGGATTTTTATTGAAAATAAATTGGAACATCTGGACATTTATAGATTTGTTTGTCTCCACACTTTTCACATATATAGGGTTAGTATTGGGACATATGACTTTTCCAGCCATACAATATGTGTTTCTTCCCAGGTGGACAATTGTACAAGATGTACTTGGAGGCAGAAGCATGACATTTTCCATTCACTTGGACTAGGAGACTCAAACCTGCTCCAGCATGTGCACAAAGAGAGCTCCATGAAGATCTTCTTCACATGTGTTGGAGTGGAAGATCTCCTGCTATAGATCTCCAACCTTATTGAACACCTTTGAGATGAATTTGAACACTGACTGCACCCCAGGAACCTCCTCACCTTCTCACCTACATCAGTACCTGACTTTACAATTATATGAATAAATCTCAACGAAAACTAGTGGAACATCTTCTCATTAGAGTGGAGGTTATTATAACAGCATATGGAGACTGGAGGTTCAAAAAGAGCAATTTATGGTCAGTTGTCTATAAACCTTTGATTGTATAATGTTATAGTGTGTCCTTTATTGTTTTTTTGTTGTTCTTCGTTCTGCTTGGTTTGGAGAGACGAGTCTCTGGTGTTAGCGGTGTTTAACAGCGCCGCTCTGTCGCTCATTAGCGCGCCACTTCTCGTCTCGCCACTTCTCGTCTCTGGCATGCGACGTCTCGTTTTAAAAGAAAACTATTTCGTTTTCGAAGCTGGATTACAAGTAAACACAATAAATCACTCCGGTCTGCGGCCTCCTGCTTCTCCCTCATCATTATTTCATGCCCGTTTTATGATTTTAACTCTCCGAGCACGTTAGCCACTGCGATTTTTTTCTCCCGGTTTCATCGAAATGTTACGTTTCAGTTCGCGGCGGCTTTTTAATTCGGCGCGTAACGACGCCATTAGAATAAAAACCCATCTGGAGGATCTTCTGGGAGCGCCGTAATGCGGCGTGCTAATGCGCTAATGTTGTTTGGCAACAGCTGCTAAGAGGAAAAACACTCTGGCTAGTTAGGGAAAGATGGATGGGAGTGACTCGAGAGCGAACAGTGCACAGATTGAACGTGTGGCGGTGAGGAAGACGGAAAGGCGGACGACGTGTGCCTGACGGGGCCCTCGTTACTCCGCCGCCACCTTCAGAAGGGAAATGAAATGAAATCAGAGGCTGCGTTTATTCGCTAAACTCCTCATCGTTATAGTGCTAGCAAGGAGCTTCGTCTTGCCAGCGAGAGGGAAACGTTTGCAGACAATCGACTAGGGGCATAAAGCGATTAATAAACATGTGTGTGTGTGTGTGTGTGTGTGTGTGTGTGTGTGTGTGAGATATCCAGCAATGGAGTGCCCTTTAGCCTTGATTATGCTAATGAAGCCATTTCCGTGTAAGTGATTAGTGTGATTAATTCGGCCGTGTTGTGAGTCGCAGGTTCGAGGCGCCTCGCTGCTCTTCAGGCCGCTCCTTAATTACCGATTAAATCACATGGCTCACTCGCTCCGACTCGCTGCTCTGTAGCGCTTAGCACTGGTGCTTAATGCGCTAATCGAGGGAGATTAAACACCAGGCCTGTCCACACACTCAGACGTGCCTTTAGATTCCTGTTAACTGGATATTGTGGCTGATATCCAGATCTATAAAGGAACTCCTCAGCTCAGAGACTAGCTTCTTCATGCTAATGTTCTCTTCATGCTAACATTTTTATATATACTGCATAAATGCATATAATTGTATATAAATGTATTTGGACACCTGAAAGTTTTTCAGCCATATGAGGTTCTTCCACAAGCTGTAAACACAAACATGGAGGTCCACATCTTATCAGACGTCTTTGGATGCAGGAGCATGCAAGTTTTCCTTCACTTGAACTAGGAGACCCAAAACCTGATCCAGGTGCTCCTGTGCACAAAACCAGCTCTATAAAGATCTGCTTGGTTTGGAGTGGAAGATCTCCTGCTATACAGCTCCAACCCTATTGACCATGATGAATGTGAACACTGACTGGACCCCAGACCTCCTCACCTCTCAGTACCTGACTTTACTAACACGCTTGGAGCTGAATGTTTTATATAAAGAACTCGTCAGCGCTGAGACGTGTCTCTTCATGCTAACACTTTGTACTTTTACGCTCTTTTTACTGTTTTGCGATTCGACTTTGATTTTGTACAGTTTTTCCCATTTTGTCAAATTAAATGCAATGTATTAAAATTTATTTGTATTTTTTTTTAAACATTTTATAAATAGGTTCCTTCGTTTCTTTGTTATATATTTAGTTACATTTTTTACAGGTTTTTTTTCAGATTTTAGTTTATTTAATTATTTACTATGATTTTATTTATTTATTCCAAATGTATTCGAACTTTTAATAAATGTTTTAATATATTTATTTGTTTTGAATTTATTTAAAAAAAAATTAAGTTTTTTATTTATAACAATCAGATTTTTTTACTGATTTGTTTTAATGCTTTTGCTTTTTTGCATTGCTCCTCCGCTTTCTTTTTCTTCTTCTATTTTTTTTCTTCCCTTCTTTTTCTTCACCTCCTCCTTCTTCATTTTCTACTTCTTCTTCTTCCACTGCTTCCCTTCATATCTTTATAGCATCTCTTCTTGTTTATGCAGCTCTGAAATGAGCTTCTTCATGCTAATGTTCTCGTCCTGCACCCTGCGAAAGTTTTTATTTGACCGTGTGTGTGTGTGTGTGTGTGTGTGTGTGTGTGTGTGTGTGTGTGTGTGTGTGTGTGTGTGTGCGTGTGTGTGTGTATTATCTGTTCTCTGTTTTCATGTCCTGTCTTCATGTCCTTTCATGACACTCTCTGTCCTTCAGGACGTCCACTCCAGGTGCATTAGCGAATCCGCTCTGCCTCCATTTCTCCGATCGATCCAAACGCGGTTTTCCCTCCATCAGGAGCATCACGGCGGGAAAAAGATCACGACGCTTTAATGTCCCTGCCGCTGAACCACAAACGGATTATTTTTATTATGATTTTTATCAGCAGCTGAAGCTCTTCAGAGACATTAAAGTGAAGCTCTGTGTTTCTGTTCACGTTTACTGGAGCTCCAAATTATCCATCAGTGGAGGACCGGAACACCTCCACCTTCCCTGTGTGTGTGTGTGTGTGTGTGTGTGTGTGTGTGTGTGTGTGTGTGTGTGTGTGTGTGTGTGTGTGTGCGTGTGTGTGTGTGTGTGTGTGTTATATAGAGTAAAGTTTAACTAAAACATTGTTTGCTTAATTTACAGCCAATGTTTCATAAAGAATATATTATTGGATTATTTACACATTAAAAAGAAAAAAGACAAAGACTTTGAAAAGTAAAAGATTTGGAATGAAATACAGTAAATAAACCCCCCAGACTACATTTATTAGTCAAAATTATTCTGATATTTTGATATATTTGATAATATTATAGATTGTAATTCTAATATTCACACTACATGCAGCAGATGATCTTTATACGTTACATTTTTGGAAGAATTAAAAGAGCAACACTTTCTAAAAGTTTTGAAAGTTTAAGATAAACAGAAAGAAAGACAATAAAAAATACATCGAAATTTGTGTCATTTGCCCTTTAAGGGTGAAGCAGGCTTTGAACTCTTCACCTTCTGTCCAGTGACACGAAGGTCATGAATCCTTCTGTCTCATTAGAAGGTCATGAGTCAATGAGTTCAATGTTTATACCACTGAGCTTCCGCTTCCCTGCAGTTCTCCTGGATAACACTGCTGCTGCTGCTGCTGCGTTTACATTCACAATTACGGCATTTGGCAGATGCCCTTAGCGACACACAACTGAGCAACGGAGGATTAAGGGCCTTGCTCAAGGGCCCAGCAGTGGCAGCTTGGTTTGAACTTACGACCTTTCGATCCAAAGTCCAAAGCCTAATGTCTTAACCACTGAGCTACGACCTTCTCTGCTGCATGTGACTGAATAATAATTTAAATCAGGAAGAATGCAATAAAAAAAAACACAATACTAAATATATATAAAGACTTTAAACTTATTCTACTAAATACAATAAGTTAAAAATAATATTTACAAAAAAAATTCCCATCCCCCTCTGTCCTCTACATCTGCCTCTTTCACACCAACTACCTGTATGTCTTCCCTCACCACATCCATAAACCTCTTTTTCTCCTTCCTGGTGGCTCCATCCTCAGCATCTCCTACTGATATACCCTATATCCCTCCTCTGCACATGTCTAAACCATCTCAATCTCACCTCCATCACCTTGTCTCAAAAACGTCCTACATGCGCTGTCCCTCTAATAAACTCATTTCTAATCCTGTCCCTCGTCGTCACTCCCAACGAACATCTTAACATCTTCAGCTCTGCTACCTCCAGCTCCACCTCCTGTCTTTTACTCAATGCCACTGTCTCTAATCCATACAACATCTCAGGTCTCACCACAGTCCTATAAACTTTCCCTTTTACTCTCACAGATACTCTTCTATCACTAATCACTCCTGCTATCACTCTTCTCCACCCACTCCACCCTGCCTGCACTCTTTTCTTCACTTCTCTAAGAACAGAATAGAATAGAATAGAATAGAATAGAATAGAATAGAATAGAATAGAATAGAATAGAATTAGAATTAGAATTGAGTATAGTAGTGTACACTGGTCCCCCGGAACTCACAGGGGTTACGTTCTAAGACCCCCTGAGTTCCGAAAATCCACAAATTCTGGACGCACCCCCGCAGCCCCTATGGTACCTTATTGAATTCATCTGGACATTATATAACAGGTTAAAATGTTATTCCTAACGTTCCTGAACATTCGGTCCCACTGCGGATTTACGCCACTTTTAAGATGATCCACAACTTGCTGTTAGTTACGAATGAAAACCTGCGATTTCTTTAGAGCAGAGAATTATCGGGAGTTCACTTCATTTTATAGTATTGTTCCGTTTATTTATTTATTTTTTATATACTATCGTATAACAGTATAGTACAGTAGAGTAGAGTTTAGAATAGAACGGTTTATTCTTTTTTATCTTCTTGTTTTAAAAAAAAAATTACAAAATTCACTATTTTATTCATCGAATCATTAATGGGAAAGGAAAATAGAGTGCAGGGTAGCACAATATAATATAATATAATATAATATAATATAATATAATATAATATAATATAATATAATATAATATAATATAATATAATATTATATTATACTATGTTATATTATATTATATTATATTATATTATATTATATTATATTATATTATATTATATTATATAACAACAATAGAATGTGTGTATTATAGTATATTGTAGTTTTGTATAATCGGACAGTACAGTATAGTTTTGTAAAGTGCAGCATATTAAAGTATATGAATATACATAAGCTGTTTTGTTTTTGTTTTTAACTTTATATTTTTAATTAATCACAAAAATCATCACCCTTTTAAATTTTATTGACTGATTATTTGATCGATCGGTTGAGTTTTAGATTTGAAGTTTTTTGGAACAGTCAGTCATTGAGCTGAAACTGGACAGAAATAAGAAACTTTGGGTCATTTTTTAATGTAAAATCTACTAAAATGTAAAATATTTGAAAACTGATGCACACAACATTGGTTTTCTTCTCATATCATAAATATCATATTATTTAAATAAATCCTGCTTATTTTTTATATTACACTTAATAGTATTATCTTCTCTGTATGATATTCTGTGTGTTTTATTGTGTATAATATGTAAAAATTAACTCACTGTTTTATGAAAAATGCAGTAACTCCACCACATACTATGACAAGAAAATCAGCCAATCAAGTTAAAGAACACTGGCTTCATCCCAAACCCTAAAATTCATCACTAAGCTGATTATTAAACTGTTAACACACATTGTGTTTTTGATTTGGAGTGTGTGTGTGCATGTGTACACCCCTTTTATCTCAAACATCTCAATACCACAAAAAACAACAACACAACACGGATGAGTTTTTGCTAGTCTTTAGAGTTTGGAGCAGGCCGTGACCTTTGACCCCTGTCTCGGTCTCAGACCGTCCTCTCGTCTCTCATGTTCCGCTGTTTGATTTCCATATAAATGGCGTGAAAGCGTGGGACGCGCACTCCTCCGCCGCTGTTTCATCTCCAGCCTCGCTCAGAGTGCTTCACCTCGAGCTTCCGCAAATTAGCCAAACAAAAACGTGGCGTAATTGTGGCGATGTGGACGCCATTGTCCTCACGCTCTTCACGTTAATAGACCTCGACTCGCCAGGAGACTCGCCCCGCGACTCTATACACTTGGAGGAGCTCCGGTAAGGACCCAGAGTTCCCTCACTTTAGGTTCTCCTCCCTTCTCTCTTCCTCTTCCTCTTCCTCTCCACAGAGAATCCGCCCCGGGGTTAATAACTGCACTGATACACAGATGTGTGTGATTCACACTGATCCAACGAAAATGATCGCCACTCCACGTGTAAAGCTGGAGAATCTCGTCCGGGTTCGTTATTGAAGATCTCAGATGATGATGAACGTTTTATTCTCCTTCGTATTTATGTCACAGACCGCTATGCATATATTGTTACATCATCAAGAGCATTTTCATATCAAAACGTGCTACTTAGAGATGACTTCTTGTAGAAATAAATATTCAGGAACAATAGTGATTAGAGACTGGGATTCATGAGATTTGGATCAATGGTGATCAGTGATTGGCTGTAAGAAACAATGGTGATCTGTGATTGGCTGTGAGAAACAATGGTGATCTGTGATTGGCTGTGAGAAACAATGGTGATCTGTGATTGGCTGTGGAGAACAATGGTGATCTGTGATTGGCTGTAAGAAACAATGGTGATCTGTGATTGACTGTGAGAAACAATGGTGATCTGTGATTGGCTGTGGAGAACCATGGTGATCAGTGATTGGCTGTGAGAAACAATGGTGATCTGTGATTGGCTGTGAGAAACAATGGTGATCTGTGATTGGCTGTGAGAAACAATGGTGATCTGTGATTGGCTGTGGAGAACAATGGTGATCAGTGATTGGCTGTGAGAAACAATGGTGATCTGTGATTGGCTGTGAGAAACAATGGTGATCTGTGATTGGCTGTGAGAAACAATGGTGATCTGTGATTGGCTGTGAGAAACAATGGTGATCTGTGATTGGCTGTGGGAAACAATGGTGATCAGTGATTGGCTGTGAGAAACAATGGTGATCTGTGATTGGCTGTGAGAAACAATGGTGATCTGTGATTGGCTGTGAGAAACAATGGTGATCTGTGATTGGCTGTGAGAAACAATGGTGATCTGTGATTGGCTGTGGGAAACAATGGTGATCAGTGATTGGCTGTGAGAAACAATGGTGATCTGTGATTGGATGTGAGAAGCAATGGTGATCTGTGATTGGCTGTGAGAAAACAATGGTGATCTGTGATTGGTTGATGGGAACAGTGATGATCAGAGACTAGTCATTGAGAACAGTGATGATTAGTGATTGGCTGTTGGGAATAAAGGTGATCAATGATTGGTTGTTGAAATAAGGGTGATAAGTAATTGGTTGTTATAACAATAATGTATAACATAATAATAATATAACAAAAAATAAACAACAGAGACTAGTGATTGGGAAGGGTAATGATCAGGGACTGGTTGTTAAACAAATGGTGATCAGTGTTTGGATGTTAAAAATTGTGCTTAATGATTGTTGGGAAAAAATTGTAACCTGTAATTTAATGTTGGGAATAATCGTGATTAGTGATTGGCTGCTGGGAATAATAGTAACTTGTTGTAAAAAAGTAGAAAAATATGTCAATAATTATTTTGTAAACAATTTTAATTTAAATTGCTATGTCTGGGTTGTTCGGTGTCGGGGTGCCAATACTTTTACCCTATGATTTTTGTACCTATTTATTATATTTTGGAAATTTTTTCAAATTCTGATTGGTTGCTGCAAATGTGGAGAGTATAAGTAAGTAATTACTTTAAATATAATGTACAGACTGGCGTGTGTGTGTGTGTGTGTGTGTGTGTGTGTGTGTGTGTGTGTGTGTGTGTGTGTGTGTGTGTGTGTGTGTGTGTGTGTGTGTCACAAACATGACAGCCACACACATCTAACAGATGCTCATCAAAGATGTATTAAATAAATAACCTGCTTGTGTGTGTGTGTGTGTGTGTGTGTGTGTGTGTGTGTGTGTGTGTGTGTGTGTATAAAGGGGTCGTTGTGTACGAGCTGATGTGGATGAAGAAACCTCTGAGACGCATCATCGCTACAAGGTAAACCGATCTGTCCGGGAGTGAGACAGGAAATTGCTGCCAAATCACATACACTGACTGAGGGATTAGTTTACCTGTACAGGTGTGTGTGTGTGTGTGTGTGTGTGTGTGTGTGTGTGTGTGTGTGTGTGTGTGTGTGTGTGTGTGTGTTTCAGTGTAAAGAAATGCATCAGAAATAATCAGACTTTGTATTTCTTGTTTCTGTTTAAAAAAAAACGTATCTGAATCATTTTTTTTACTGCTACAGGTGAGTTGTTTTTTTTTTCACCTTTTCGCATCCAGTTGCTGTTGTTTGCCAGTTAATTTTAGCTTAGAAATTTTATATATAAACAGTAGCAAGATTATTTCCAATAACACAAAAGAACAAACAATTACTAAACCGCGCCCCCCTCAACCGCCCCTTAGTGCAGATTTTATTTACATCCAAACACATTTTAATTTCCAACTGCAATAAAATTATTATTTATGATATATTATATCGATATCCACGATATCCATGATGCACCTCATGCCGTGGGAGGACAAATGTCATGATATATTATGTGATTATAATATAATGTAATATGTTATAAGACATTCTGATATATTACGATATTTTATGATACATTACAATATATTGCTATACGTTATGATACATTATGATATATATATCACGATGCAATACATTATGATACATTACGGTATATTACGATATATTATGATGCGGTATGATACATTACGATATATTATGATATGACACATTACATGCAGTATGACATTTTGGTCTATTATGATACATGACAATATATTTTGATACGATATGATACGTCACTTTATAGTGCGATATGATACATTATGATATGATATGTACAATATGATATGTTAGAATACATTACAGTATGATACGGTACGATACATTACAATTTAATAGATAAAGATGAAAACAATAAACATCAGTAAAATACATTACAATTCCATATGGTATGATACATTATACTTCGGTCCGTGTGGAAACATAGCCGAAGGTTCCGTTTGGTGTCCTGATGATTTACGTGATTTAAAACACCAGAATTACTTTACAACATTTACAAGAATATTTATTCTTCATGCTCTATGTTGAGTTCGGTTTCACAAACAACATACATACATTTGCATAAAGCATTAATATTTGTAATATATGCATGCTGATTCGAGTATAAAAAATTTGCAAAGTATTAATTTTAGGTACATTTAGAACAAATACGAATGTGCGATTAAGTTGCGATTAATCACAAATTAACTTATGATAATTATGCGAATTTATCGCGATTAAATATTGTAATCGATTGACATCCCTAATAATAACATAAAAGAGCCCAATGTTAGCTTCCTCTGTTTTCCAGATTTCAGGTCTAGATTGATTTGTTGGGGAGTTGTTACGTTACGTTACGTTCTTGTTTGACTATCAAAGCTAACAATGCTAACATCTCGATGTTATACGTTTTAGAACCAACTTTAAAGAACCACAGTTCTAGATAACGAGCCAGGGCGCTGATGTAGATTGTTGTAAAAGGAGCCTCTTGCCGTACAGCTATCGTAGCTATAGCGATTTTATTTAATAGAACTATTTAATTTCCTCCTCTTTAATGTTTAACGGTTCTCATAGTCAATGTTTAAGCACTTAGATGTTGCCTGGCCCCACACACACACACACACACCCATGGATGAATTTCGTGCTTGTATTGATCCTCGCTCCCTCTTTTTTGTAGACACCGCTGGCCGTTTCAGTAATTAGCGCTAGCCATTAGCGTAGTGCTCTATAGTCTAAAATCACCATTAACGTAGCCCCGAGTCTTTCATTAGCGCTAACGGGGCGCCGTGACTCGTCCTTTTCTAAAGATGACGAAGGAAACGCTGCACAGAAATCTGAATGGGCCAAAGAGACTCGGCACTGAAGAGGCCGTGGAAAAGAAAAAAAAAACAGCGTCTGGATTTAATTAACGTGCTTTAACGGCACCGGGGCTTTTGTTCCCGTGCTGAAAATGATCCGCTGGAGGGAGAATGGAGTGAGGAAGAGGGTGAGGGGGGGTCAGTGAAGGGCACTTACACCATTTTTTCACCTGTTTCTTTTCTTTTTTCTGTCAATTATACTGGCACACTCATAAAAATCCCATCGGATAATAATCCAGCAAAATGGTAAAGAACCCTTTAGCCACAGAACAGGAGTCTCTCAGAGTGTACATGGGTGTGTGTGTGTGTGTGTGTGGGTGGGTGGGGGGTTAAGACGCTGAAATGGGGGGGGGGGGTCGTACAAACTGGATTAACACCAAGCTAAATCTGTCTCTCTGTAACTAAAGAGTTTCCATAAAACAGCAGAACAAGTCTTTAAATGCTGTTTTATACTTAAGTCCCAATGCTACGCTGCCTGTTAGCAATGCTAGTCTCGTTTAGCTTCAACTCTAAACCCTATTAAGCCCTAATAATGTCACGCGTGGATCATTTGAGGTGAAATGTGGCAAAGGTGATATTTAAATGAAATTAAATAACGTGAAATGGTCTGTTAATGCATTTTTATTCGCTTCCTGTTTCTGATGTTCTCCCTGTGGGGAATGCACAGCATGGGAGATAACATGGGGGGAGTTTATTCTGATCCAAACAGTTCCAGAACCTGGAGAATATGGAATTCTTTTACGAATGATTGTAGCTGATACACTGATCTCTCTTCACTGTTACACTGTAACTCAATGAACTACACTGCAGCTATTTTCTATTTACTGTAGTTTTGTAGCAGTTGTTCTTTTTCATTTATGAGGATAAAAATTTTACTGGTCAACAAACACACAGCAAACCACCGATCGTGATTGCTCTCTGTTTTACACGTGTTCTGATCGGCGCTTGGTGTATCTACTGATCACCAACATACAGTTCAGCATCAGTTCAAGATCAAGCAGTACATTTAGAGAGGAATAGATGATGAAGAAACTCCAGACTCGAACTCGACACGACACACGTGGAATTATTTGTGTGATTTCTTTTTTAAGTTTTGTTTTTATGATGATTGTAATAAAAATCAATCAGTGTTTGAGTCATTAATATCATTCTATTAATAGATCAGTGTGCTGAGAGTCACATTCGAGTCTTTTCACATAAACTGAGGTGATTAAGTGAAGAATCTTGTGATAAAAATTATAATAGGAACATTATAGTTATAATAAATCAGTACTTTGGATACTTAAGTACATTTGAAGGCAAAAACGTTTGTACTTTTACGAAAGTGAAAGTTTAAAGGGACAATTTTTACTGGAGTCACTTGATTGATTTTTACTTGAACTCATCTACATGCTTTGTGTATTTAATCTATCCTTGATTTTACACAGTAACACACCAAACTCTCACACAGATTAATATCTATTCACACTGTTACTCTGTAACGAGACGCAATGTTACATGCTAACAATTCCAAAAGCTACGGTTGGGGTTAGTCGAATCACTGACTTTGTGATTACTACAATGCCCTGTTACACTGTAACAACAAACATTTTAACAGTATCCACATTGCTACATAGTAACTATAAACATTGTTACACAATTACAACCTTCACACTGTTATATAACTTTACACTGTTACACTCCACGATCTGCGATCCTGTAATGTAACGATCCTCACGATTAGCCCAGTTACATTCTCTAAACCTTCTGTATTTTAATGCTAAAATATTAAATGTAATTTTTTTTTTCTGCTGTTAATGTAACAGTGGGGGCGGAGTTTATTTTTCTATAGTATTCTCATGTAGAAAATCAGAATAAAGCCATGTGACCTCCAGTGCTTTTGTTTATTGTGCTTCACTTACGTATACACTAATGTAAATTGTATAAATAAACACACACACACACACACACACACACACACACACACACACACACACACACACACACACACACACCTTTTGATCTGATAACCAGCATTTACAAAGCCCCTTAAAAGAGTTTTTTTTTTTTGTGTGTGTGTGTGTGTGTTTCAGTGTTTGCTCCTGTATTTCTTTCTCTTTTCTTTCTTGATCCATGACTCGCTGCAGCTGAATGTAATAAAATGAAAAATGAAAATAAAATTGACTGCTGCTGTTGATGGAAGAGAAACGTCTGAGCATGCGGGTGTCATTTGCCCCTGCGTGACACTGAGCAGCGAAGACAGCGTGTGATGGACAAAAAGCCACAGAATCTCATTAGCCAGGGTTCATGATTAGTGCGAGGTCCAAGCTAACATAATGTACATCTACCTGTATAGGAGTCTTCACCTGTCACCCTGGAGATCTCACACATACACACACATGTGGGATGTGTGTATTCCTGGGTAATATAAAAGTTGCTGCATTTCACCGACTGTAATTTTTTGTTGCACTCCAAGTTTCATGTACTTTTATGAAGTAAGATCTGAGGAGATGTAAAGGGTGCTTATGTTATGGGTGATGTTTAAGTTCTTTAGGATTGCTGATGTAAATTGGGACATGGCAGGACGCCCCCCGACATTTATGAACATGAACTACACCTCACCATACAGACGAACAGCAGACTGTAACAGGGTGGCCATGTTGAAAAACTTATGTGTTTAATACCCTTAGGGCAGTTTTGGTACTGTTCAGTCCTAAATGCTCTTTATTCTAGGCTACACTAAATAGCCATTGGGGATCTAAAATTCCCCAGATATGGGTGTGGATTTTCAATTTTAACATTACACTGTACCAATTCACACTTATATTGTAATAATCCAAACTGTTACACTGTAACAAATTCACAATAATATTGTAACAATCCACAACGTTACACTGTACCAATTCACACTTATATTGTAATAATCTAAACTGTTACACTGTACCAAATCACACTTATATTGTAACAATCCACACCGTTACACTGTTCCAAATCACACATATACTGTAACAATCTACACTTTTACACTGTACCAATTCACACTTATATTGTAACAATCCACACGTTACACTGTAACAAATTCACAATAATATTATAACAAGCCACACCCGTTACACTGTTCCAAATCACACATATACTGTAACAATCTACACTTTTACACTGTACCAAATCACACATATATTGTAACAATCCACACCGTTACACTGTACCAAATCACACATATATTGTAACAATCCACACCATTACACTGTACCAAATCACACATATATTGTAACAATCCACACTGTTACAGTGTAACAAATCACACATATATTGTAACAATCCACACTGTTACACTGTAACAAATCACACATATATTGTAACAATCCACACTGTTACAGTGTAACAAATCACACATATATTGTAACAATCCACACTGTTACACTGTACCAAATCACACATATATTGTAACAATCCACACTGTTACACTGTAACAAATCACACATATATTGTAACAATCCACACTGTTACACTGTAACAAATCACACATATATTGTAACAATCCACACTGTTACACTGTACCAAATCACACATATATTGTAACAATCCACACTGTTACACTGTACCAAATCACACATATATTGTAACAATCCACACTGTTACACTGTAACAAATCACACATATATTGTAACAATCCACACTGTTACACTGTAACGAATCACACATATATTGTAACAATCCACACTGTTACACTGTAACGAATCACACATATATTGTAACAATCCACACTGTTACACTGTAACAAATCACACATATATTGTAACAATCCACACTGTTACACTGTAACGAATCACACATATATTGTAACAATCCACACTGTTACACTGTAATATTGTAACAATTGACACATATGTGACCTTTGTAACTATCCATGGTAATACAATGTGTCAATCTACAATCTTACACGGTAAAGGTCTACAGAAATTACATTAAAACAATCCACACTGTTACATTGTATTGATTCCTTCTATTACATTTGTAACAGTCCTTGTAACAGTCGTAATACAAACTATCGGTTCACAATGTTACATGGTAACAATCTACAAACATTTTTTGTAACAATCCACACTGTTACTCGGTGCTGATTCACAGTTGTAACAATCGCATTGTAATGAACGGTGACATTAGTGGCAACCATTTCCTCCATTTTTGCCAAAAAATGTGTTGTGTGCATGTGTGTGTGTGTTTTTGCATGTAACCCAGAGCACAGTAGGATTCGCTTCATGAGGCCTTCTGTTCATCATGATAGTTAATATCAGGCTGAGAGTGGAGACTCTCTCTAGCAGGACGACAGGATGGAGTGAGCTTCAGCTCGAGGCGCAGGGACTCGTCGGACGACGCAGATGCTAAACGGTAAATAAGGCCGAGACTCTCATTATCTGTGCAGCAGCCCTGGACGTGCACATCCATCCCACACCCATTCCTGCTAAAGGTTAAGAGGAGTTACTGCGAAAAGTAATGTATTATTAACATGCCTTTCGCACTGAAGTACCTACTGATATATTTTCCTTGGTAATGAAAGCGAGGGGAGGATGTGTGTGAGGGGGGGTCTAGTCATTCGCCATCTCTTTTCTTCACCTCCCTTTATTCAGCGTGAGTGTGTGTTTTGTGTGTGTGTGTGTGTGTGTGTGTGTGTGTGTGTGTGTGTGTGTGTGTGTGTGTGTGTGTGTGTGAGAGAGAGAGTGTTATGAGGTTGAAGGGGAGACGGTAAACAGGGCCGTGATAGTCAGAGATGCGTCGTACATTACTGAGCTTTCATTACCGAAAACCTCAGAGGCATTCAGGGCATCTTCCTGTGAGGATGCCTCTCCATTCTCTCTTGCTCTCTTTCTTTCGTTCTCTCTCTCTCTCCCTCTCCATCTCTCTCTCTCTCTGTGATGTTGTTAAGCCGCTGATCGAGTGAGGAAAATGGCTGTTTGCTGTCTGATCCTGGAATGATAAGGGTGGGAGAGGAGAGCAAAAAAGGACGAGGGGGGGGCACTTTTATAAAAGCAAAAAAACAGCCCCTCTTTTTCTTTATCTAAGAGAAGAATAGAGTGATGAAGAGAGAGAGAGAGGTTTGGAGAAGGGGGATGATGGTGTGAGGGGGGGGGGGGGGGGGGTCAGTACTCAGCATTTCTATTAAATGCATTAGGCTTATTAAAACCAGCTAAAAGACACGAAATGGGGAGGTGACATGAAGAAAGCTCTCAGCCAATTCCAGATGTCTATTGATGATGGATAGAATATACTCCTCCATTCACATACAGCACATATTACATATTATATACAATACCATGATACTAGATAGATAGATAGATAGATAGATAGATAGATAGATAGATAGATAGATAGATAGATAGATAGATAGATAGATAGATAGATAGATAGATAGATAGATAGATAGATAGATAGATTTTGGTTTTACATTTCCCAATTTGTTTAATTAAAATAAAAAAAGAATTTACAAAGAAATTATGAAAAGTTACAAAGCTATTCCTAGGGGTGGGGTTATGGGTGGGGTTTGTGATCGTATCTTTTGTACCTCATAACATCAAGTGTTATAAATTGACAGAACAGGAACACAATCATATCTCTATTTCTCTCTCTCTCTCTCTCTCTCTCTCTCTCTCTCTCTCTCTCTCTCTCTCTCTCTTATTCTTTTACTTTTTCATGCTCTTAAAGTTGAACTAGGTATTCTACCACACAGACAGACAGACAGACAGACAGACAGACAGACAGACAGACAGACAGATAGATAGATAGATAGATAGATAGATAGATAGATAGATAGATAGATAGATAGATAGATAGATAAATTACTCCCCATAGTTGGAGCCGATTTGCTCATACATATGT
Organism: Silurus aristotelis; assembly: GCF_946808225.1. Taxonomy (NCBI): domain Eukaryota; kingdom Metazoa; phylum Chordata; class Actinopteri; order Siluriformes; family Siluridae; genus Silurus; species Silurus aristotelis. The sequence goes on from NC_139579.1 coordinate 32,337,526, forward strand.
TTAGTTGTAATCACTGGATTATGTGATAGATGGATAAAATAATGGATTGATAAATAGATAGATGGATGGATAGATAAAAGCTGTGCCTCTTCCAGGACAGGAACAGTACAGTGCTGATTGAGACGATCCTTACTGAATAATGATAGCATTTCCATTTTTTTTTTTTACCGTTTTGTTTCTCTCCCTCACTCCGCTGTCACAGTGCAACTAACAAGATCTTCATTTTCTAAACAAATCCCTCGCTCCTGTTCACCGCTAACGTCGGTGTGACAGGGTGATTAGCGATCACCACCGAGATGCCTGTTCTCTCAGGTTCGTGCCCCTCCAGCGTCTCTTCGTGACAGCTATTTGCGAGGTTAATATCGCCGAAACACGGCATCCATCCATCCATCTATCTATCTGTTCATCCATCCATTTATCTTTCTTTTTGTTTTCCACAAGTCTTTCTCCCTCTCTCCCTCCCTCTTTCTTGGCGTTACGGTTTCATTAGCCCTCTAGATGCGACCTGTCCCGCCATAATGTTGTCAAATGTGACACGTTTCAAATTATCGGCGCCGGTTCCAGCGCTCCTGGCGTGCAGCAGGAGCGCAGCACGTAGCGGCCGGCTAGCGATCCGTCATCCGCGCGAACACAGGCTAACACATCCATCAATAATAATAATAACAACAACACAGGAGTGTGTGAGAGCCGGCGCTGTTAGAAACACATCGCATCGTTGCCTTTTCCTTTTAAATAATACTCCGAAAGAAACACACACACACACACACACACACACACACACACACACACACCTGGAGATAAGGTTGCACACAAAAAAAATCTGGACGCACATGCACACATGCGCACACACATACACACATTTATTTTATTTACCAACCTATCTTACACTCCCTGTCTCTCTTTTCATGCTAAAGAGATTGCTTTTTATTACCAAAGCTGTTCCTTTTGCTAGTTAGCATCACCCAGCCCTTTTGTGAACGGTTAGCAACCATGGAAACGCAACAGCACCATCCGGAACACCAACATATATCATAGATTTGCTGATATAATGCTACATTAACGCTGTGATAGTGCTGACGCTTTATAGGAAAAAAGGCTAACTCAAAAACTAGCATTACAGCAAAAGGCTAACGTACAACTAGTATTATCGTAAACAGATTAACACACAATCTAGCATTAAAGTAAATAGGCAACTTTAATACTAAAATTATAGTGAACAGGCTAATACACAAACTATCATCTTAGTAAACAGGCTAATACACAAACTAGCATTATAGTAAACAGGATTATACATAAACTAGCATTATAGTAAACAGGCAAATACACAAAATAGAATTATAGTAAACAGGTAACTTGAATACTATTATAGTAAACAGGTTAACTAAAAAAATATTTATGACGTGATCGTAAAGAGCCTAACTCATAATTAGCATTATAGTAAACAAGCTAATACAAACTAGCATTATAGGAAACAAGCTAACTCAAAAGATAGCATTAAAGTATACAGGCTAACTCAAAAACTAGCATATGAGTAAACAGGCTTACACAAAACTGGCATTATACTAAAAAAATACCACTAGTATTAAAGTAAACAAGCTAATAGTAAACTATAAACAAACTAGCATTCTACTAAACATCAGAACAAGTTAAGCAAACAGACTAGACTTGAATTCAAGAAGAGTTTCTATCGGGATTTAAAAATGTTGAAAACAGGAAATGATGTAACAGCATTGTGTTGCTATGCAGCGATATTATCAGGATGCTAACATTATCGATCGATATTGCTGTAAGCACAGCAGTTCAGCTTCTGAAGTGACTTCGGAGCCCAGAGGAGAGGAGGATCACCACATGCAAATCGGGAAAAAAAGGCGGGAGGAAAAAATTGGCGGGAAGCGTGAGAGCGAGAGCATGAGGGCGAGGAGTGTCGGCTCACCATGTAAATTTACGAGTTTGTTTTCGAAAGAGATTTCTGATGAAAGAGCGACAGGGTTTGGAGGGGGGGGTGATGGGAGAGAAAGATAGAGAGGAGGAGGAAAAAAGAGAATTGCTGTGCTTTGGATGTAAAATGGCGCTCTCAACGACCTCGGCGATCCTGCATCAGCACGCGTGTGACCACAAATCACATCTAGAGCATGCTAAATAGCAGCTCGGCTAACGCAGACTTCAAACAGGCGTAATTTTCCCATTATGCCGAGCAGAACTGAAAGCTGCCTTGTTCGGCTGCACTCCACCTCTCCTCTTATCTGTTCATCTCATCCTAACAGCAGCCAGTTACGGTAATGACTGCTAAGACACACACTACACACACACACACACACACACACACACACACACACACACACACACACACACACATGTTAGCATCTGTTCCTTTTTTTTTCATTAACCACTTTTTTATTAAAAAACCCTAGAACTACAGTTCTTTTAACTAATGGAATCATGGAATACCTTCTGTGGATAAACACAGATTTTCATTGTAGCAACATGCGATGACAAATGAGAAAGGTGTGGTACATGAACAAAAGTCCTACTGATTGTGAATGTGGAAGAGCAGGGTGGTGGAGCAGCGACCCCTAGATAGGCAGGGTGGCAAAACAACATATGATGGGTCCAGGATATGTGCTGAAGCCCTTACAAGGGCAGAGTGGCAGAGTTACTTTCTTTGCAAGGGCAGAAAGGCAGAGTGACTCCCTTTGCAACCGCAGAGAGGCAGAGTGACATCCTTTCCAAGGGCAGAGAGGCCGAGTGACATCCTTTCCAAGGGCAGAGAGGCAGAGTGACTTCCTTTGCAAGGACAGATGGGCAGAGTGACTTCCTTTGCAAGGGCAAAGGGGCAGAGTGATTTCCTTTGCAATGGCAAAGAGGCATAGTGACTTCCTTTGCAATGGCAAAGATGCAGAGTGACTTCCTTTGCAAAGACAGATGGGCAGAGTGACTTCCTCTTCAAGGGCAGAGGAACAGAGTGACTTCCTTTGCAGGGGCAAATAGACAGAGTGACTTCCTTTGCAAAGACAGGGACCAGAGTGACATCTTTTGCAAGGGCAGAATTGCAGAGTGACTTCCTTTGCAATGGCAGAGGAGCAGAGTGACTTCCTTTGCAAGGGCAGAATTGCAGAGTGACTTCCTTTGCAAGGGCAGAGGGGCAGAGTGACATCTTTTTGCAAGTGTAGACAGGCAGAACAATGTCCAATGCAGGACAGAGTGCTGTACTCAGTCCAGATGTTTTATCTTAAACATTTGCATTGACGCTATCATGCTCATCCTCATAAAGATCTCTATCTGATACCGTATATCAGTTTCATGTCCGAATCTGCTCATGTGTTTATGCAAACATTTTGCAGCCCAAAACAATTGATCAATTGAGGAAGTTAAGAGGAAGTTTTTCACTTTTCAGGTTTTGTTAAAACACAAGACACACACACACACACACACACACACACACACACACACACACACACACACACACAGAATCTGTGTTCCTATTCGAGTTCAAAGATCAGCTCAGTCACAACTGATCGAGCAAGTGCTTTAGTCTTCTGATCTCTCTCTCTCTGTGTGTGTGTGTGTGTGTGTGTGTGTGTGTGTGTGTGTGTGTGTGTGTGTGTTTAAATGCCCACGCATTAGTCGCATGTGATGCAGATGCAGCTGAAAGCGAATGTCTCAATGCTTGTGTCTGAATTCTGAATCTGCATTTGTGATTTTTCTCGTTATAATAAATCAGTGGTCCCACTGCACCATGGACCGGTTTAATGTGTGACAATATTTTCACGGACCGGCCCTGTAAGGTGAGGAGGATAAATCTAACAAAATAAAAGGATACAACCATAAAAACTGGTATTTTCTAAATATAATAATCGTGAATCCACTGTGTTGTGTTTCGTTCATTTTGCTCGCTTGGGGGTTTGTATTTAGCGGTAATGTATTATGTGTTAGCGGCCGGAGCCCTTTTAAGAAGGTAGCGGATGGAAGTAAGACATGTGACCGAGGCATCATGACCTGCATCAAGAGTGAGACATAGACAGATGTGGAGGGGAGAATCCGGTCATTTTTCAAAATAAAACATAATTTCATTTAATATATCATTTTATTACTTTAATTTGTAAAGGTCAATTAAAAACAACTAGTTAGAGTAAAAAACTAGTAAAAAAAAAAAATCAGTAAATTTTACTCTGAGTAAAAAGTATTTAAGTACATTATAAGATCGGTCACACTTCACACTTAAATAAAATTTTGTTAAAGTAACAGTACTTTTTCTTAGAATACATGAGCAGAATATTTACTCCTTCCACCTCAATTACCATAAATAACAAAAAGTTCATGAGGAAAAAGTTCGAGTTCCCAAAGTTAAAGCTAAAGTTAAACTAAATAAAGTTTAAGTAAAAAAAAAAAAATAACTTGTGATGTGCGATTTGCTTGACAACGTGGCTTTCTAATCGCACTCATTTCCAAACAGCTCAATAGATGTGTGTTTAGTAAACTCTAGTGTCTGCAGCAAACCACATGCTAACACTGACCGATTAGCACCTTTTTAATCTCCTTTAGTGCTAATATTAATTTCTTATACTATTTTATTTGCTCAAATTTAGCATAAATAGGGTCATGTGGACATTTTGGCTAATCTTACATTTATCTTGCTAACACTTGTGTAAAAGTGGTGGTGTTTGGTAAACATTCCCAACGTTAGCTCCGTAATGTCTTGAGGGGGAAATGCAGCTAACATGCTACGCTAGAGCGTAGCAGGGTGTCTTGTTAATTCCTGCTAAGTCTTCATTTTAATTTAGAGTTGTTTCAGTTTGTTTGTTAAACAATGGTGTTCTTAAATACTTAAAACACTGATATCCATCTCTCTCTCTCTCTCTCTCTCTCTCTCTCTCTCTCTCTCTCTCTCTCTCTCTCTCTTCCTTTGTTTTCTTGTTTTCTTGTTTTCTAGTAACGTGACGCTGCATTAGTTCAGCTCAGCTAACCGTGAATGCTAATTGCAGGAAGGACGGACTGCTAACTTCTCTTCCTCTTGCTCCATCCCTTTATTCCTTCTTCTCAATCACTCCATTCTTTCGGCGCACAGGACGATGTCTGACCATCAGATTAGATTTCTGGGAGTGGCGATTCAGCCCTGATCACTGCAGGAAATATTTAACCTTTAACCCTGAGGCGTAATGCACTACAAAGTGTATAAAATAACGCTAACGACTTAAACATTAAATGAATGCACGCAATAAAAACCTCCACCTTTTATTTAGCGCAGAAATCCTCGCGAGTATGTACTGTATAGACAGGTATATAAGAATATGGGCAGTGATACAATTCTTTTTTATTTTCTTCCTCTCTATAATTCATCCATTTTCCAAAATTAGTTTGACTTGTTTTTTTTTGTATTGCATAATAAATAAAACAGATAAATGATCTGGAGTCGAGTCTGAAATTTGACTTTGCATCGAAGTTGATGTTAGAAGCAGGAAAAATGGGTGAACGGAAGGATTTGAGCGAGTTTGACAAATTGTGTCGTCTAGACGTCTGGGTCAGAGCGTCTCCAAAACTGCAGCTCTTGTGGGATGTTCCTGGTCTGCAGTGGTCAGTATCTATGGAGGTCCACCAGTTGTCCTTCCTTTGACCACTTTTGGTGCAATATAATCATTGCTTGCTAAGAACACCTTAAAAGCTTTGGAAATGCTCTGCCCCAGTCGTTTAGACATCACAATCTGGATCTCTCTAGTGCACCGTATGGGGTGTGAAATAATGGCGACCTACATATTCAATAAGTGATATAATTGGGATTTAACTTTGTAAAGGTCTGCAGTTCTAGCTTCTTCACCCTGCCTAGGTGTGTGTTAGCTCTCTCTCAGTTAAACACTGGACGTGTTTGGGTGTCAAGCGGCGAATTTTGTGCCCTCAGCATTCTGTCAGATCATGAACCCTCACTAATCCCTCGCATGATGCCTTTACCTCTGCCTGTCTTCCTTTCTGTCTGTCTTTCCGTCCTGCAGTGTAGAGTTACAAGCTGAACGACTGCCACTGATTACAATTTTATTGGACGTCTCTTTGGGAGGCTTTGATCAAGTAGGATTAACCTCTTGGAGAGTAAAAGCCTCCACTCACACACAGACACACAAACGATCTCTTAGATCTGTAATATCGAGTCTAGGATGTGCGCACTTATAGAAACACACCTGTCATATATTATCATTTTCTTTTTAAATGTGGGAAAAGTAATCTTATATATTTGTGTAATAGACGCCATCTGTCTGGCAGATTATGACGCTGCACTGTGATTCCCATCCTCACAGGTCTATGATCTCACACACACCTGATTTACATAGGCTGGTAATTGGGACTTGTATAAAAGGCTTCGTCTACACTACACTAACTAGTCGTTGCTCATCCACACGTCTCTGTACTGCACATGAGCAAATCATCAGATGCTTCGGCCCTCGTCATCGTTTCGAAAGCTTCTGTTTTCACACATAGTCGACAATGCGACGTGAAAATGCCGTTTTCAGATATATATCAATTTAAAAAAGAAAACTATGTTTTCGTCGACTGAAAACTAAACAAAACAAAACAGTGTGGACACGACCCCAGTCTCACTTTTCACAGCACTCTTTTGCTGTGTCTAAAATCACTCACTCTTTCACTCATTTACTAATCACTATTTAGCACTAACAACAGTGTATGGCAGTTCAGTTCACTACATGGTAAAAGAAAAAGTGGTAGGTAGTAGTTAATGGTTAAGGCATTGGAATGTGGATCTGAAGGTTGTTAGTTCTGATATTACCCATACCAAGCTGCTACTCCTGGGCCCCAGAGCAAGGCCCTTAACCCCCATAGCTGCTCAGCTGTAGTTCACTCTGTAAATGTAAATGTAAGTCACTCTGAATAATGGAGTGTGCCGAAGGCCATAGATGTAAAAGTAGGAAGGGAAAGAAAATGTTTAACTGAATTTGGACATTCGCACATCAGACAGTATGGGGGGGGAGGGGGGTATTTTTGTCATGTTTATTCATAAGTATGATTCCGCATACTGTATATTTTTTATTTATATTATTAATTTATATAATAAATTTTAAATTATTCATTTCTCTGTCATTATCTATTTTTATATTTATATGTATACACAGTATATATAATGCATATACCGACATGTACATATGTAAATATTTTACATTGCTGCTAATTCATTTCAATGCAATGCATCTTGCTAATTTTGCTTTTTTTTTTAGTTTTTTTTTTTAGTTTTTTTTTAAACTTCTTTTGCATTTTGTCACAATGCCATATTTAAAAAATAGTCCATTACAGTGTGTACATTGAATGTATGCGTTAAAAATCCGAGTGCATTGTGAGTGTAAATGACGCAAGTGTAGAAAATGAGGTTGTCCACTACACACACCACTACATAACAGCTGTACAATGGCACTGTAGAGGAGATAAAGAGTTCCGACACAGCGTTTGTCTCATTTTCTGTCTGGTCAGTTTTTATGGCTCAGGTTTCATGTTTATGTCTTGGTGTTTTGGTTTTGTTTGCATTATGGGTAAGTTGTAGATCAGTGGTTAAAGTGCTGAGCTTCTGGTCAGAAGGTCATGAGTTTAAATCCCACCATCACTAAGCTGCCACTACTGGGTCCTTGAGCAAGGCCCTTAACCCTCAGCTGCTCAGCTGTATGAATGAGATCATTGTAAGTCACGCTGGATAAGAACATCTGCCAAATGCTGTAAATGGAAATGGTATTAACTGCACTTGCATCTGGTTCCTGCTCTTTAGATGATATTGTACAGAAGTTATGTGAATAGTCAAAAAATAACCAGAAGCATACCAACTTTGAATTTTTATCTTTTGTACACTTCTTGTTTTGCACTGGATCTAGCAACGGTGTCGAAACGGCGACCTTTTCAACTGGATCTTCTGGAAGAGGGCGAAGTCCGCAAGTCTGGCGAGTAGGGTGGGTGCAAAAGTGGATCATGTGAATTTTTTGAAGGTTTTCCTGATCTCTCGTCATCTTCCAGCGATTTTCTTCTGCTCGTGGTGTCTGGTACTTAAAAACAGCTTACATACAGTAAAAATACATAAACAATTAACAACTATATCATTTAAAAAATAAAAACTCTAATTAAAAAACAATAGGAATTATGTAAAAAAAACACTGTTGCGAATATCATGAGGGAGAAGATTGATGAGAACATCGAGATGAGAGTACGAGAAGGAGTCTATGGTAAAAGTAGGTCAGACAGATACAGTTAGAAGGACTGAGGTTATGTAATGCCTTCTAGACCCAAAGCAGGATTTTTAATTCAATGTTCAGCTGTTGAAGAACAGGAGATATGGGTCATCTTTTTGCATTGTGCCTCCAGTTCTTAAGTCACATCACAGACTTTCCTCAAAAAGTATTTTCACAATATTTGTTGTCTTTCTCAAACGTTTGAATACTTTCTCATCTGCGATTATTTGTAGTTTAGCATGTAGCATGTAGCATAAAGCTCACCACTAAACAACTGTTCACAGCAGCATAGTTTGAATTATTCAGTTATTTTTTTGATCTTATGAACGTCAGTATTCCTGAACGTATCTCAAGATGGTTGTGATGTTAGTAGGGTTGGACAGTGTTACTCAAACAACGTTTATGCTAATTACTAATACCTTCTGTTTTTGTGTTACTTTAGAAAAAATGTACTTTCACCCAAACTTTACTTCTCATTCTCACGGTTTAACTCTTGAATGCTGTTTGTAAAAACTCAAAGAAAAGAAATGTAATAGAAAGGAGGGGTGTCAGTGCTGAGGACAAGGATATGGGGGTAACAATGAGGGGGTAACACCATAGGGGTAGGTGGGGTCTTTGTGGCTGCAGTTGGAAGGCAGGAGAACAGAACCGAACATGAGTAGTGATACCGATACTAATCTCAGGGTTTAAGGTCAAAGACCTTTGCACACACTCCACCTCCGTCTGTCTCTTTTCCCTCCGAGCTACCAGAGGTCACGACCTTTAGCGCAGTTCATGAGTCTGACCCCATTGATTTTTTTTTTCCCTTTCTGGTCTGAAAGAAGATGAGGTTTGTGATGGTGTAGTGAGACAACGCACAAGTCGCAAGGGAGTCACTAGAAAGGGGAACCACATACCTAGCGTAGCTCAGCCTGTCGAGCTAATCGCTAATCAGCTGTAGAGCTTTTACTGCAGTGATGTAAAATCCTGTTAATGTTTTTGGCTCTAACCATTTTTTATCCATCTATCTATCTATCTATCTATCTATCTATCTATCTATCTATCTATCTATCTATCTATCTATCTATCTATCTATCTATCTATCTATCTGGAAAAGTTTTATTAAATTGTTTACAATGGGGTCTAACAATTGTAACCTATTTATTAAAACTTTTCCATTCATTTAATTTTATTTAATCAATTTAATTTGTGCCAATTTAATCGATTACTCAGTTTAATAAATACAACAAATTAAAATAATACGACCATAAAAATTTATATTTTCGAAATATTATAATAAAAGTGAATCCACTGTGTTGTTTGTTGTTCATTTTGCTCTCTTGGGGGTTTGAATTTAGCGGTTATGTATTATGTGTTAGCGGCCGGAGCTCCTTTAGTAGTGGATGGAGGTGTGACATGTGACCGAGGCATCATGACCTGCATCAAGAGTGAGTCATAGACAGATGTGGAGGAGAAAATCCGGTCATTTTCCAAAATAAAACATCGTTCAGAATCAGATCATAAAAAAAATGGAAATAATGTACTTTATGTATTCTTTCTGTGAGGCCCGGTTCCAATGTTGGTCTATACCACCTGTGTATCAACCGGTCTAGACATTTGTCTGTCCATCTATCTGTCTGTCTGCCTCTGTGGTCCAGTCTCTGAGTCAGCTAGTGCACTAAATTGGGTAGTGCACTAGAGGGTCTCTCTCTCTCTCTCTCTCTCTCTCTCTCTCTCTCTCTCTCTCTCTCTCTCTCTCTCTCTCTCTCATTCTGGAGATTTATTGTAATGGAGAGATTGTGTTACAGAGCGCAGGATCATCCCTTCCTTCCCACAGGATATAACCTTTGATCACATGACCTTCGACATTTCGAGTTAAGCCGCTCTGTGCTAATATGATTTTAATGTGATAACTGTCATTCTGAATGGGCCACTGGGTAAAGTTGTGTGTGTGTATGTGTGTGTGTGTGTGTGTTTGTGTGTGTGTGTGTGTGTGTGTGTGTGTGTGTGTGTGTGTGTGTGTGTGTGTGTGTGTGTGTGTGTGTGTTTGTTTTATATTCACTTAAACAAACTGGCTTTATTAACACTAATGCTATGAATCAGCATCTTCCTGTCCATTCAATGGAAAAAAGTTATTGTGTGTGTTTGTGTGTAAATATATATAAACTCATACGCAATTAAAATACGATTAATTAAAGCTTGTAGTTATAAACTTGCCAGATATTTGGACACACAACCAGTTATTCATGTTTTGATGACAGAAAAACATACATCAGTGCAACACACTTAAACTTGTATAAGCGATCACGCCATATTTTATTATTTTTTATACAGCATTTGATTATGACAGGCGCCAAAACATTTGCACACACGAGAGTGCAGTGCTGTAGGTGCAGTTGTTTTTTTCACTTGCAGTCTATATAAAAGCATTAAAAGCCCTCCACACACACACACACACACACACACACACACACACACACACACACACACACACACACACACACACACACACACGCGGTGTTAAGCAGGTCTCTGGTGAAACACTAATTACTCTGTAATGTAACGACACTTCTTTTGAAGAGCAGTTTTTACTTCTACAGGCCCTCTTTAAAAGCTTCCCGAGGGCAGCTCAGGTTCCCTCCCTCTCTCAACACTCCCCCCCCCAACACACACACACACACACACACACACACACACACACACACACACACACACAGACACACACACACACACACACATTTTCTCTCAGGGGTCGCTGTTGGCCCTGAGAAGACATGAAACATGAAACAAGAGAAGCAACTAATGGTTACAAATGTGTTTTGTGTAAAAGAGAGAAAGGATGAGTCTCTCACACACACACACACACACACACACACACACACACACACACACACACACACACACACACACACACATATGGGGCACATTATCAGTGTGTAAATCTGCTCTTTATCAGTATACACACTATGTTTGTACACAACCTCTTGGTCTCTTGGGGTTCAGCTCGAAATAAATAAAGTCTAATTATTTATTTATTTATGTATTTAATAAATTTATTGATGAATTATGCTTTTTTTTCTCACCCTTTGCAGTGCATTGTGGGAAGGTCTCGTTCTTCATCTCCTCACCAGTCTGTATTAATGAAGCACGATAATTAAACTCTCCACTTATAAATACACAATTTAATAATCATGAATCCTGAAAATAACGAATAAATCTATAAACAATCGCTTCCTAAATGATTTCATTCTCAGAAACAGGAGGAAAATGTGACTGTGAATGAATCATTAATATCCTATAAATAATCTGAATTATAATAATAATATAATAATATATTATAATATATAATAATAACAATATAATCATTACATTCAGGATCATTACTGCATGCAGTATATCATTACTGTCAACTAAATAAACAGAGTATCTGCACTCCAGATACATCTCCAGGGTTCTATGTTCTTCATGCACTATATCTCCAGGGTTCTATGTTCTTCATGCACTATATCTCCAGGGTTCTATGTTCTTCATGCACTATATCTCCAGGGTTCTATGTTCTTCATGCACTATATCTCCAGGGTTCTATGTTCTTCATGCACTATATCTCCAGGGTTCTATGTTCTTCATGCACTATATCTCCAGGGTTCTATGTTCTTCATGCACTATATCTCCAGGGTTCTATGTTCTTCATGCACTATATCTCCAGGGTTCTATGTTCTTCATGCACTATATCTCCAGGGTTCTATGTTCTTCATGCACTATATCTCCAGGGTTCTATGTTCTTCATGCACTATATCTCCAGGGTTCTATGTTCTTCATGCACTATATCTCCAGGGTTCTATGTTCTTCATGCACTATATCTCCAGGGTTCTATGTTCTTCATGCACTATATCTCCAGGGTTCTATGTTCTTCATGCACTATATCTCCAGGGTTCTATATTTGTCATGCACTATATCTCCAGAGTTCTATGTTCTATATATGCACTATATCTCCAGGGTTCTATATTCTATATATGCACTATATCTCCAGGGTTCTATATTCTATATATGCACTATATCTCCAGGGTTCTATGTTCTATATATGCACTATATCTCCAGGGTTCTATATTCTATATATGCACTATATCTCCAGGGTTCTATATTCTATATATGCACTATATCTCCAGGGTTCTATGTTCTATATATGCACTATATCTCCAGGGTTCTATATTCTATATATGCACTATATCTCCAGGGTTCTATGTTCTATATTCTTCATGCACTATATCTCCAGGGTTCTATGTTCTTCATGCACTATATCTCCAGGGTTCTATGTTCTTCATGCACTAT
>NC_139579.1:32355043-32365043 GCF_946808225.1 Silurus aristotelis
ATCACTAAAAACACTTTCCACTTCATAATTTAACAGAAGTTATACAAAAAAAACCTTACTTCACTCACATCATAAAAACACTCTCCACTTCCTGAATCTAGCATTTACTCACTCCCTCACTCACTCCCTCACTCACTCCCTCACTCACTCCCTCACTCCCTCCCTCCCTCACTCACTCACTCACTCCCTCACTCACTCACTCACTCACTCACTCATTTACTCACTCCCTCACTCACTCACTCCCTCACTCACTCACACACTCACTCACACACTCTCTCACTCACACACTCACTCACTCACTTATTTGCTTATCATTTACTCACTCACTCACTCACTCATTTACTCACTCCCTCACTCACTCACTCACTCACTCACTCACACACTCACTCACTCACACACATTTACTCACTCCCTCACTCACTCCCACACTCACTCACTCACACACATTTACTCACTCCCTCACTCTCTCACTCACTCACTCACTCACTCGCTTATCACTCACTCCCTCACTCACTCACTCACTCGCTTATCACTCACTCACTCACTCACTCACTTATCACTCACTCACTCACTCACTCACACACTCACTCACTCACTTATCACTCACTCACTCACTCACTCCCTCACTCTCTCACTCACTCACTTACTCGCTTATCACTCACTCACTCACTCACTCGCTTATCACTCACTCCCTCACTTACTCACTCACTCACTCACTCACTCGCTTATCACTCACTCACTCACTTACTCACTCAATTATCACTCACTCACTCACTCACTCACTCACTCACTCACTCACTCACTCGCTTATCACTCACTCACTTACTTACTCACTCCCTCACTCACTCACTCACTCGTTTATCACTCACTCACTCACTCGCTTATCACTCACACATTCACTCACACACTCACTCACTCGCTTATCACTCACTCACTCACTCACTCGCTTATCACTCGCTCACTCACTCACTCACTCACTCACTTGCTAATCACTCACTCACTTACTCACTCACTCTCTCACTCACTCACTCACTCACTCACTCCCTCACTTACTCACTTACTCACTCACTCCCTCACTCACTCACTTGCTTATCACTTACTCACTCCCTCACTCACTCACTCACTCGCTTATCACTCGCTCACTCACCCACACACTCACTCACTCACTCACTCACACACTCACTCACTCATTTACTCACACACTCACACACTCACTCACTCACTTATCACTCACTCACTCACTCACTCACTCACTCACTCAATCCCTCACTCACTCACTCACACACTCACTCACTCACTCACTCACTCACTCGCTTATCACTCACTCACTCACTCACACACTCACTCACTCACTCAATCCCTCCCTCACTCACTCCCTCACTCACTCACCCACTCACTCACACACTTACTCACTCACTCACTCACTCACACACTCACTCACTCACTCACTCACTCAATCCCTCACTCACTCACTCAATCCCTCACTCACTCACTCACTCACTCACTCACTCACTCACTCACTCACTCACAGTCTCTATTGTTCATATCACAGTCATTTAGTGCTCACAAGTTTGCTTTGCTAATAGCCACTGTTTGGTCAGGCGTGTAAATGTGCTATAGTTTGTACATAAAATAATATCATTTGGAAGAGTGTTCCAAAGGCTTGCTGCTTTATAAAAGAACGAATGTTGACCATAAGTGGTTCTGCATCTTGGAACTCTGCACTCTCCTCTGACTGTCGACCGTATGGCTCTATTAAGTCTATCTGAATTTAGTGTGACAAATTTTCTCAATGGGGGAGCAGCAATATTATGGATAATTTTAAATAAAGCAGAAATTTGGTTATGTTTAATGAGATTCTGAAAACTCAAAATATTATATTTACTCAGTACATTACAATGATGGTACTGACTTTTATCATGAATTTTTATTGCCCTTTTATATAATGATTCTAGTAATTTTAAAGAAGTTTTTACATGCCTGAGACCATCTAGACATGCAATACAGTAGATGCGGAACAATCATAGCATTATAATAAATATTCGAGGCTTCCGTAGTTAATACATTTCTAATATGTTTATAATTCATCAAATTAAATTTCAATTTATTACCAAGTTTTTTTTGTATGACTTTTAAAACCTAGATTCGAATCAATAATTAGACATAAATATTTTGTTTCCTTTACATTTTTAATATTTTGCCCATTTACTTGAATATTTTGAGAGGTCCCCTGGTGGTCTAGCGGTTAAGATGCAGCGCTCTTACCGCTGCAACCCGGGTTCGATCCCCGGTCAGGGAACCATCCCCAGCCACTCTCAGTGCCGGTCCCAAGCCCAGATAAATTGGGGAGGGTTGCGTTAGGAAGGGCATCCAGCGTAAAACATGTGCCAAATCAAACGTGCGGAGGATCCGCTGTGGCGACCCCTAATGGGAGAAGCCGAAAGAAAGCATAATTAATGGTCCCCTGGTGGTCTAGTGGTTAAGATGCAGCGCTCTCACTGTTGCGACCCGGGTTCGATCCCTGGTCAGGGAACCATCCCCAGCCACTCTCAGTGCCGGTCCCAAGCCCGAATAAATTGGGGAGGGTTGCGTTAGGAAGGGCATCCAGCGTAAAACATGTGCCAAATCAAAACGTGCGGAGGATCCGCTGTGGCGACCCCTAATGGGAGGAGCCAAAAGAAAGTTTACTTGAATATTTTGAGTTAGATGTAACTTACGTTTATTTGAGAACACATAAGACTTCCGTCAGCTAATTAGAACACCATGTACAGCTCTCAGCCAATCATCCAACTAGAACACACTGTACTGCTTTTAGGCAATTAGAAAACGCCTTTCTGTTTTTAGCCAATCAGAGCACACTATACAACTCTGAGCCAATCAAAGCACAATGTACCATTCTCAACCAATCAAAACACACTGTACCATTCTCAACCAATCAAAACACACTGTACCATTCTCAACCAATCAAAACACAATGTACCATTCTCAACCAATCAAAGCACACTGTACCATTTTTAACCAATCAAAGCACACTGTACCATTTTTAACCAATCAAAACACACTGTACCATTTTTAACCAATCAAAGCACACTGTACCATTTTTAACCAATCAAAGCACACCTTACGGCCAACCAGAACAAACTTTTCTGCGCCTAATAAATCGGAAACCATTTAAAATTCCAGAAGGTCCTGCTTTGTTTCCTTGTGTCACTGTCTCAACACTGTGTCCATTAACTGTCTGTATTAAAGGCTAATAACTGAATGCTAGCTAGCTAAATCATTAGCATTATTTATCATAAATGCCTCATGCTCTGCCTACTAATTTTTCTGTTGCCTAGCAACAGTGTTCTCACTAATTTTACCATTTAAACAGTTTGGTTGTATTGTGATATCTGGCTCCATTACAATCATGTTAGTCAGTGAACATGAGCGTTAATTAGCGACGCTAGTGTACTTCATTTACCATGAGAAATGCTAAAACTGTTCATTGAACTGATTTTAGCTGCTAGCATACTGACTGAGATGACTCTCCCAATTAGCATAATTCACTTAGTAAACGTAAAACTATTGAATTGAACCACTGTAAACGTTAAGCAGTCAGTGTTATTTCGTATTATTTCGACAGCTGTGTCTCGATTTATGCTGCAAATAAAGTTCAAGTGATTATCGTCTCTTTATCATCAGCATGTTTTTGTTTGATTTGTGGCATCTGTCACTACACTGATTATAAATTATTTCAAAATGAATTCCTTACAGCTACAAATCTGCTTCATGCCTCGAACCTCAAATCATCTTCATGAGCTCGCTGTTGGCTGGAACCAATCACACACACACACACACACACACACACACACACACACACACACACACACACACTCTAACAGGTTATACGTTTCAAACTTATAGTAGGATAAATTAGGTCACAGCTCAGGTAGGCTAAATATCATATGCTAGCAGTTTGAATTTGCTAAATGTTGTATGTTTGCAACTAAATTAGGATAAATGACGTACAACCGCAATTCCAAAAAAGTTGGGACGCTGTGTAAAATGATATAAACACCATAATTCATTCACAATAGAACAAAGAAAACATATCAAATGTTGAAACTTGGGAAATGTAGCATTTAATAGCAAAAAAAATAAGTTCAATTTGAATTTGATAGCTGCAACACGTTGTGAGAGGGACATTTTTCCCACTGTGTCGCATCACGTCTTCTTTAAAACAACGGTCCATTTGTCTGGAAGCAGAGGAGACCAGTTGCTGAAGCTTTGGAAGAGGAATGTTCACCCATTCGTGTCTGATACACGATTCTAGCTGTTCAACAGTTCTGGGTCTTCTTTGTCATATTTTTTTTTTTCATGATGCATCAAATGTTTCTAATTGGTGAAAGGTCTAGATTTCGAACAATCCACTTGGACCCTTTTACAACAAAGTCATGCTGTTGTAATAGATGCAGTATGCAGTTAGCATCATCTTGCAGAAATATGCAAGGCCTTGTCTGAAAAAGTTGTTTTCTGGATGGAAGTATATGTTGCTTTAAAACCTGTATACAGAACAGTTTTTCCCTTTGCTTCAGTACAGTTTAAATGAGCTATGGCCCAGAGAGGATGGTGGCGTTTTCAAATCATGTTCATGCAGGCCTTCTTCTCTGCATGATAGTGATTTTACCTGAATTTGTGACACAGGGACCTGCAGTGATTTCCATTTCAGAATTGTGACTGTTTTTAATGCACGAAAGGCCCAAAGATCACTGCCATCCAATATTGATTTTCACCCTTGTCCTCTGGGCACAGAGATTTCTCCAGATTTTCTAAATTGTTTGATGATATTATGTAATGTAGATGATGAGATATAAGAAGTCTTCACAATTTGATGTTGGAGAACATAATTCTAAAATTGTTCAACAGTTTGCAGATTCAGCTTTTCACAGATTGGTGATATTATGCTCATCTTTACATCTGAGAGCCTTTCTAAGATACACTATTCCTATTGAATCATCTGACTGTCCCATTGGCAATTTACCTCATTAGTTAGAAATGTTCCTCCAGCTGGTTCCTTGTCAGAACACTTGTTTTTTTTCAGCATTTTGTTGCCCTGTAACATCTAGTGTTCAAACTCTCAAATCTGACAGGATTGTAATTAGATGACACTGCGAGTGTGTGTGTGTGTGTGTGTGTGTGTGTGTGTGTGTGTCTGTGTGTGTGTGTGTGTGTGTGTGTGTGTGTGTGTGTGTGTGTTGTCACAGTAACACCATCTGAGGCAATCTGACATGTCAGTAAATACAATACTTCAGTGACAGATGATGCAAATGATTTTGTTTGGGATTTCAGATTAGCATGTGAACTCATTTATTTATACATTTGTTTGATAATAAACAGATTATAATGTGCTGATTAGATGAACATTTATTCAAATAAACTGATTATTTAATAATTTTATTTTAATAACTGAAAAAAATCTATTTAATAAATTACCGATTATTATTGTTGTTGTGACTTTAATGTCTGTCATTGTATTTATTTACACATTTCAGACCTCAGAAATTTACACTTTCACACTTACTTACTTATAATAACTCACTCACTAACTTACTCATAATCACTCACTCACACACTCACTCACTCACTCACTCTCACTCATAATCACTCACTCTCACTCACTCACTCACTCACTCACTTACTTACTCACTCACTCACTCATAATCACTCACTCTCACTTACTCACTCACTCACTCACACTCTCACTTACTCACTCAATCACTCATTCATAATCACTCACTCATAATCACTCGCTCACTCATAATCACTCACTCACTCACTTACTCACTCAATCACTCATTCATAATCACTCACTCATAATCACTCGCTCACTCATAATCACTCACTCACTCACTTACTCACTCAATCACTCATTCATAATCACTCACTCATAATCACTCGCTCACTTATAATCACTCACTCACTCATAATCACTCACTCACTCACTTACCCACTCAATCACTCATTCATAATCACTCACTCATAATCACTCGCTCACTCATAATCACTCACTCACTCACTCACTCATAATCACTCACTCACTCACTCATAATCACTCACTTATTATCACTCACTCAATCACTCACTCACTCATAATTACTCACTCACTCACACAATCACCCAATCACTTACTCACTCACTCACTCACTCACACTCTCACTTACTCACTCAATCACTCATTCATAATCACTCACTCATAATCACTCGCTCACTCACTCACTTACTCACTCAATCACTCATTCATAATCACTCACTCATAATCACTCGCTCACTTATAATCACTCACTCACTCATATTCACTCACTCACTCACTTACCCACTCAATCACTCATTCATAATCACTCACTCATAATCACTCGCTCACTCATAATCACTCACTCACTCATAATCACTCACTCACTCACTCACTCACTCATAATCACTCACTTATTATCACTCAATCACTCACTCACTCACTCAATCACTCAATCACTCACTCACTCACTCACTCACTCATAATTACTCACTCACTCACACAATCACCCAATCACTTACTCACTCACTTACTCACTCACTCATAATCACTTACTCACTCACTCACTCACTCACTCACTCACTCAATCACTCACTCACTCACTTACTCACTCAATCACTCATAATCACTCACTCACTCACTCACTCACTCACTCACTCATAATCACTTGCTCACTCATAATCACTCACTCACTCACTCACTCATAATCACTCACTCACTCACTTACTCACTCAATCACTCATTCATAATCACTCACTTATAATCACTCGCTCACTCATAATCACTCACTCACTCACTCACACACTCATAATCACTCACTCACTCATTCACTCACTCATAATCACTCACTCATAATCACTCACTCAATCACTCACTCACTCACTTACTCACTCACTCATAATCACTCACTCAATCACTCTTAATCACTGACTCACTCACTCAATCACTCAATCACTCACTCACTCACTCATAATCACTCACTTAATCACTCAATCACTCTTAATCACTGACTCACTCACTCATAATCACTCAATCACTCAATCATTTACTCATTATCACTCTCACTCATAATCACTCACTCACTCATAATCACTCACTCAATCACTCACTCAATCACTCACTCATAATTACTCACTCATAATCACTCACTTACTCATAATCACTCATTTACTCATAATCACTAATTTACTCATAATTACTCACTCACTCACTCATAATCACTCATTTACTCATAATCACTTACTCACTCACTCACTCATTATCACTCACTCACTGATAATCACTCACTCACTCACTCACTCACTCATAATCACTCATTTACTCATAATCACTCACTCACTCACTCATAATCACTCACTCATAATCACTCACTCATAATCACTCACTCATAATCACTCACTCACTCACTCACTCACTCATATTCACTCACTCACTCACTCACTCATAATCACTTACTTACTCATAATCACTCACTCAATCACTCACTCACTCACTCATTCATAATCACTCCCTTACTCAAAATCACTCACTCATTCATTATCTCTCTCTCTCTCTCTCTCTCTCTCTCTCTCTCTCTCACTTACTCATTATCACTCACTCTCACTCACTTACTTACTCACTCACTCACACACTCACTCACTCATTATCACTCACTCACTCACTTACTCACACACTTACTCATAATCACCCACTCATACTCACTGACTCACTCACTCACTCACTCACTCACTCACTTACTCATTCATTATCACTCACTCACTTCAACTCACTCACTCATTATCACTCACTGACTCACTCACTCACTCACTCACTCATTCATTATCACTCACTCACTTCAACTCACTCACTCACTCATAATCACTCACTCACATTATCACTCACTCACTCATTATCAATCACTCACTCATTGTCACTCACTCAGTTATTCACTTATTCACTCACTCACTCACTTACTCACTCACTCACTCACTCATTTACTCACTCACTTACTCACAATCACTCACTCATTCACTCACTTACTCACTCATTCACTCACTTACTCACTCTTTTACTCACTCACTCACTCACAATCACTCACTCACTCATTCACTCACTCACTCTCTCATTCACTCACTCACTTACTCACTCACTCACTCACACTCACAATCACTAACTCACTCATAATCACTCACTCACTCCCTCACTCCCTCACTCATAATCACCCTCACTTTTTCACTCACCACTCATAATTACTCACACTCTCTTAATCACACTCACCCACTCGCCCACTCATTACCACTCACCTACTCATAATCACTCACTTACTCACTCAGTCACTGTCACTCACTTACTCCCACATTAACACACTTACTCTCTCTCAGTTTAAGTGCAGATTAAAAACATATCTTTTTAGCAAAGCCTACACATAACATATGTCACACATCATAACCTTGTGCTCCAGAACATCTGATCACATGCACATTATCAACTTGTGCTGCTACGCTAATTCCTCTCCACTGCTCCTCTTTCTCTCCCCATCCCGAGGCATCCTGAGGTGGCTCCAGCTCCAGTCACGTCCCACCTCATGAAGATTATGGACCTTTAAAGAAATAGATGCTGAACTCGCAAGCTTCCCACAAACCATCTAGAGACGTACCAGTGCCATCTGGATCCCACTACATGTGTGGAGTTTTGACATTGGACCTCCTGGAGTGTTTGAAGGCTCTGACATGGGAAGCTGGTGTTGGATCTGTGATGATCACAAATGTTGAGCTATTTTATGAGTTGCTCAGTAGCTCCTAGTTTTATAACCATAATGACAGTATAAGACTGTAGAAAGATCATCAGTCATAATCACACACTCCAGTGCTCATGTTAGTTCTCACTCTCCAGTGTTCTGTAGTGTTTAAAGACTATAATCACACTCTTGATGTCACCCAAATGAGGATGGGTTCCCCTTTTGAGTCTGGTTCCTCTCAAGGTTTCTTCCTCATAACATCTAAGGGAGTTTTTCCTTCCCACATTCTGCTCATCAGGGATAAATGCACACCATTCACCTTCACTGTTGATTTCTGTAAAGCTGCTTTGAGACAATGTCTGTTGTGAAAAGCGCTATACAAATAAACTTGACTTGACTCATACTCTCACTTACTCACTCACTCACTCACTCACTCACTCACTTATTATCACTCACTCTCACTTTCACTCACTCACTCACTCACTCACTCACTTATTATCACTCACTCTCACTTTCACTCACTCACTCACTCACTCACTCACTCACTCACAATCACTCACTCATTCACTCGCTCACTCACTCATTCACTCACTCACTCACTCACTCACTTACTCATCACTCACTCACTCACTCACTCACTTACACACTCCCACTTACTTATCATCACTTACTTACTCACTCACTCACTCACTCACTCACTCACTCACTTACTCATCATCACTTACACACTCACTTACTCATCATCACTTACACACTCACTCACTCACTCACTCACTCACTCACTCACTCACTCACTCACTTATTATCACTCACTCTCACTCACTCACTCACTCACTCACTTATTCACTCACTTACTCATTATTACTCACTCACTTATTATCACTCACTCTCACTCACTCACTCACTCACTCACTCACTCACTCACTCACTCACTCACTCACTCACTCACTCACTTATTCATAACCACTCACACACACACTATCACTCAGTACACTTACACATTCATTATCACTTTCTCACTTAATCATTCATTCACTATCACTCACTCATACACTCACTTATTCATTATCACTGATTCTCTCTCTCTCTCTCTCTCTCTCTCTCTCTCTCTCTCTCTTTCTCAGCTGTACAGTGTGAAGTATTAAATCCTTGTTCATTTCAGCGTTCACTTTTATTTTCTTTTAATCCTTTTTTTTCCCCCTCAAATCAGAATCAAGTCATGAAGTCCATCC
>NC_139579.1:32372543-32395043 GCF_946808225.1 Silurus aristotelis
AAAGTAAAGAAAGTAAAGAAAGTAAAAAGTCACAGAAAGAAAAAAGAAGGGAGAGAGAAAGAAATTGAAAGAAAGAAAGAGATCACTTATTTGTATTCGAATGTGTGAGTGTGTGTGTGTGTGTGTGTGTGTGTGTGTGTGTGTGTGTGTGTGTGTGTGTGTGTGTACGCGGTGTGTTTAATGGTTTTTCAAGCTGGTTCTTTAATAGACTCCAAACTCCACCCACTCCTCCAAACCCCACTCTTCTCCTCCAAGCTCCACCCACTTCTCCAAACCCCACTTTTCTCCTCCAAAACTCCACCCACTCCTCCAAACCCCACTTTTCTCCTCCAAACTCCACCCACTCCTCCAAACCCCACTCTTCTCCTGCAAACTCCACCCACTCCTCCAAACCCCACTCTTCTCCTCCAAACTCCACCCACTTCTTCAAACCCCACTCTTATCTTCCAAACTCCACCCACTTCTCCAAACCCCACTCTTCTCTTCCAAACTCCACCCACTCCTCCAAACCCCACTCTTCTCCTACAAACTCCACCCACTCCTCCAAACTCCACTCCCGCAAACTCCACCCACTCCTCCAAACGCCACTTTCCCAAACTCCACCCACTGCTCCAAACTCCACTCTCCCAAACTCCACCCACTCCTCCAAACCCCACTCTTCTTCTCCAAACTCCACCCACTCCTCCAAACTCCACTCTCCCAAACTACACCTACTCCTCCAAACTTCACTCTTCCAAACTCCACCTACTCCTTCAAACTTCACTCTTCCAAACTCCACCCACTCCTCCAAACTCCACCCACTCCTCCAAACTTTACTCTCCCAAACTCCTCCCACTCATCCACACCCCACTTTTCTCCTCCAAACTCCACCAATTCCTCCAAACTTCTCTAATCTCTACCCACTGCTCCACACTCCAATCTTCTCCTTCAAACTCCACACCACTTTTCCAAACTCTACACAATCCATCATACACTGCTACACCCAGCACACCTTATACACTCTGACACACTTCATCACACACTCTAACAGATGTTTGTGAGGGTTTTGTGGGTTGGATCTTTCACTGTCTCACTGTTTCACTGGAGTGAATTACAGTTATAACTATTCATTGGTTATTCTGTGGGCGGGGCTTAACCTCAATTAGCCAGCAGTGTGTATATAAATAACATCCCTGATTATTCACATTTATTTAGATGCTCAGGACATGGGTCCATGAAGACAGGGACACGTCTCAGTGGAGCTGTGTGTGTGTGTGTGTGTGTGTGTGTGTGTGTGTGTGTGTGTGTGTGTGTGTGTGTGTGTGTGTGTGTGTGTGTGTGTGTGTGTGTGTAAAATTAAAGGTGACAGGAGTTAATGCGTCATCACACGCAGGAGCCAATGAGGTTTCAATATGCAAAACCAGCATTGTGTGTTTTTAGTTAGGGGCTTCATTTATTTTATATTTTTTGTAACGGACATAATAATATAATCTGGGAATATATCCATGTCGTTTAAACGTATTTTGAGTCGAATGAAGCGACGTGGAAAACGTGTGGAAATAATCCGATTTTGGGGAACAAACACGTTAAAAAAATGATACATTATACAATGCGGTTGAAGACAGATAGGACAAATAAATGAAAATGGACACAACATTTGAAAAAAAGAGAAAGAAAGAAAGAAAGAAAGAAAGAAAGAAAGAAAGAAAGAAAGAAAGAAAGAAAGAAAGAAAGAAAGAAAGAAAGAAAGAAAGAAAGAAAGAAAGAAAGAAAGAAAAAAGGAAGGTGGGGGTGAACCCCCGGTGCAGTGATGCGGTTCCTGTTGTCCTGCACTGGTTCATTTATTCCCCAGTTGTTGTTTTTAAATTAAACGTTTATTTAAGCGTGCACGTGTGTGTGTGTGTGTGTGTGTGTGTGTGTGTGTGTGTGTGTGTGTGTGTGTGTGTGTATACGATTTTAATTAACTTTTTTAGTTGTGTGCCACTATAATACTACTACTACTAATTCAATCTATCTATCTATCTATCTATCTATCTATCTATCTATCTATCTATCTATCTATCTATCTATCTATCTATCTATCTATCTATCTATCTATCTGTCTGTCTGTCTGTATGTCTGTCTGTCTGTCTGTCTGTCTGTCTGTCTGTCTGTCTGTCTGTCTGTCTGTCTGTTATAAACAGGACAGAAGGTGCCCGTATACTGTCAATTTCTGTTCAAAATTGAGGTATCTCACTCTCTCACACACACACACACACACACACACACACACACACACACACACACACACACACACACACACACACACACACACACACACTATAGCTTTATAACGTTTATTTATTTCACATCAGTAGTCAGAGGTACAATATCAAAAAAAGAAAGATTCTCCGTTTTTCTGTACAAAGCACTTGTTTCAAATGTACACCAGAATCGACTTCCAACCAAATGTCTACGTCATTTCCGTTTGGTTTATTTCTTGTTTTATAATTTTTTTTTATGCAAATGGACATTTGTGTATATATATATGTATGTGTGTCTGTATATGTGTGTGTGTGTGTGTGTGTGTGTGTGTGTGTGTGTGTGTGTGTGTGTGTGTGTGTGTGTGTGTGTGTGTGTGTGTGTTTTATATTTATATGTGACTGTACATTGAGTGACATTGATAAGTTTAGTTTCAGTAGGACACCCACCCAGTGCGATATTGCACTCGCGCCTGTACACACACACACACACACACACACACACACACACACACACACACACACACACACACACACACACACACACACACAGAATGTATATATAGGAAGATTAAACTAGAAAACCATTATGTAAACAAAGTCAACTGTCAATTTTTTTATAAATGAGACAAATGATTTATTATTATTATTATTATTATTATTATTATTATTATTATTATTATTATTTGGTTAGTATAAGTATAAATAATAATAATAATAATAATAATAAAGTTTAGTCTTTTCTGAATGTATTTTCTGGTTGGATTTTTTTTCCCAAACAAGCCGAAAATTAAACGAGAAACTTTTTAAATTGTTCAAAAACAAAAAAAAAAAAAAAAAAAAAAAAGAAGAAAAACTTGATTTTGTTTATAAAAATAATTTCTCCATCGGTTTCATATTTTCTTTCCTTTAAAAACTTTAGTCTTTCAGTCTTTCATTCGATATTTAATAATTCGGTATAAATTAAATCGACTCTACGTGCGCCTGAGCAGCGGCATGTGCGGCTGCGGGTAATAGAGCGCGTGCGGAAAGGCGAGGAGCGGCGTGGGCGTGGCGGTGCTCGCTCTGTTCGTGTGATGAGGGTTCGCGCTGTCCGGCGAGGAGGACGCGGAGGAGGATGAAGAGGAGGAGGAGGAGGAGGAGGTGGAGGAGGCTGCCGCCGCAGCCACCGCCGCCGCAGCCGCCGCAGCCACCGCGCTCTCGTGATAGAGCACGGGCACGCGGACGATCCGCTGCTGGTGCTGCTGATGAAGAGGATGCTGGTGATGGTGATGGTGATGATGGAGGTGGTGGTGCTGCTGCTGCAGGCTCGCAGCCTCGAGCTCGGCTGCGATCTGCCGCTTCCACTTGTTCCTGCGGTTCTGGAACCAGATCTTCACCTGGGTCTCGGTGAGGCGCAGCGAGGCGGCGAGGCCCGCGCGCTCCGAGCTGCTCAGGTAGCGTTTCACGTCGAACGTGGACTCCAGCTGGAACACCTGGCTGCGCGAGAACACCGTACGCGTCTTCTTCTTGCGGTGGCCTGCTTTCTTCTCCTCGTCCTCCTCCTCTGTTTCTGCCATCGCCGCCGCCGATGACGCCGGTGTCACCCTCGTGCTCCGTTTCCAGTCCTCCTCATCCTCTTCTTCCTCTTCTTCTTCTCCTCCACCTCGCTCACGCGCGGCAGTCTTCCTCTTCCGCTCTTCCGCGTCTACGTCCTCGTGTTCCTCTTCTACGCTCCTCGCGCTCTCTTCTTCCTCGTCGTCCTCTTCATCATCGTCGTGATCCTCCTTAGTTTCCGGATCGGACCGGAACTCCGGAGAGTCTCTCTCTGAGCACGTGCTGTTTTTATCTGTAAATATAAACAATAAAAAAACAACATTCATTATTTTAATTATTAATTATTCTATAAACCTGAGAACATTCAATTATATTAATCCCTCTTCTGAAACACACTTTACACCGCCCGCGTGTGTGTGTGTGTGTGTGTGTGTGTGTGTGTGTGTGTGTGTGTGTGTGTGTGTGTGTGTGTGTGTGTTAAGCCCCACTCAGTGTTTATCTTAAATAACTCCTATTATTAATTAATTAAGTTAAAATTAAAATATAAAGCTACATTGAAATAACGTGTTACAAAACACACACACACACACACACACACACACACACACACACACACACACACACACACACACACACACACACACACACTTCCCTTGTCGCTGTACCACCGCAGAACGTGATCCATGTGCAGAACATTTTACACTTATTTACGATTAGTAACTAAATAAAAATCCTTTTAATCTTTATAACTGTGTTTAATAAAAACTTTAAAATTACTTTAAAATCACTTAATAAAACATTTGGCTTCATTTCTGAGTGTAAAATCTGCATGTTCATGGTTTATATTGTGTATTTATAATAAAAAAATATAAAGAATGATTTGGAAAAGATCTAATAATAGTAATGAACACACACACACACACACACACACACACACACACACACACACACACACACACACACACACACACACAAACACAGATGAATACTGCAAAACAGTGTGTACTGTTGAATACTATAAGCAGTGTCGCTTTTTAAGTAAAAAAAAAATACACAATTATGAATATTACGTTCTTTTTATAATTCATTATATTTCTTATCTTCTAAAAAATACATTTTTTAACTTTATTTAATTCGTATTTTATTTTAAGTATAATAATAATTATTAGCAGAGGGGTGCAATTATAACCAATGCTAAATGTTTATTATATTATATTATATTATATTATATTATATTATATTATATTATATTATATTATATTATATTATATTATAGTACGGTACGGTACGGTACGGTAAAGATGAGAAGCTCGAGCTCACCTGCGGTGCTGTAGAGGTGCGCGGAAGCTCCGGTGAGCGCGTGCGGCGGATACCAGCTCGCGCGCTCCAGGTACGCCGGTAACGCTAAGCGGTGCGGGTTGAGGAGCTCGAGCCGAGCCAGGCTGAAATCTCCGAATCCAAATCCCAGCCCGAGACCAACCCCGAGCCCGAGCCCGAAATCTGTCTCCGGTCTCGCGGGCTTGGCGGCCGTCTTGGGCTTCGTGTCGCCGCTCAGGAGGTTCCGGATGGAGAAGGGAGAATCTGCGGGAGAACCGCGCGGCTCCGGCATGACGACCTACTGACGACGAGGAGACGCCGAGATAGAGAGAGAGGCTCACTCTCACACACACACACACACACACACACACACACACACACACACACACACACACACACACACACACACACACTCACACGCGCGCGCGCACACACACACACACAAACTATTTGCGTTGGAGGAGTTTTTCTGCACAGGTGTCTTTGTTGTTGTTGTTGATGGTGTTGATGATGGTGATGATGATCATGTTTGTGAGGTCCTCAGTAAAAATACAGTCCTGAGATTGTTATAAGTCGCAGGACGGAATGAGAGACGAAAACATGACGAAGTCGCAGGTCATGTTCAGAGACGTAATACCAGCAAAATCCCAGAGAGAGAGAGAGAGAGAGAGAGAGAGAGAGAGAGAGAGAGAGAGAGAGAGAGAGAGAGAAAGAGAGAGAGAGAGAGGGGGGGGGGTGTGGTTGGTCCTACCTCCTTATTCGTTTCTGTGTTTGTAGACAAATAATAATAATAATCACAATAAAATGTCTACCGATTTATTGTACTATATTTAAAATGAAAATAATAATAATAATAATAATAATAATAATAATAATAATAATAATAATAATAATAATAATAATAATAATAATAATAGTAATAATAAGAGGAAGAAGAAGAATTGGTTCTCGAGGCGTCTCTTTAAAACCAGGGGTGATTTGGAAACTCTCGGTTTTAGGCTTCTGGATTAAAACTAGAATCGATTGTGAAACTATAATACTGGATGTCCAGGGGAATTATGGGATGTCTGGGATAAATGATAGACACACACACGTCACTTCAGCACGACTGAAAGCGTCACTCTTCAAAAACAAAATAATGATCAAATAATCACCATCAATCGAAATGAATGAGTATGTAAAGAAATTGTGTGTGTGTGTGTGTGTGTGTGTGTGTGTGTGTGTGTGTGTGTGTGTGTGTGTGTGTGTGTGTGTGTGTGTGTGTGTGTGTATGTGATTGATGGATTAATATCCGCGCGCCCTCTGCTGTCTGTGATTGGTTATGGCCATCGCGAGTGTTTATGAATACTCATGAATATTCAAATTAATGGGAGAAGCCGAAAGAAGAAGATTTAAATTAATAAATTTTACACACTACTGCGATATGATAATAAGATAATAATAATAATAATAATAATAATAATAATAATAATAATAATAATACAAACTTGCAAAGACTTTAACAAAAATAAAATATAAAGAGAAATATAAAAATATATATATATTAAAATATTTAGAAATATAGAGAAAATAAATTTTAAAAAATGCTTAAAAAAAAAAGTGACCCAAGGATTTGGATATTAAGAAGAAAACAATGAGGGATTAATTTGTGTTTGTCCTTCACACATACTGTACAGAAATAAAAGGTTCTTGAAAGCTTCTTTGGACAATTAATATTCTTAGTTTCCACAAAATGCTTGTAATTTAACTTTTCTTCTGTATGAGTTTTGATGTCTGTAATAAGAAAACTCCAACATGTGAAACCCATAAAGCTTGTTCAGACTCTTTATGTATCTTTATAAACCATGAAGCAAAGTGATCTCCCACCAAGAGTTCCAAGGAGGACCCATTTTATGAGTTTCATACCATTAATTATCCAATACATCTTTAAAGAACCCTGAAATAATTTTTTTTTACTATAATTAACCAAATGTTTAAATGCTTGACAGGTTCTAGATATTGAAAGAACAAATGAAAATACTTTTAGGAAAAAGAGTTGTCAGAGTTTTCCTCAAAAGCATTTACTGAACAATCTTGAGGAAGTTCTACAAGGGGTCTTCAAGAGATCATTGTGTAAATCTATTTCTGGGTACTTATCTTCTAGATATAACACAGCATTGTGGAAAAACCCTGAATTGCACAGTGTGGGGGGGCTGGGTGTTCCCTGTCTGTCTGTCTGTCTGTCTGTCTGTCTGTCTGTCTGTCTGTCTGTCTGTCTGTCTGTCTGTCTGTCTGTCTGTCTGTCCTTTAATCAGTCTGTCTGTCTGTCTGTCCTTTAATCAGTCTGTCTGTCTGTCTGTGGTAAATAAGGTTCTTTCCTGTCTGTCTGTCTGTCTGTCTGTCTGTCTGTCTGTCTGAAGTTTGTAAGGTTCTTTATGTCTGACTCTGTCTCTCTATGAGATTAAGTATGTACAGTGTTAATAAATAAAATAAATAGATTAAACTGTCTCTCCCTTTTGTGTCTCTCTTTCTGTCTAACACTCTCATTTCATCTGTCTCTCACACTCGTTCTTTCTGTCTGTTCCTCAGGTGGTAAACAGTGCAGCCGGAAAGTTTTCACAGCTTCACTTTTTCCCAAATTTTTATGTTACAGTTTTATTCTAAAATGGATTAAATTCATTATTTTCCTCCAAACAAAACCCCCATAATGACATCGTGAAAGAAGTTTGTTTAAAATCTTTGCAAATTTATTTAAAACTAAAAAATTTAAAATAAAAATCAGTTTTTACAGTCTTCGCAATGACACTCAAAATTGAGCTCAGGTGAATCCTGTTCCTACTGATCACCCATGAGATGTTTCTACAACTTGATGGGAGTCCACCTGTGGTACAATTCAGCTGAATGGACATGATATGGAAAAACACACACCTGTCTTTAGAAGGTCCCACAGTTACAGTGCACATCAGAGCAAAACCAAGCCATGAAGTCCAGGGATTGTCTGTAGACCTCAGAACTGGGGAAGGGGACAGAACAATTTCTGCAGCATTGAAGGTCCCAATGAGACAGTTTTCCACAGCTGCCTCCATCATCCATAAATAGAAGTTTGGAACCACCAGGACTCTTCCTAAAGTGGAGCCACTTGCCAAACTGAGCCATCGGGGAAGAAGGACTTTAGTCAGGGAGGTAACCAAGAACCTGATGGTCACTCTGAAACAGCTCCAACATTTCTCTATGGAAGGAGGAGAACCTTCCTGAAGAAAAACAATCTCTGCAGCACTCCACAAATCAGACCTGTATGGTAGAGTGTACAGACAGAAGCCACTCCTCAGTAAAAGCCACCTGGAGTTTTCCAAAAGGCACCTGAAGGACTCACCTGAAAGAATATTAGAAACAAAGATTGAACTCTTTGAGCCTGAATGCTAAGCATCATGTCTGGAGGACACCAGGCATTGCTCATCACCTGGTCAGTACCATCCCTACAGTGAAGCTTGGTGGTGGCAGCATCATGCTGTGGGGATGTTTTTCAGTAACAGGAACTGGGAGACTGGTCAGGATCAAGGGAAAGATTAATGCAGGAGACGTCCTTGATGAAAACCTGCTCCAGAGCTCCTCAGACTGGGGTGATGGATCATCTTCCAACAGGACAACGACCCTAAACCCACAGCTAAGATAATAAAGGAGTGTCTACAGGACGACTCTGTGAATGTCCTCGAGTGGCCCAGCCAGAGTCCAGACTTGAACCTGATTGAACTTCTCTGGAGAGATCTAAAAATGTGCACTGATGCTCCTCATCCAACCTGATGGAGCTTGAGAGGTTCTGCAGAGGAGAGTGGGAGAAACTGCTCAAAAATAGGTGCCAACTTCGAGCATCAAACTCACAAAGACTTGAGGCTGTGATTACTGCTAAAAGAGCTTCAACAAAGTACTGAGCAAAAGCTGTGAATATTCATGTACATGATAATTATTTTATTAGATGTTTTTTAAGCTTGTTTATGGTGTTTTGTTTGTAAAATTTGGAGAAAAATAAAGAATCTAATGCTTTTTGAAATAAAGATGTAACAAGAAAATTTGGAAAATGTGAAGCTCTCTGAAATCCTTCTGGATCCTTGGCTCTTTGTGAGGGGAGGGGTCGTCTCGTGATCTTTATTTATTTATCTCTCTTTTTGTATTTCTCTCTTAGAATCTCTTGCTCACTCCCTTTCCTCTTTCTCTCACTCTCTTTGTCTTTCTCTCTCACTCCATGTCTTGCTTTCTTTCTCTCGTCTCTCTGAAAGGAAAGTTCTCTGTCCCTCTGTCTCTCTCTCTCTCTCTCTCTGGCTATCCTGTCCTTCTCTGTCTTTTTTCCCGCCCTTACTCTTTCTCTCTTTCACTTTATTTTTGCCTGTCATTTTGTAAAGCTCTATAACCCTTCCTTTTACCTCACTCTCACTCTTTCTGTCATTCTGTCCCTCTCTCTGACTTTGTCTCTCTCTTTTTCTCTCCCCCTTTATGCCTCTTTATTTCTTTCTGTCGTCTTCTTATTCTTTCAGCTTCTCCCAATAGGGGGCGCCACAGCAGGTCATCCGTCTCCACACCCCCCCTGTCCTCTACATCTGCATCTTTCACAACAACTACCTGCATGTTTTCCCTCAACACATCCATAAACCTCCTCCTTGGTCTTCGTCTTTTCCTCCTTTCTGGTGTCTCCATCCTCAGCATTCTCCTACTGATATACCCCATGTCCCTCCTCTGCACATGTCCAAACCATTTCAATCTCACCTCCCTCACCTTGTCTCCAAAACGTCCTACATGCGCTGTCCCTCTAATAAACTCATTTCTAATCCTGTCCATCGTCGTCACTCCCAACGAACATCTCAACATCTTCAGCTCTGCTACCTCCAGCTCCACCTCCTGTCTTTTACTCAATGCCACTGTCTCTAATCCATACAACATCTCAGGTCTCACCACAGTCCTATAAACTTTCCCTTTCACTCTCACAGATACTCTTCTATCACAAATCACTCCTGCTATCACTCTTCTCCACCCACTCCACCCTGCCTGCACTCTTTTCTTTACTTCTCTAACACACTCTCCATTAGTCTGCACTGTTGACCCCAGGTACCTGAACTCCTCCACCTTCTTCACCTCTTCTCCCTGCAACCGCATCACTCCACTGCCCTCCCTCTCATTCACACACATGTACTCTGTCTTACTCCTACTGACTTTCATTCCCCTGCTCTCCAGCGCGTACCTCCACCTCTCCAGGATCTTCACCACCTGCTCACTACTCTCACCACAAATCACAATATCATCCGCAAACATCATAGTCCACTGAGACTCCTGTCTGACCTGGTCCTTAAACACTCACTGCAAACAGGAAAGGGCTCAGAGACGATCATTGATGCAGTACAACCTCCACCTTGAACCAGTCTGTCGTTCCTACTGCACACTTCACTGCTGTCTCCCTGTCTCTCCACCCTGTCGTACGCTTTCTCTAAATCCACCAACACACAATGCAACTCCTTCTGACCTTCTCTATACTTCTCCATCAACATTCTCAAAGCAAATAATGTGTCTGTGGTGCTCTTCCTCAGCATGAAACCATACTGTTTCTCACAGATGTTCACCTCTTCTCTCAGCTTGGCTTCCACTACTTTTATTTACTTTTTTCCCCACTACTCTCCTTTCTATTTCCAGATGTCACATCAAGTACTTTTCGATCTGTCTATCTCATCACTCCTGCAGTAGTTCCCCAATCATCCAGCACCTCTTCACCACCACCGAGCTCCTGTCTGACCTCTTCCCTGAACCTCACACTACACTCTTCCACCATCCGATGCTGTCTAGCTACACTGTCCCCTGCCAACACCTTACAGACTCCAATCTTTTTCAGGTTGCATCTCCTACATAGAACATAGTCCACCTGTGTGCACCTTCCTCCACTCTTATACGTCACCCTGTGATCCTCCTTCTTCTTAAAATACGTGTTCACCACTGCCATTTCCATCCTTTTAGCAAAATCTACCACCATCTGCCCTTCCACATTCCTCTCCTTAAGACCATACCTACCCATCACCTCCTCATCACCTCTGTTCCCTTCACCTACATGCCCATTAAAGTCTGCACCAATCACCAATCTTTCATTTTAAGGTTCACCTTCTACCACTTCATTTAACTCACTCCAGAACTTTTCCTTCAACTTCATCTCACAGCCAACTTGTGGAGCATAAACACTGATGACATTTATCATCACCCCTTCGACTTCCAGCTTCATGTTCATCACCCTATCAGAAACTCTCTTCACCTCCACTACACTCTTACTGTACGCTTCCTTCAGAATCACCCCTACACCATTTCTCTTTCCATCCACACCATGATAAAACAGTTTAAACCCACCTCCAATGTTCCTGGCCTTACTCCCTTTCCACTTGGTCTCCTGAACACACAACATATCTACCTTTCTCCTCTCCATCATGTCAGCTATCTCTCTCCCTTTACCCGTCATAGTACCAACATTTAAAGTACCAACCCGAACCTCTACTCTCCTACACTGCTCCTTTCCCTGCCGTCTCTGTAGATGTCTTCCTCCTCTTCTTCTCCTCCTTCAGCCAACAGTAGCACAATTTACACCGGTACCCTGTTGTTAATGATACCTGTGGTGGTCGTTGGTAACCCGGGCCTCAACCGATCTGGTATGAAATTCTCATTTGTGAGCTGCATATTTGATTTGACACATGTTTTATGCTGAATGACCTTCATAACACAACCTTCTCCATTTATCCGGGCCTAAAACCACACTAACTTGTGTAACACTAACGGCTGGGTTCTGTTTCTTTCTGTCTGTCTCTCTAAAAGGATAAGTTAATACAATTCTGTCTCACTCTCACTGTCTGTCTCTTTCTCTCTCAGTCTTGTCCTTTCCTGTCTGTCTTTTTTCCTTCGTCTTCTCTCTCTCTCTCTCTCTCTCTCTCTCTCTCTCTCTCTCTCTCTCTCTCTCTCTCTCTCTCTCTCTCTCTCTCTCTCTCTCTCTCTTTTTCTGTCTTTCTTTAAGGATCTCTCTCCCTTCCTTTTACCTCTCTCTCACTCATTCCTAGGTCTCACAGTCTCTCTTTCTCTCTCTCTATTTTCCCTCTTATGTCCATCTGTCCTTTTCTGTCTGTCTCTCTGAAAGGATGGGAACATAAGACTCTGTCCCTCTCTCTGTCTCTCTTTCTGTCTGTCTCTCAGTAAAAGTATGTGTATGAGGCTCTTTCTCTCTGTTTCTCTGAGTGTGTGTGTGTGTGTGTGTGCGTGTGTGTGTGCGTGTGTGTCGTATGCGTCTCGGTGGCTGTTAGATTATTTATTTGCCAGGGTTATAGTTATTGATTAGCGGTAAATGACGGATGGGCCGCGAGCCGGACGACACGCTCGGCAGCTCCTATCAGAGAGATGATAGTATTTCTGCAGGTTTGTTAAAAGCGGCGCTTTAGATCGGTTATAGCTTTACATCCATCACCGTCTAACGAGCCTGCGCAGATGAGAGAGGCCTCGAGCGCGTGCCTGTAATTGCTCTCGTATTATATATAGATTTTTGTTTTGATATCTTGTGAGTTTCGAGCGTCTGCTGGAAAATTGTGATAAAAGACCTGAATAACGAGCGGCGGGCGTCCGGGTGGGGAGGCGGGCTGCAGAGGGGGCAGAATTCGGGGGGGGGGGGGGGGGGGGGGGCTTTAGAAGGACTGCTGTTAAACACGGCCTACGCTAACACCTAATGCATTTATAACATCTTTTAGAACCTTCATCATTCTGCTGTTCAGATAAACAATTAATAATGTCAGGAGTGAACCCATGACACAACTACAGCCTTGAGTTTTCGAGTGTTTAAAATAGTAATGCTGTTCAAATAACATTAAAACACCACTGCGGCTCTGAGGTCAGACGACATCGGTTAATTTTGATACACAGCAGCTCATTCTAACGGTTCAAATACTATTGTTACCATGGCGACAGCTCGTTGTTTACTTGGTGAAAGTTATAAAGGAGACGATTATGGAAGGAGTCTCCAGTGTCAGAGGTAAAGCTGTAAATCTATCTATCTATCTATCTATCTATCAATCTATCTATCTATCTATCTATCTATCTATCTATCTATCTATCTATCTATCTATCTATCTATCTATCTATCTATCTATCTATCTATCTATTAAAGAAAAACATGTCCTACTTTATAAACTGGTAATGTTGTAGAACGTTAAAAAAAAAAATTAACTCCTGCTCTCGCTTAGACTACAGCAGCTACCCACATTACCCACTACACACTACACACTACCCAGGGTTACTACACAGGGAGCCTACATTAGATTTCTTCACTTAAACAGCAAACCTAATGCACACAATTCTACAGTGTAGGTCATAGGGTGTAGGGAAGACACACACACACACACACACACACACACACACACACACACACACACAACGTAACACATACACAGAAGGGTCAGTTTAACGTTCTGTTCAACTCCAGTGAGTCATTAAAGGCCTGAAGGTCACACACACACACACACACACACACACACACACACACACACACACACACACACACACACACACACACTGTAATACACACCGTTAACACACACTGAATTTGAGCACAGCATTTAATTTGTAAAGAGCTTGTCTGGCCTGACCATGACCCGCCCTTAATTGGCCTGTTGAAGATATCGATTGGCTGATGGACGAGCAATCAAGTTACAGCCAATCAAACGGCAGTGATTAGCCAATTATTAGCCCTTTATAAGCCTAAAGAGAGACACGGTCCACATGTCAATGTCATTTAGAGGGCAAGAAACACTCTAACAACCTGAGATTACATTACATAACGTTACATTTCATTGGCTTTCAGCTCAAAGTGTCTGATAGTTGAAGTGAATTCTGATTGGCTGAAAGCGGTTTTTATTTCTGGTGTTACAAAAAAACAATAATTAAAACCAATGTGTACAAAAACGGCAGAATTTTCAGTGACCCCAATATCTGTTCTATAGCAAGTTTGCTATATTTGTGCATTCCGAAACGTCTGACATTACACTTTTCACACACTCGCCTTTTTTTTCTATTCCTCTCTGCTCAAACCAAACCATGCCTCCTAACAATCTGTCTCAAATATATATAACATTTCAAAAAGCCTTTTCCTTCCACCACAGGCGTCATTAGTCACTAAATGAGGCGCGCCGTGTGACCTCTGACTCCTCAGCCCTCTTATTGATCTGTGCAGCTGGGCCTGCTGCAGGGGGAAGAATTTAAACGCGACACACGCCGCGGCCAAAAGAGTGTAAGAGGTCATTAATGACCCTTATTTACTTTTATGACAGAGATAAAGAGACTGAAGTGACCACAGAGTGTGAGGGTCAGCCAGCCATTATTACCCAATTAGCATGATTAAGTGCTTGCTACACAGACATGCAGGTATATATATATATATATATATATATATATAATATCCCCTAGTTACAATGGTTCGATTTGCGATTTTTAGGTTTTACGATAATGATAGCGATGCAATTTTTTTTTACTGTTTTATTATTTGCACTGCAATTTCATTTTTGCAAAATACGTTGAGACACTAACAGGACACACACATCTCTCATATTGTGAGATGCCTGACTCTTGCTAGCGGTCGACAGAGTTTCATTGTCTCAGTGTATTATTTCATGTGTCTCGACATATTTTTTTTTTTATTACAACGACTTTATTTATCACCTGCTTTCATATAAAGAAGTGTTATTAGTTTATTGTGATCAATTGATAAAATATACAGTGAATGAATTAAAAGGAAACCCAAATTAAACCAATATTTGGTTTGACCATCCTCGTTCCAAAACAGCATACATTTTTTTAGGTACACTCACACTTCTAGGTACACTTTTTGAAGGAACTCGGCAGGTAGGTTCTTCCAGACATATGGGAGAACTAAACACAAATCTGTGGTTGTAGGCTGCCTCAAATCCCAGACATACATCATACACTTTAAACATCTGCTTTGTTCAAATGACTGTTGCAACTCTAATCTGCTTATTTTTGTTCAAACCTGGAGGTGGCTGATCGACTTGTCCTGGTAAATCTAGAAACAGCATTCACTAAAAAGGAGCTGTTTAGTAAAGTAAGTTATTTCAAGAACTTTCAGAATGGATTTGGACTGTAATTAACACCAGCAGTCTGCTACAATGGGATCAGGACCACAGCATGAACAGCTCCGCATTCAAATGTCCATCACTGAACACCTCAACAATGATGAACTGTAATGAATGGACATTCTGTGAGGAGGATTAGGATGGGTTCCTCTTGAGTCTGGTTTCTCTCAAGGGTCCTTCCTTATGGAGTCTCAGGGACTGGCTTAATCATTAGTGATAAACGTATAGGAAACAAACTTATAGGCACAAAACTTATACAATCCAACTTTAGAACCACTTTATCTCTATAAAGCTGCTTTGAAACAATGTCCATTGTTCTACAGTGCACCCGGAAAGTTTTCACAGAGCTTCACTTTTTCCACCTTTTGTTACAGCTTTTGGGTCGTTGTCCTGTTGAAAGATGAACCATCGCCCCAGTTTGAGGTCCAGAGCACTCTGAAACAGGCGGCTCCGCACTAGGAAGAGTCCTGGTGGTTGCAAACTTCTTCCATTTACAGATGATGGAGGCCACTGTAATCTTTGGGACCTTAAATGATGCAGATATTTTTCTGTCTCCTTCCCCAGATCTGTGCCTCGATACAAACCTGTCTCGGAGGTCTACAGACATTCCTTGGACTTCATGGCTTGGTTTTGCTTTGACACACACTGTTAACTGTGGGACCTTCTATAGACAGCTGTGTGTTCCTTTCCAAATCATGTACAATCAACTGAATGTACCACAGGTGGACTCCAATCAAGTTGTAGAAACATTTTAAGGATGATCAGAGGGAACAGAATGCACCTGAGCTCAATTCTGAGTGTGGGAAAGGCTGTGAATATTTATGTGCATCTATTGTCTTCATTTCATCGCTTTTCTCTCGCTTGTGCTGCTTCCAGTAGTGTATGTCCAATCACACTTCAGCCATCATGTGTTAGCAGGGTGAAAGAAATCTGCTTTTAACGCCTTAAAAAGTGCGAGCGCATGTAACTATTAATACATGACAATGAAATTCTTACTTTAACCAATCAGATTTTAAGTTGGCAGCTCGGGGTCATCTAGCAGGCTTACAATCACATTTTCAAATGGTTGGATTTGATAGTCAGAGAGCGCACTAGTCACAGCTTACAACATGCATCTGTAGCAAACTGCACAAACTCAAATACATTCATGTGGATTTAATATCTGTGTTTTCATTCCACAATACAAATACAAGGACAATTACAAGACGGACTTTTTAACAAAAAGCTGGACATCGTGAGGAATTAAAACAGTTCAAAACAGTTGTTAAGGTTTTTCATGAACCATTTATACTTTTGCGTTTTCTTTCCTGTAGATTTTACACAAAAACACACTATTTCCTTTCATTTAAAATCTCCGGGAAAATGTTTATGCACAGAAGAAATGCACAGAAATTTGATGATAATTTTAGGGTGAATATTGATGCTTTTGCTGGAGATGTGGAGGTGCAGTTGCGGCTACAGTGAAAGGAGATGAATTGTGTTCATTGGGTTTCTCGCTTTAGTGATGACGTTCATTCACACTGTATGAGATCCTGTGTGATGCAGCGCTCCG
The DNA here is from genome assembly GCF_946808225.1 of Silurus aristotelis. Classification (NCBI taxonomy): domain Eukaryota; kingdom Metazoa; phylum Chordata; class Actinopteri; order Siluriformes; family Siluridae; genus Silurus; species Silurus aristotelis. Next base: position 32,389,292 of record NC_139579.1, read on the forward strand.
TTATCTTCTCTATAACACTGATGCTTTCGATAGACGCGGCATCGTAATGATGGTTTTAAAACGTGGATTGGTTCAGGTAGGACATCACTAAAGATGGAGGTGGGAAAAACATGGCCAGATACTGGCTTTGATTCAACAATGTCTGTAGACCAGTGCTTGTGTGTCCATTTGCGCTAATAAATAAATAAATAAATCTTCTCAAAAGATTTGTCCTATTAGTAGAAGACTTTTAAAGCAATTTACATACAATGTTAAAGTCATCTGCTAATAATGTTTTAATCCAACGGGACACCACAAGAAGACAGATTCCACTGATTATTTTGTACTGGGTTCTTTCTCTCTCTGTCTCTTGTCTTTTCTCTCTCTCTCTCTCTCTCTCTCTCTCTCTCTCTCTCTCTCTCTCTCTCTCTCTCTCTCTCTCTTCTGTTTCTCACTCTATTATATTCCTCTGCTCTTGTTCTCTCCATCTTGTGCGGGCTCGTCTATCCTCTTTACTCTCAATTACTTTCTTTTTCCCCTCTGAGAGCTCATTGGGCCCTTTCACTTAGCACTCCAGATACCTCCTGTTCATGGTCTCACACACACACACACACACACACACACACACACACACACACACACACACACACACACACACCTCGATCCTGTAACGAATTGGCTTTAAGGCTTCCTGAAATGGAGTGAAGGAGGCGAGGAGGCCGCGCTGGGGAAATAAGCGGCAAAATGTAAGTAAGCACAAAATAGTTTTCCATAAATAACGGAATGACAACGCGGCCATAATGGCGTCGCGGGACTGTAAAAGAATATGTAGCCAATTTTTGCGCTATTAAAGCGAAATGGAAAGCAAAATATATAAGAGGCAGAGGGAAAGGTTGCACTGAACTCGGGGAACATTGGCTTTATGGCAGCGAGGGAGATTTAGAGGCTCTTTATAGCGAAGGAGGAGAGGAAAAGAAATGGGCCACACAAGAAATCAATTTGTCGATAATTGTCTCACTTCTCTCTCCCATGTGTGTGTGTGTGTGTGTGTGTGTGTGTGTGTGTGTGTGTGTGTGTGTGTGTGTGTGTGTGTGTGTGTTTTACAGGTTCTGTTTTCCAGGAGTGCCAATTTGATTTGCACTTATGTTTTTACAAATAATCAATGCTTCATTTTGACTGGATAATAGAGCAGGAGAGGGGGGGTGGGCTGGGGGGGGGGGGGAGGGGAGGGGGGAGTAGAGGGGGGGGGGCAGAGAAAAGGATGAATATATGAACAACCAAAATTGCCTTCAACATCATTAACATTTTCACCATCAACAAAATCACAGCCTTCATCTAACTCCTAACCCTCGTTTACGTTAGTGATCGTGACCCATACAGCAGGGTTTTTTTTTTTTTTTTTTTTTCTGGTGATCAAACGTAATAATCATCATCACTAACACACTGATCGGGTGTGAAAAAATCGGTGGATGCTTTACGTGCTCTGCTTCGTACCAGCCTCTTTCGCGGTTTATAATAGCTTGGCTACATACAATACACTCAGCTTTTCTTTCTGAAGAACATTTCGTAGACACCTGACCATGCATTTATTGTTTATCCCATTCCATAATTTAGTCGTATCTATTTGCTGTTAAATTAATCTACTGGGAAGATGTTCCACTGGATTTTGTGGAGATTTGTGTGAGATTCATTCAGCCACAAGGGTCTTAGTAAAGCCAGGTATGTTCTGCTGTGGGTTTGGAGTTCTGTAGCAGGAGATCTAACACTTCAACCCATGTAAAGCAGATCTTCATGGAGCTGACTTTGTGCACTTTGTGTCATTCTGGAACAGGGTTTGAGTCTCCTAGTTTATGTGAAGGAAAAATTTCATGCCAATGAACTATGTTTCCTATCAGCTACCAAACCTCCATGTTTGAAGGCTTATTTACTAATCCGGTAAATAATAAATCTGAAAACGCTCACACTTTTGTTTTCAGTCGTTCTCAACACCGAAACGTCTGAAAACTTCCCTGTACTTCTCATGAGCAAAATGTGAGACTATCCGATCTGCGTCATTTCCGTCTGGCGTTTTTTTTACTTTCCAGCTCTTTGAAAAGTCGCACCATCGGCTAAAATGCATCACTGTTTTCTAAAGCCTCCATTTTTGCAATCCACACTGTGACATGAAAACAGCGTTTTAAAATGTAGCCACTTTGGGGAGTGTTTTCAAAAAGTCAAAACGGAGAGAACACGTATTAGTGTGGACATGGCCTAAAGCACACGCTACACTTCTGCACCTGCTTCCTGTTTCTACTAATTAGTATCAGTATTTAAGCTCTGGATTCTGTGCTTCTCAATGTCTTGCTTTTGTCATTCTTAGCTATTGTTTTTCCCTTATTTTTCTCTCGTGTCACACTCTTTCGTTTCCATGACATTGAAACAAACAGAGACCTCAAAAAATAGTACAGTTGGAATATCACTGAGATCGCAGTTCCATCACTTCTCATCATCTATGGAACATTTCTACCAAATAAAGTAAAATACATTGGACTTTTACATTGTTATTCCTTTGTGTTAATAATTATTGTGCTACTTAATTTTTTGTTTGGTAAATACCTATCAAAAAAGGGCGGGGCTTGACAGTGTTTATTTTCATTGGATTTGGATGAACATCTCCCTGGTTTATAAACTGCATCCATATCATTACTGTTTTTTTTACCTTATTTACTGAATAATTTCATTTATAATCAAGGTTTTGGATCTCGTCACTTATTAGCTGAAGTGTTCATTGATCCTCTCCCAGAAGTTACTTCAGGAGCACAAATTTGGGAGAACATTCTACATGTGCTTCATTGATTTACTAACCAAATGCATTTTCACTACAAAGATTTTAACACTATAACAATACAAAAAATCAAACCTAGAAATCTTTTGAATGTTCACTAAAATCTTGACATCCTAGAGCTGTCTATCCAAAGCTCACTAGCCAATGAGATTAAAGCATGTTAAGTCCCACCCACATTAGAGTTTTGTACCAGAATTTGCTTGAGCACTACTGAGAACTCTGAAAGTGAAAGATCTTAAACCATGATTAGCAAAAAGGAAACAAAGAACGCTGTTTACAAAAAAGTGCTAGAATTTTAAAACCGTTACCACACGGGGACGGCACAAATCTCCGTTTTTAGAGCTCTCAATACCATTACACTGTACTATTGCATGTTACTTTCACGTGTATCTTTGCATATTTTTGCACACCAACTAAATTCCACTTGTACATCTCCATCTTGAATATTTTTTACCTCATGCTAATATATGTAAATATTCATATAAAGCATTTAATATATATATATATACAGTACAGACCAAAAGTTTGGACACACCTTCTCATTCAAAGAGTTTTCTTTATTTTCATGACTATGAAAATTGTAGATTCACACTGAAGGCATCAAAACTATGAATGAACACATGTGGAGTTATATATGGAATTAAATACATAACAAAAAAGTGTGAAACAACTGAAAAATGTCATATTCTCGGTTCTTCAAAGTAGTCACCTTTTGCTTTGATTACTGCTTTGCACACTCTTGGCATTCTCTTGATGAGCTTCAAGAGGTAGTCACCTGAAATGGTCTTCCAACAGTCTTGAAGGAGTTCCCCGAGAGATGCTTGGCACTTGTTGGCCCTTTTGCCCTCACTCTGCGGTCCAGCTCACCCCTAAACCATCTCGATTGGGTTCAGGTCCGGTGACTGTGGAGGCCAGGTCATCTGGCGCAGCACCTCATCACTCTCCTTCTTGGTCAAATAGCCCTTGATGCCTTCAGTGTGACTCTACAATTTACATAGTGATGAAAATAAAGAAAACTCTTTGAATGAGAAGGTGTGTCCAAACTTTTGGTCTGTACTGTATATACACATTTAGAATAAAATAGACTTTTTTTTGTCACATATACATTACGGTGAAATTTGTCCATCGCATATCTCAGCTTGTTCAAAAGCTGGGGTCAGAGCACAGGGTCGGCCATGATACGGCACCCCTGGAGCACAGAGGGTTAAGGGCCTTGCTCAGGGGCCCAAGAGTGGCAGCTTGGCGATACCGGGGCTTCACCCCCGACCTTCCTATCAGTGACCACGCATTAACCACTGAGCTCACACTCCCCCTCTTCTGCACACACTTATAAATAATTGTAACTTCTTTATTCCTCATTATTACAATATTTCTTCCTTTTCTCTTTCCTGTTCAACATTGTTTATTGTTAAATGTTTGCTGTAGTTTGCCTGAAGCCTGACTTAAGCATTTCACTGTACAAACTGTCACTCACATCTGTATATATAACAAATAAAACTCGAAGCTTGAATTCCTCTCAACAGAGTTTTTTAACCCCAGTGAAATAATAATGATTTATTCACTGATAAAGACTCTTTAATACGTCGCTCTGGATGAGGGCGTCTGCTCAATGCCCTTAATGTAAATGTAGTTAACACTGTGTTACATGTTTACTCGTGAGTTCATTGTTTACAATTTCAGACTGTTTTTTGTTTGTTCTCATTTTAAAAGTCAGCAGTTGACTTGGGAAAGGTTCTGTTTATTTGTATATCGCTTTAGATAAAGAACATTGTCCCAAAGCAGCGGAAAATTATTTGCTACCCGCATTAACACAACAAATCCTGTTTTCATATGATGAACATCTACTTCTATAGAGTTGCATGATCCAAACATATCAACCATAATCCAAATGCTAAGGATGAACTAGCAATACGAGCGTAATGAAGACGGATATTTTGAGCAAACATGAACCCGAGCCATTCAAACTCAAGAAATAAACTTTATACAGAAGCCAAATAATAAAATTAGAAGTTCAAGAAAAAACCTTGATGGAAATCTTTCACTGATGAGGGAGGAAATAAGACTGGAATAAGCACAGGCTGGAGGAAGTCACGTGAAGTTCCAGCTCATCACCAGCTCTCCTCCGTCGACTGGTCACGAGGGAATCTTAGCATTCATTGTATATTATTGTTGTTAGTATTATTTAGTTACACTCAGTACCACAGCAACGGATGAATCTCCATGTCCACCAGCATCACTATCCACATCATCAGGTTCATGCTCCAGAGAGCCTCCAGAAAAAGTGTTTCAAATTCCTCTCCAGAATGCTGCTGTGAAGTTCACAGCCTGGAAAGTGACTTTAAAGTTTCCTGCAGCTTCTTAGCGTGTAACATATGGCTTGTCATCAGCTCCATAAAAGCGCTAATTGCATTCTCCAGTGGCGATTGTGGAGCGAGAGAGAGAGAGAGAGAGAGAGAGAGAGAGAGAGAGAGAGAGAGAGAGAGAGAGAGAGAGTGTGAATTTGTTTGCGGCTGATTTGTGGCCGTGTGGATATATTTACGGCAGGAGAAATGGCCCGCTGCCCTCAGGACGCTCTTACAAATCAGATATGAAGCTCAGTGCTGTTGGGAAGAATAAAACATCATTTATGACTCTGAGGAGGTCACGATGATGAAGATGATGATGATGATGATGATGATGATGATGATGATGATGATGATGATGATGATGATGATTCTGGAATGAGACCTTAATTTTCTTTTTTATTCTGCCTCGTTTTGATCTCCAGTCTTCCTGAAAGCTCGGAGAATTGTTTTCTTGCAACATCGTTGTTCTTATTCCACCATTTTTTTCCAGACCACAGCTTTGTTCAGTTCTGCATTCCAATTGGTCGGAAGCTGTTGAGTAATTTCCTGGAACAGCAGCTTTTACAGTTGCACAGGTTTATTCTAATGCGCTATAGTTTTAATA
>NC_139579.1:32396406-32398906 GCF_946808225.1 Silurus aristotelis
AATCCATTAAAGTCCACGAGCGCGAGACTCGGAATGTGGCAGAGAGAAAGAAAAAAAAAAAGTTTTTTTTTCAGGTCTTTAGGATTTTGCCAAAGTCGCAGTGTTATGACATCAGAAATTGCTTTATTGATGGGTTTTCTCGCAAAGTCTGGGTGTCTGGGCCATCTGTAACACACCGCTTATCTCTATTTCTCTTGCGCGCGCGCACACACACACACACACACACACACACACACACACACGCACGCTTGTCTTACTGTCTGTGAGATGACCTACAGTTAATTGATAATTATAATTAACACTAATTGACGGAGTGAATTAATATAAATCTACACACGCACACACCCATCCAAACACAAACACACACCCATCCAAACACACGCACACACACATACACACACATTCAAACACACACACACACACACACACACACACACACACACACACACACACACACACTTTCAAAGTATGGCATTTGGTGGTAAAGATGTTAACAAACAGTCAGACAAAATATTTTAGTGGCTTCTTTAGTGAGTAAAATTAGTGGAAGCTCAGGGGTTAAAACGTTGGAATTCTGAATAGAAGGTTCCATCCATCCATCCATTTTCTACCGCTTATCCGTAATCCGGGTCGCGGGGGCAGCAGTCTAAGCAGACCCCCGCCTTCGACTGCTGCCCAATCCTCACAGCACCGTCCCTTACGATCCCTCCTGCAGGTGGTGAGCCCACGGGAATGAATAGAAGGTTATGGATTTAAATCCCAGCACCTTTAAGCCTCTTCTGGGCCCCTGAAGAACTTAAAAGTTTGCATCAGTCAATTCAAAACTTGGAACGAAATCAGTTTTGATTAGAATGATGAAACAGAGCAGGTTAAAGTAGTAAATGAGCAAATACTTCTCTCTAATGGGGTTTGTGTTTCCTCAACATTAATATACTTCCCATAATGTTTAGATGGAAAAATATATTGTTATTAGTTTTAAGGAAACGGCTGTTTGCAGCTAGTTTTTGGTTTGATTTGACAGTTCATTTGGGTTTTATGGGATGAGGAGCAGCTCAGTGGTGAATGTCTTGGCCTTCTGTTCAGAGGGTTTTGAGTTCAAATCCCAACACCACTAAACTGCAACTACTGGAGCCTTGAGCACTGTGATTCATAACCGATTTATATGTTCCACGTTTCGAGCTTTCTGTTCAGTTCTCTGTTCTCTAATTCATCTTCCATGTTCTGTGTTCCATGTTCTGTGCGTTCTGTTCTGACCTCCGTGTTCTCTGATTGATTCATATTCACCGTTCTCTGATCCGTATTTCATCTTTTCATCTGTGCTCTTTATTCATCCCTCTATTTTTTGGTATGAGTTCTATGGTGTGGTTGTTAAGGGCCAAATGGACTGATCTGAAAATTGTCTACACAAAAACACAAAACACTCTGTGAGTCGAGGGTCTGCCGAGTGCGACACTTTATTTATTAGATGAAGATAGTTTCCACTGCTATGCTGATGACTCTACAACACCGAATGACAGTCACCATCTTAATTAAGTTGCGGAATGTGTAGAGGATTTTGGACTCGTGATGCTGAGAAACTTCCTGCACTCTTATTAGTGCCAGATGATGAATTTGGAATTTCAGGACCCTGATCATAAATGTTCAGTCTGTATGATTCACATCGATTTGCAGCTCGCGATGCTCTAAATCCTTTTTGTGTGGATGGAGTGTGTGGGTGTGAAATGTGTGTATTGGTGCAAGTGTAGCTTATGAGCCATCGTTCATGGTGATGAGTTACGGCTGCACGAGCACAGGGAGGAAAACGCTTCCACTTTTCAGGGCTGTATAAATGGCGTCGGTACACAATTACTCTCAGAGCCGTGGACACACAGCCATCATTTTATTGTACACTCACACTGTCAGAGAAAAATTATCTACAAGTTAAGAGTTGTTTTGATGTCCTGCTGGAGGAACCGTAAAGGTTCTCGAAATTTACTACAGTGACGTCATTAAACAAGCATTTGGATAAGATCATGTGTAAATTTAGCTGTGTTTTTTTGGTTGTCAAGATAAATGGTGATCAGTGATTGGTTGTTGGGAAAAATGGTAATGGATAATTGGTGATTGTCACAAGGAATGGTGATCAGTGGCTGTTCGTTAAAAACAATAGTGACCAGTGATTGGTTGTCAGAAATAATAGGGTTCAGTGATTGGTTGTTGGAAACAACAGGGAACAAAAGAGATCAGTGATTGGATGTCATAAAGAATATGGATCGATGATTGGTTATTGGGAACACTGGTGAACAGTGGTGTTGGGTACCAGACCAATAATTGGCTCCTAAAATGAACCAGTGACGTCAAATTATTGCTCACATTTATGCTTATCAACCAATCAATCAATCCTCTGGAAAGCTTGGAAAGCACATGAGCGGCTTCTGTGGTGAAATGCACCGAACCTCAGAACAGTGTGAAAACTTTTTTCACCGTATTCCGATGGTCCATCCCACCCTATTTCACACCC
>NC_139579.1:32403906-32446406 GCF_946808225.1 Silurus aristotelis
TCTATCTATCTATCAGTTTGATTCTGAGCGCTGAATCTTTTCGCTTCTCGTCTTTTTTGTTCTGTTCTTTTCTTTTGGCCGACAGATTTATTGTCGCTGAGTCTGAATTATTTAAAGGGAAGTGTCTCTGCAGGAAACCTGAGCATAATTAAATTGCTATAAACTAACATTAGTGTTGACAGGCCATTAGGGAGCGCGCTAATAGACTGCTCCAGGGGTCGGAGGTCAACTGTCACACCTCCATTCATCCCTGAACAAGAAAGAGAAACACGACAAATACAAAGGAAAACATCCCACACTTTTCATCTGATAATGTGATCATAATAATAATAATAATAATAATAATAATAATAATAATAATAATAATACATGATACATTACATGGTTAAGGAATTATTGTAAGTTAATTTTACCATAACAATAAACAATAATAAAGCCATTGATATTACATAAATATATATGTGTGTGTGTGTGTGTGTGTGTGTGTGTGTGTGTGTGTGTGTGTGTGTGTGTGTGTGTGTGTGTGTGTGTGTGCACTTTTCACGTCCTTTCGTCTCAAAGCTTGAGTTCATCTGCCCCCTAGAGGCGACATAACTTATTATTACAGTTTTTGCCCATTGCTTGCACACTAAATCCGAATGCTTAAACCAAAGCCCCAATACCTAAACTTCTTGTAGCATATGCTTAAACACAGTGTAACCATAGCTTAAACACAGTGTAACCATAGCTTAAACACAGTGTAACCATAGCTTAAACACGTTGTAACCATAGCTTAAACACGTTGTAACCATAGCTTAAACACAGTGTAACCATAGCTTAAACACAGTGTAACCATAGCTTAAACACAGTGTAACCATAGCTTAAACACAGTGTAACCATAGCTTAAACACAGTGTAACCATAGCTTAAACACGTTGTACCATAGCTTAAACACAGTGTAACCATAGCTTAAACACAGTGTAACCATAGCTTAAACACGTTGTACCATAGCTTAAACACAGTGTAACCATAGCTTAAACACATTGTAACCATAGCTTAAACACAGTGTAACCATAGCTTAAACACGATGTAACCATAGCTTAAACACAGTGTAACCATAGCTTAAACACAGTGTAACCATAGCTTAAACACAGTGTAACCATAGCTTAAACACGTTGTAACCATAGCTTAAACACAGTGTAACCATAGCTTAAACACAGTGTAACCATAGCTTAAACACAGTGTAACCATAGCTTAAACACAGTGTAACCATAGCTTAAACACAGTGTAACCATAGCTTAAACACGTTGTACCATAGCTTAAACACAGTGTAACCATAGCTTAAACACAGTGTAACCATAGCTTAAACACGTTGTACCATAGCTTAAACACAGTGTAACCATAGCTTAAACACATTGTAACCATAGCTTAAACACAGTGTAACCATAGCTTAAACACGATGTAACCATAGCTTAAACACAGTGTAACCATAGCTTAAACACAGTGTAACCATAGCTTAAACACAGTGTAACCATAGCTTAAACACGTTGTAACCATAGCTTAAACACAGTGTAACCATAGCTTAAACATGTTGTACCATAGCTTAAACACAGTGTAACCATAGCTTAAACACGTTGTAACCATAGCTTAAACACAGTGTAACCATAGCTTAAACACGTTGTAACCATAGCTTAAACACGTTGTAACCATAGCTTAAACACAGTGTAACCATAGCTTAAACACAGTGTAACCATAGCTTAAACACAGTGTAACCATAGCTTAAACACGTTGTAACCATAGCTTAAACACAGTGTAACCATAGCTTAAACACAGTGTAACCATAGCTTAAACATGTTGTACCATAGCTTAAACACAGTGTAACCATAGCTTAAACACGTTGTAACCATAGCTTAAACACGTTGTAACCATAGCTTAAACACAGTGTAACCATAGCTTAAACATGTTGTACCATAGCTTAAACACAGTGTAACCATAGCTTAAACACGTTGTAACCATAGCTTAAACACGTTGTAACCATAGCTTAAACACGTTGTAACCATAGCTTAAACACGTTGTAACCATAGCTTAAACACGTTGTAACCATAGCTTAAACACGTTGTAACCATAGCTTAAACACAGTGTAACCATAGCTTAAACACAGTGTAACCATAGCTTAAACACGTTGTAACCATAGCTTAAACACGTTGTAACCATAGCTTAAACACAGTGTAACCATAGCTTAAACACAGTGTAACCATAGCTTAAACACAGTGTAACCATAGCTTAAACACAGTGTAACCATAGCTTAAACACAGTGTAACCATAGCTTAAACACGTTGTAACCATAGCTTAAACACAGTGTAACCATAGCTTAAACACAGTGTAACCATAGCTTAAACACGTTGTACCATAGCTTAAACACAGTGTAACCATAGCTTAAACACGTTGTAACCATAGCTTAAACACGTTGTAACCATAGCTTAAACACAGTGTAACCATAGCTTAAACACGATGTAACCATAGCTTAAACACGTTGTAACCATAGCTTAAACACGTTGTAACCATAGCTTAAACACGTTGTACCATAGCTTAAACACGTTGTACCATAGCTTAAACACGTTGTACCATAGCTTAAACACGTTGTACCATAGCTTAAACACGTTGTACCATAGCTTAAACACGTTGTACCATAGCTTAAACACAGTGTAACCATAGCTTAAACACAGTGTAACCATAGCTTAAACACGATGTAACCATAGCTTAAACACGTTGTAACCATAGCTTAAACACGTTGTAACCATAGCTTAAACACAGTGTAACCATAGCTTAAACACGTTGTACCATAGCTTAAACACAGTGTAACCATAGCTTAAACACGTTGTACCATAGCTTAAACACGTTGTACCATAGCTTAAACACGTTGTACCATAGCTTAAACACGTTGTAACCATAGCTTAAACACGTTGTAACCATAGCTTAAACACAGTGTAACCATAGCTTAAACACAGTGTAACCATAGCTTAAACACGTTGTACCATAGCTTAAACACGTTGTACCATAGCTTAAACACAGTGTAACCATAGCTTAAACACGTTGTACCATAGCTTAAACACGTTGTAACCATAGCTTAAACACAGTGTAACCATAGCTTAAACACGTTGTAACCATAGCTTAAACACAGTGTAACCATAGCTTAAACACGTTGTACCATAGCTTAAACACGTTGTACCATAGCTTAAACACGTTGTACCATAGCTTAAACACGTTGTAACCATAGCTTAAACACAGTGTAACCATAGCTTAAACACGTTGTAACCATAGCTTAAACACAGTGTAACCATAGCTTAAACACGTTGTAACCATAGCTTAAACACAGTGTAACCATAGCTTAAACACGTTGTAACCATAGCTTAAACACGTTGTAACCATAGCTTAAACACGTTGTAACCATAGCTTAAACACAGTGTAACCATAGCTTAAACACAGTGTAACCATAGCTTAAACACGTTGTAACCATAGCTTAAACACGTTGTAACCATAGCTTAAACACGTTGTAACCATAGCTTAAACAAAGTGTAACCATAACTCAAACACAGTGTAACCATAGCTTAAACACGTTGTAACCATAGCTTAAACACGTTGTAACCATAGCTTAAACAAAGTGTAACCATAGCTTAAACACGTTGTAACCATAGCTTAAACACGTTGTAACCATAGCTTAAACACGTTGTAACCATAGCTTAAACAAAGTGTAACCATAGCTTAAACACGTTGTAACCATAGCTTAAACACGTTGTAACCATAGCTTAAACACATTGTAACCATAGCTTAAACACAGTGTAACCATAGCTTAAACACGTTGTAACCATAGCTTAAACACAGTGTAACCATAGCTTAAACACAGTGTAACCATAGCTTAAACACAGTGTAACCATAGCTTAAACACATTGTCAACTTTGCACTTTGTTTGCAATTCTGTAGCACACTTATTGCGAAACACTACACACGTTTTTCTTACATTAGACACGTTTTTCAAAAACGAAATCACCTGTTATCATTGGGAAAACACTCTGTTCAAAATGCAAAACTCATCTGGCAATTATAGGCACTTACATACACACCTGAAAACACTTGTACAGAAAACAGAACACCAATCGGTCTGAGCCTTAGCACTACAAATAGGCCTCAGGTAAGACATTCTGGGAACTTTGCAAGCATGGAGGCAATGAGAGTAAGAGTAGGAGGAGGACAAAGAGAGAGAGGAGTTGGACGTGGACGTGGACGAGGACAAAGACGAGGACCAGTGCGGAGACGTGTATTGGATGACATCAGGGCTACTCTGGTGGACCATGTCATAAATAATGGCTTATCCATGAGGGAGGCTGGGCAAAGTGTCCACCCTAACCTCAGTCGCTACACAGTAGCATCGATAATAAGAACATACCGACTGGAGAACAGGTGTATCTTCAAGTTTCTGCTCCAGACTGTACCTACTGTATGTGTCACATGATTCTGTATCATATTACAGTATTACTGTCAGGTACTAGTCAAAGATGAGTAGTGCTGTGAAGTATATGTAAAGAAGTATCATTGTGATGTTACAGTACTGTGTACAGTTTGAAAGTACAGTAAACGTGAAAAAGAACCTAACCAATGACATCTTGTGGTGGCATTTTTTACAGAATGGTTGGGCTACCTCCTCGAGGTGGAAGGGAACGTCTCTTTACTCAAGAACAAGAGCTTGCCATCGTTCAAATGGTGCAAGAAAATAACGCAATCCGACTTTGTGAGTTGCAACAGCGCATAATTGCAGATAGAATGGTATTCAACAATATCAACACGGTCAGCATTTCTACACTAATTCGCATCCTACAGAAACATACCTTCAGAATGAAGCAGCTGTACAGGGTGCCATTCGAGAGGATCAGTGTCAGGGTCAAGGATCTGCGCCATGATTATGTGCAGGTATGTGTCACTTTACTTTACATACTATATATTGTGATGTGGGAATGAGGGTTGATGCTGCCACCTGCTCTGTCTGTATCTTGTAGTTTTTGTCTATACTAACCCAACCCAGCCCCTACTTGTGTAAAAATGTAGACATTGTAGTTACTGTATGTGTTTTCAGTAACACTATTCAATATTTTCTGTTACAGACAGTTTTGGATTTTGATGCCGCCGAACAGCCACATGAGTTCATCTATGTGGATGAGGCAGGCTTTAATCTGGCCAAAACCAGGCGTCGAGGCCGTAACATAGTTGGACAAAGGGCTGTTGTAAATGTCCCTGGGCAATATGGGGGAAATATCACCTTGTGTGCTGCAATTAGTGTCCAAGGAGTCCTGCATCATCATGCCACTCTAGGTCCCTACAATACAGGACAGATCATTGTATTTCTAGATGCACTACATGCAGTTGTGCAGGACAAACCACAGCAGCCCAGGTTTGTTGTCATTTGGGATAATGTTAGTTTCCACCGGGCTGCTCTGGTTCAAGATTGGTTCACCAACCATAACAATTTCACACTTTTATACCTGCCCCCTTACAGCCCCTTTCTAAATGCAATCGAGGAATTATTTTCAGCATGGCGGTGGAAAGTCTATGATCGGCAACCACACGCCCGCATGCTTCTTCTGCAAGCAATGGAAGAGGCATGTGGAGACATTGAGGTGGGATCCATCCAAGGGTGGATTAGGCACACAAGACGATATTTTCCCCGATGCCTAGCCCGCGAGGACATCGCCTGTGATGTCGACGAGGTCTTGTGGCCAGATCCGAACAGAAGGCGGGATCCATAAGACCCCCCCCAGGCCCCCACCACAAACATACACGAGCACACACACACAAAACAAGTGTGTTTTTTCTCCCACAATAGCAGTTTATCCAGTATTTGTTTTGTTTTTTACTTTTGTTTTGTTGCTAAATGTAATGACTTGTGATTCTATTTTTCTTTATTTTTTTAAGAATCTTTTTTTGTAAAAACTATTTTTTGATTACTAAATACATTTAAACAAATCAATCTTTAAATAAATCTACTTTTGAGTTTTACAAAAGACTGAGTCTTAGAAAAAATATAAGACAATATAAATAAAAAGACAAAGACTGCAGTGTTTTAGATAAAGCGCATCAGTGTGTTGCTGGTGATATGAAAGAGTAATTTAAATGGTGCTTGTGTGTATGGTTTTGTTACAAGAATTTCATTTTTAGAAAGGAGTGTTAAGTTTTGAATGCAGTGTTTCATTTTGGCATAGATAGATAGATAGATAGATAGATAGATAGATAGATAGATAGATAGATAGATAGATAGACAGACAGACAGACAGACAGACAGACAGACAGACAGACAGACAGACAGACAGACAGATAGATAGATAGATAGATAGATAGATAGTTTAAAATTAGGTTTAGGGGTGAGTGTGAGGATCAGGGGTGAGTGTAAGAAATCAGGCGTGAGGAATCAGGGGTGAGTGTGAGGAATCGGGGTATGTGTGAGAATCAGGGGTGAGTGTAAGGAATCGGGGTGAGTGTGAGGAATTGGGTAGAGTGTGAGGATCAGGGGGTGAGTGTGAGGATCAGGGGTAAGTGTGAGGAATCGGGGGGAGGTGTAAAGATCAGGGGTGAGTGTGAGGATCAAGGGTGAGTGTGAGGAATCGGGGGTGAGTGTGAGGAATCGGGGTGTGTGAGGAATCAGGGCTGAGTGTGAAGATCAGGGGTTAGTGTTAGGAATCGGGGGTGAGTGTGGGGAATCGGGGTGAGTGTGAGGATCAGGGGTAAATGTGAGGATCAGGGGTGAGTGGGAGGATCAGGGGTAAGTGTGAGGAATCGGGGGTAAGTGTAAGGAATCGGGGTATGTGAGGAATCAGGGGTGAGTGTAAGGATCGGGGTGAGTGTGAAGATCAGGGATTAGTGTGAGGAATCGGGGGTGAGTGTGAGGATCGGGGTGAGTGTGAGGAATCAGGGGTGAGTGTGAGGAATCGGGGGTGAGTGTGAGGAATCAGGGGTGAGTGTAAGGAATCAGGGGTGAGTGTGAAGATCAGGGGTTAGTGTGAGGATCGGGGTGAGTGTGAGGATCGGGGTAATTGTGAGCAATCGAGGGTGAGTGTGAGGATAAGGGTGAGTGTAAAGATCAGGGGTGAGTGTGAGGATTGGGGTGAGTGTGAGGATAAGGGTGAGTGTGAAGATCAGGGGTTAGTGTGAGGATCGGGGTGAGTGTGAGGATTCGAGGGTGAGTGTGAGGATAAGGGTGAGTGTGAAGATCAGGGGTGAGTGTGAGGATCGGGGAAATTGTGAGGAATCGGGGGTAAGTGTGAGGAATCGGGGGTGAGTGTGAGGAATCGGGGGTGAGTGTGAGGAATAGGGGGTGAGTGTGAGGAATCGGGGGTGAGTGTGAGGATAAGGGTGAGTGTGAAGCTCAGGGGTTAGTGTGAGGATCGGGGTGAGTGTGAGGAATCGGGGGTGAGTGTGAGGATCAGGGGTGATTGTGAGGATCAGGGGTGATTGTGAGGAATCGGGGGTGAGTGTGAAGATAAGGGGTGAGTGTGAGGAATCAGGGGTGAGTGTGAGGATAAGGGTGAGTGTGAAGATAAGGGGTGAGTGTGAAGATAAGGGGTGAGTGTGAGGATCAGGGTTGAGTGTGAGGATCAGGGTTGAGTGTGAGGAATCGGGGGTGAGTGTGAGGATAAGGGTGAGTGTGAAGCTTAGGGTTTAGTGTGAGGATCGGGGTGAGTGTGAGGAATCGGGGGTGAGTGTGAGGAATCGGGGGTGAGTGTGAGGATCAGGGGTGATTGTGAGGAATCGGGGGTGAGTGTGAAGATAAGGGGTGAGTGTGAGGATCAGGGGTGAGTGTGAGGAATCAGGGGTGAGTGTGAAGATAAGGGGTGAGTGTGAGGATCAGGGTTGAGTGTGAGGAATTGGGGGTGAGTGTGAGGATAAGGATGAGTGTGAGGATCAGGGGTTAGTGTGAAGATAAGGGTGAGTGTGAAGATAAGGATGAGTGTGAGGATCAGGGGTTGAGTGTGAGGATAAGGGTAAGTGTGAAGATAAGTATGAGTGTGAGGATCAGGGGTTAGTGTGAGGATAAGGGTGAGTGTGAAGACAAGGGGTGAGTGTGAGGATCAGGGATTAGTGTGAGGAATCGGGGGTGAGTGTGAGGATAAGAGGTGAGGATCAGGGGTTAGTGTGAGGAATTGGGGGTGAGTGTGAGGATAAGGGTGAGTGTGAAGATAAGGATGAGTGTGAGGATCAGGGGTTAGTGTGAGGATAAGGGTTAGTGTGAGGAATTGGGGGTGAGTGTAAGGAATCGGGGTGCACTTTCTTTCACATCTGTTCATGTTATAGTTGGACAGATGTTGTGATGTCACATGGTGACAGATGCAGATGGGAGATGTTCGAGTGTGTAGAGCAGGACAGTTACCTGAGAGGTGTGTGTGAGTTACACAGAGACTCTGGTTACGTTGCAGCAGATCCACCGCTCGGCTCAAACTGCTCGTTTGTCACACACTCATCAATGCTGTTCCCAAAAACTCTGACACAAATGGAGCAACATGATCTTCATCTCAGTGCAGCTCAGTGCAGCTCCGCCCATGAAATATTCAACAGCATCAAACATACATGAGACGATCTGACTCACCTCTGTCCCACTGTCACACCACTCGCTTCTAGTGCTCATCAAATCTCCTGGCACCCGAGCACACATTGTTTACACAACTTACACAACTCACACACTGTTCACACAATGTACACAACTCACACATACTGTTCATACAACGTACACAACTTACACACTGTTTACACAACTTACACACTGTTCACACAATGTACACAACTCACACACACTGTTCATACAACTTACACAACTCACACACTGTTTACACAACTTACACAACTCACACACTGTTCACACAACTTACACACTGTTTACACAACCTACACAACTTACACACTATTTACACAACATACACACTGTTTACACAACGTACACAACTTACACACTGTTTACACAACTTACACACTGTTTACACAACCTACACAACTTACACACTATTTACACAACATACATACTGTTTACACAACGTACACAACTTACACACTGTTTACACAACTTACACACTGTTTACACAACGTACACAACTTACACACTGTTTACACAACGTACACACTGTTTACACAACGTACACACTGTTTACACAACTTACACACTGTTTACACAACGTACACAACTTACACACTGTTTACACAACTTACACACTGTTTACACAACGTACACAACTTACACACTGTTTACACAACTTACACACTGTTTACACAACTTACACACTGTTCACACAATGTACACAACTCACACACTGTTTACACAACTCACACACTGTTTACACAACTCACACACTGTTTACACAACTTACACAACTCACACACTGTTTACACAACTTACACACTGTTTACACAACCTACACAACTTACACACTATTTACACAACATACACACTGTTTACACAACGTACACAACTTACACACTGTTTACACAACTTACACACTGTTTACACAACCTACACAACTTACACACTGTTTACACAACATACACACTGTTTACACAACGTACACAACTTACACACTGTTTACACAACTTACACACTGTTTACACAACGTACACAACTTACACACTGTTTACACAACGTACACACTGTTTACACAACGTACACAACTTACACACTGTTTACACAACGTACACACTGTTTACACAACGTACACAACTTACACACTGTTTACACAACATACACACTGTTTACACAACGTACACAACTTACACACTGTTTACACAACTTACACACTGTTTATACAACGTACACAACTTACACACTGTTTACACAACGTACACACTGTTTACACAACGTACACAACTTACACACTGTTTACACAACATACACACTGTTTACACAACGTACACAACTTACACACTGTTTACACAACATACACACTGTTTACACAACGTACACAACTTACACACTGTTTACACAACTTACACACTGTTTACACAACGTACACAACGTACACACTGTTTACACAACTTACACACTGTTTACACAACGTACACAACTTACACACTGTTTACACAACTTACACACTGTTTACACAACGTACACAACTTACACACTGTTTACACAACGTACACAACTTACACACTGTTTACACAACTTACACCCTGTTTACACAACGTACACAACTTACACACTGTTTACACAACTTACACACTGTTTACACAACGTACACAACTTACACAATGTACACAACTTACACACTGTTTACACAACTAACACACTGTTTACACAACGTACACAACTTACACACTGTTTACACAACTTACACACTGTTTACACAACTTACACACTGTTTACACAACGTACACAACTTACACACTGTTTACACAACTTACACACAGTTTACACAACGTACACAACTTACACACTGTTTACACAACTTACACACTGTTTACACAACGTACACAACTTACACACTGTTTACACAACTTACACACTGTTTACACAACGTACACAACTTACACACTGTTTACACAACTTACACACTGTTTACACAACGTACACAACTTACACACTGTTTACACAACTTACACACAGTTTACACAACGTACACAACTTACACACTGTTTACACAACTTACACACTGTTTACACAACGTACACAACTTACACACTGTTTACACAACTTACACACTGTTTACACAACGTACACAACTTACACACTGTTTACACAACTTACACACTGTTTACACAACGTACACAACTTACACACTGTTTACACAACTTACACACTGTTTACACAACGTACACAACTTACACACTGTTTACACAACTTACACACTGTTTACACAACGTACACAACTTACACACTGTTTACACAACCCACACAACTTACACACTGTTTACACAACCTACACACTGTTTACACAACCCACACAACTTACACACTGTTTACACAACATACACACTGTTTACACAACATACACAACTTACACACTGTTTACACAATGTACACAACTTACACACTGTTTACACAACTTACACACTGTTTACACAACGTACACAACTTACACACTGTTTACACAACTTACACACTGTTTACACAACGTACACAACTTACACACTGTTTACACAACATACACACTGTTTACACAACATACACAACTTACACACTGTTTACACAATGTACACAACTTACACACTGTTTACACAACTTACACACTGTTTACACAACTTACACAACTTACACACTGTTTACACAACTTACACACTGTTTACACAACATACACACTGTTCACACAATGTACACAACTTACACACTGTTTACACAACTTACACACTGTTTACACAATGTACACAACTTACACACTGTTTACACAACTTACACACTGTTTACACAACGTACACAACTTACACACTGTTTACACAACATACACAACTTACACACTGTTTACACAACTTACACACTGTTTACACAACGTACACAACTTACACACTGTTTACACAACTTACACACTGTTTACACAACGTACACAACTTACACACTGTTTACACAACTTACACACTGTTTACACAACCCACACAACTTACACACTGTTTACACAACTTACACACTGTTTACACAACCCACACAACTTACACACTGTTTACACAACATACACACTGTTTACACAACATACACAACTTACACACTGTTTACACAATGTACACAACTTACACACTGTTTACACAACTTACACACTGTTTACACAACTTACACAACTTACACACTGTTTACACAACTTACACACTGTTTACACAACATACACACTGTTTACACAATGTACACAACTTACACACTGTTTACACAACTTACACACTGTTTACACAATGTACACAACTTACACACTGTTTACACAACTTACACACTGTTTACACAACGTACACAACTTACACACTGTTTACACAACATACACACTGTTTACACAATGTACACAACTTACACACTGTTTACACAACTTACACACTGTTTACACAATGTACACAACTTACACACTGTTTACACAACTTACACACTGTTTACACAACGTACACAACTTACACACTGTTTACACAACTTACACACTGTTTACACAACGTACACAACTTACACACTGTTTACACAACTTACACACTGTTTACACAACGTACACAACTTACACACTGTTTACACAACTTACACACTGTTTACACAACGTACACAACTTACACAATGTACACAACTTACACACTGTTTACACAACTAACACACTGTTTACACAACTTACACACTGTTTACACAACTAACACACTGTTTACACAACGTACACACTGTTTACACAACGTACACAACTTACACTGTTTACACAACTTACACACAGTTTACACAACGTACACAACTTAAACACTGTTTACACAACTTACACACTGTTTACACAACGTACACAACTTACACACTGTTTACACAACTTACACACTGTTTACACAACGTACACAACTTACACACTGTTTACACAACTTACACACTGTTTACACAACGTACACAACTTACACACTGTTTACACAACTTACACACAGTTTACACAACGTACACAACTTACACACTGTTTACACAACTTACACACTGTTTACACAACGTACACAACTTACACACTGTTTACACAACTTACACACTGTTTACACAACGTACACAACTTACACACTGTTTACACAACTTACACACTGTTTACACAACGTACACAACTTACACACTGTTTACACAACTTACACACTGTTTACACAACGTACACAACTTACACACTGTTTACACAACCCACACAACTTACACACTGTTTACACAACCTACACACTGTTTACACAACCCACACAACTTACACACTGTTTACACAACATACACACTGTTTACACAACATACACAACTTACACACTGTTTACACAATGTACACAACTTACACACTGTTTACACAACTTACACACTGTTTACACAACGTACACAACTTACACACTGTTTACACAACTTACACACTGTTTACACAACGTACACAACTTACACACTGTTTACACAACTTACACACTGTTTACACAACTTACACACTGTTTACACAACGTACACAACTTACACACTGTTTACACAACTTACACACTGTTTACACAACGTACACAACTTACACACTGTTTACACAATTTACACACTGTTTACACAACCCACACAACTTACACACTGTTTACACAACATACACACTGTTTACACAACATACACACTGTTTACACAATGTACACAACTTACACACTGTTTACACAACTTACACACTGTTTACACAACTTACACAACTTACACACTGTTTACACAACTTACACACTGTTTACACAACGTACACAACTTACACACTGTTTACACAACCCACACAACTTACACACTGTTTACACAACTTACACACTGTTTACACAACTTACACACTGTTTACACAACCCACACAACTTACACACTGTTTACACAACGTACACAACTTACACACTGTTTACACAACTTACACACTGTTTACACAATGTACACAACTTACACACTGTTTACACAACTTACACACTGTTTACACAACTTACACAACTTACACACTGTTTACACAACTTACACACTGTTTACACAACATACACACTGTTTACACAATGTACACAACTTACACACTGTTTACACAACTTACACACTGTTTACACAATGTACACAACTTACACACTGTTTACACAACTTACACACTGTTTACACAACGTACACAACTTACACACTGTTTACACAACGTACACAACTTACACACTGTTTACACAACTTACACACTGTTTACACAACGTACACAACTTACACACTGTTTACACAACTTACACACTGTTTACACAACGTACACAACTTACACACTGTTTACACAACTTACACACTGTTTACACAACCCACACAACTTACACACTGTTTACACAACGTACACAACTTAAACACTGTTTACACAACTTACACACTGTTTACACAACATACACACTGTTTACACAACCTACACAACTTACACACTGTTTACACAACTCACACACTGTTTACACAACGTACACACCTTACACACTGTTTACACAATTTACACACTGTTTACACAACATACACACTGTTTACACAATGTACACAACTTACACACTGTTTACACAACTTACACACTGTTTACACAACGTACACAACTTACACACTGTTTACACAACTTACACACTGTTTACACAACGTACACAACTTACACACTGTTTACACAACTTACACACTGTTTACACAACCCACACAACTTACACACTGTTTACACAACGTACACAACTTAAACACTGTTTACACAACTTACACACTGTTTACACAACTTACACACTGTTTACACAACATACACACTGTTTACACAACCTACACAACTTACACACTGTTTACACAACTCACACACTGTTTACACAACGTACACACCTTACACACTGTTTACACAATTTACACACTGTTTACACAACATACACACTGTTTACACAACATACACAACTTACACACTGTTTACACAATGTACACAACTTACACACTGTTTACACAACTTACACACTGTTTACACAACGTACACAACTTACACACTGTTTACACAACTTACACACTGTTTACACAACGTACACAACTTACACACTGTTTACACAACTTACACACTGTTTACACAACCCACACAACTTACACACTGTTTACACAACATACACACTGTTTACACAACATACACAACTTACACACTGTTTACACAATGTACACAACTTACACACTGTTTACACAACGTACACACTGTTTACACAACGTACACAACTTACACACTGTTTACACAACATACACACTGTTTACACAACTTACACACTGTTTACACAACCCACACAACTTACACACTGTTTACACAACATACACACTGTTTACACAACATACACACTGTTTACACAACGTACACACTGTTTACACAACTTACACACTGTTTACACAACATACACACTGTTTACACAACCTACACAACTTACACACTGTTTACACAACTCACACACTGTTTACACAACGTACACACCTTACACACTGTTTACACAATTTACACAATGTTTACACAACATACATACTGTTTACACAACTTACAAACGGTTAACACAACACTGTACTTAACTTACACACAACTTAGTGTTCACACAACTTACACACTGTTCACACAATTTAAACAATGTTTTCAAAACTTACACACTTAACAAATCTTACACACTGGTTACACAACTTGCAGAACACACACACAGACAGACAGACAGACAGATAGATAGACAGACAGACAGACAGATAATCACAGTGGCCCTTAAGCCTGTTTTAAACGTAACCTGTAAACTAGGAACCAAAAGTTAGCATGAACAGAATTAGCCGGAAGACATTTGACGATGCACCGGCGCTCTGCACTTCCTGGGGCAGAGTTTTCCCTTTTGTTTTGGAACAGCTCGATCTCTCGGTGTGTCTCCGCGGGGCTCTGCGGTTTCTCCCCCACACCGCCGCAGCATGTGCGCTCTTCATGCCACCTTTATTACCTTCTATAGAGCTCCATGAGCGGCTTTACAGCGCTGTCAATCATATAAAAGTGCGCTTTATTAGCTAGTCGTTCGGCTAGGATTAGCATCATCAGAGATGGGGGGATATTTAGATATTTACTTGGGTGTCTGATTGTATTTATCCGTCGTGGACTGGGTGGTTAGTTTCTCTCCTGTTTCTCCGAGACTCGGCTGTCTGAACGGGTAGGATTTATTAATTACTAACACACACACCACCGCTAATCAACTAACCAGCTAAAGATTGCATAGATCTACTGTGTGTTAGAGTGACGTGTCCATTAGCCAATCGTTGTGCAGGAGATGGAACAGTTCGGCCAGTCGTATCGTCAAGGGGGCGGGGTTTGTGCCGAATTAATGTAGAGATTATGTAAACCGAACCGCTGCTTCATAGCAACAACCACATGACGCCTCAAAAATATCCGGACGAGCAAATTAGAGAGAGAGAGTGTGTGTGTGTGTGTGTAACATTTACTGAAAAAAAGAACAAAATAATTGGATTTTAGGCATCAATTAGTTTTAGGTAACATTGTGTCAATATTGTTTACAGCCATAAACCTGTGACAGTTTCACACGTTTGCCTTCTTACTTTCCCCCTTTCCTTTCTTGATTAGTGTGTGTGTGTGTGTGTGTGTGTGTGTGTGTGTGTGTGTGAGACAGCAGGAACCGGTCCTGATCTTCCCAATGGGCGAGGAGAAGCCGGAGACGCTGGATTTCGTGAAGGACTTTCAGGAGTATCTGAGTCAACAAACCCAACATGTCAACATGATCTCAGGCTCCGTCAGTGGTGTGAAGGACACCGAGGACGTCCCAGCAGGTCTGGTCCACGCACATGTGCACCGAACACACTTAGTACACCAGACACGCGTGTATATTTCCGTCGCTATAGTAACGATTTCCTGAAGGGATTACGACAAAGTTTGTGTGTTTTTTTTTGTTTTTTTTTTAAACTGTACCTTGATTTTTGTGTCCTTGGTCAGAACTGGGACATAATGGACTGGACCACCCCCCAGTGGACATTTCTCTGGAGGATGGGTCCAACATGCTGGTGGACGGTTTCGAGAGGACGTACGACGGGAAGCTGAAGTGCCGTTACTGTAACTATGCCACCAGAGGAACGGCGCGGCTCATAGAGCACATCCGCATCCATACAGGTAACCGGCCAAACCAATATGCAAATATAGGACACGCCCCCTCACTATTGGTCCTATTGTTTTGTGACTTCGCAATATAATCTTCGACCGAAAATTGTTTGCTGATGAACCGCTAAAAGCAGGGATCCTACACATTATGAAAAAGTGTGGAATTTTATTTGAGATCACTGATTTTTCAAAAATTGACTGATTCGCTGATTCAAGTCTGCATATTTGAGTCTGGAAAAATATGGAATTTTGACATTAAAATGTGTAGGAACCCTGTGAAAGAAAATCTATTTCTCTTTCTTTCTCAGGTGAAAAGCCTCATCGTTGTCATCTTTGTCCCTTCGCCTCGGCGTATGAGCGCCACCTGGAGGCTCACATGCGCTCTCACACGGGCGAGAAACCGTATAAATGCGAGCTGTGCGCGTTCCGCTGCAGCGACCGCAGCAACCTGTCGCATCACCGCCGCAGACGCCACAAAATCCTCCCGACCAAAGGCACCCGGTCGACCCCTCCTTCCCACCGCCGAACGATCTCAGCGCTGTCCAAACGGGGCGGGGCTTTCGGGTACGGCCGCCGCATCCTAGTTGACTTGGGCCTGCACAGGAAAAACGACACGGATGACAATGGCGGCGCAAACGACGAGAGGAGCGACCTGCCCGCTCCCTACGTCAGCTTGGCTGCCAAAGACCTGGAGAAAACGAACGATTTGGAACACAACCCGCTCAATCAGCTCTCCGCATTGGCCGGGCAGCTTTCTAGTCTCCCGTCGGAGACTCCGGCTTCTCCGAGCGCCGACTCTCTCCCCGAAGAAAAACCCTCTTTCCTCATACAACCCTCGGCCGCTATTTCCGGCAGCGTCTCCTGTCCCATCGTGACTCTCACGTCCACGCCAGACAATCGGGACGCGGCCCACGGGGGGCAGTGCAGCGACCGGACAAGCACGCCCAGTAACAGCGGCACAAATAGCCAGCCGGGGACACCGAACCCTGGCCACGAGCCACAACTGCTCCAGCACTGCCCCCACTGCCACATCTATTTCCCAGATAATGTCCTCTACACCATACACATGGGTTGCCACGGATATGAAAACCCCTTCCAGTGTAACATTTGTGGTCACAGGTGCAGGAACAGGTACGACTTCGCCTGCCACTTTGCCCGAGGACAGCACAAGCAGTAAATCTCTGGACGAGACCGGAGTTTATTTGTTCAGCGTTACTGTAGTAGTTTTACACATTCAGTGTACTTGACTCAATGAGACTCGCTCCATATATGTTTTTAAAACATGGTGTCTGGGATGAAGCGGCCCTGACCATCCAGATGAAACAGGAAGTGTGTTTTTTCTCCCTCATTTAAATTTATAAACGAAGGCTCAGAACGTCTTTACAAAAGCAGTGTAATGAGCGTGCCAGTTTTACATTGTGACTGTTACTGCAATGCATAAATTCCTGATGCACCCACCACCAGGTTTCACTTTAACGTTCCTGTTTAGGAATATAATTGTCCAGAATTGTGTTTTGTCAAAAAAAAAAAAAAAAAAAAAAACACTCTAAAAACTCCAGGGGGCAGCAGGAAAAAGACTGAGGGATCAGGACGGGACTGGTTGTGGTTCTATTGCCTGTTTGATCCTCCACTCAAGATGCCAGGATGTAGGAACTGAAAAAGGAGCAGATAAGAAGTATACGCTAAATAATTTATAACTCATTTTTTTTTCTTTCTTTTCTATTTTTCCTGTTTCTGAGAAGTTAAACGTGAAAGTTTTATGTATTTTGTGTAGAATTTCTTTTCAGTGTGGCAGCTACTGGATACCCATGCCTCCCTAAACTAGCTCACGAAGAGAACCGAAACTAAGTATTGAACAAGACGTGTGTTATGATATTCAGGATGTATGATCTATCGTTTCCTGCAGACGATGGTAGGGAAGTACGATACGGTGATATCGTATGGCGTAATAAAAGTTGCAGTGATTATCGCGGTGTGAAAATATATTGGCACTTGGTTAGTATTGAATGGACATTTCTTGGTGGTGCTGTAAAACCCGGACAGTTTTTGAAGTGACAGTTCGACAAAATGTCCACAGTGTCTGCTTTAACCAAAGATCTGGTCAGTCATTCGGTGGAAAGCAGTGGCTCAGTGGATCAGGCAGAAGCTTGTTTGGTCAAACCCCAGCACCAATGATGTTGGGTTTTTCCCTCCAATGTCACATTGTGTAAAGTAATAATCAGCCAATGAGATGTTTGATGTCTGAAGTTTTTGATTCAGTGGAGCTACACGCCTCCAGATATCCAACACAGGCCATGCTAATCTGATGCTAATGTGGTTTCACCAACTTTAATGATTTTCTGAAAGTCCTACACCCAAGTCTAGAGGTCGACCGACATGGGTTTTTCTCTGGCCAATGCCGATGTTTAGAAATCAGGGCAGAAAATATTTGATATTTTTGGCCGTTGTGTTTGGCTGATTTTCTTTTCTACTCCTCCATCTTATAAAATCTAAGTAAAATTATAAAAAGTGGTACAGAAAATTGCTTAAATTAAACATTTATTGAACAACACAAGCCTCTCCAATCAGTGCACTTGTCAGCAGGTTTTGGTACCCGAGCCGACCTGTAGCGTAAACTGCAGCTGTTTAAAAGGCTCACTAACAATACAGTTCCAGATGTTATTCTCAGTCTTGCTC
Source organism: Silurus aristotelis (assembly GCF_946808225.1). NCBI lineage: Eukaryota > Metazoa > Chordata > Actinopteri > Siluriformes > Siluridae > Silurus > Silurus aristotelis. Next base: position 32,423,342 of record NC_139579.1, read on the forward strand.
CAAAATCCGTGGTCCGTGAGGAAGTTCATACTGTTGATGTTCGAGGGGTCATGACTGTTTTAGCAGCAAAAGGGGACCAACACAATATCAAGAAAATATATCAGTGGTCATAATGCTAGGTCTGATCGGTGGTCATAATGCTAGGTCTGATCGGTGGACTTAATGCTAGGTCTGATCAGTGGTCATAATCCTAGGTCTGATCGGTGGTCATAATGCTAGGTCTGATCAGTGGTCATAATGCTAGGTCTGATCAGTGGTCATAATGCTAGGTCTGGTCGGTGTATAAGGTAAGATTAAGAAAGAAGGATAAGAACCTAAAGCCCAGGACACACCAAGCTGACGGTTGTTGGGTGGTTTGTGAGCGTCAGTTGGCTTTATTTTTTGCTGGGTTCCACACCGTCTGCTCTAATCGGACACTGTCAGCTGTTTTCGTCTAATTCCGCATGTCCATTTGGTGGCGGAGCTCATCTACGAACTCCGATTGGCTAATCATCTTAGCGAATGAGCACACGAAATGGAACTGATGAAAGCAAACAATGACTGAGTAAAGAGGGAACACGCAGACACTTCTCATTCTTCATTCTTTTTTTTCATCCTCTCGTCTTTGCAACTTTAAATGCTACATGAATCCGTTAATGATGATTGCGGAAGGTGAAAACGCTGCTCGCTACATATATTCTAGCTCTGTTTGGATGCCGAATACAGATTACTGCCACCTGCTGGTATTGGAGAGTTCTGTTCTCTCATGCCAGTGCAGAACCCACTTCTGGTGCCTCAGAAAATGTTGCATGTTGGTCAGCTGGTTTGCACTTATGATGACATCGACAGGCATAACGGTGTTGAAGCCAGTCTTCTGACGCAACCTACAGTGGTGGCTCCCCAAACCGTCAATTGTTGTTACACACATTTCAGGTGGTACAGAATAGTGTTGTTTTGAAAGGCTGATGGTAAAAAAGAGTCACAAGGATTGGTTCTCCTGCCCAGTCTCACTTTAACACATTGTTCTGGTGCCTCACACACACTTTGGCCAGTTAGTCAAATCCTAATCCCTTGTCACCATTAGGGAAGCAACTTGATTCCCCAGTCAGAGAGATTAAAGAACATGGTCCTGGCAGTGATAGAGCATGTAGATCAAATCTCCCTCCACACTCGTTTGTTCTGTATGAGTTCCTGTTGTAGTGGTTCCTGTACAAGCACCTCAAAGATCTTATTGATGTAATACGTGAGTTCTGCTGGTCTGTAGTGCAGTTTGTGCACTTCTTTCCTACAGAAGCAAACTTCTCACCAAACAAGACTCGGCTGATCGACTTTATCTTGAAAGGACACAGTGGGTTTTATATTTCCAGCAGTCTGCTTCAGGGGTTTAACCTTGAGCTTGCTTTGAATCCGTGCTAAATTTAGGTAAATGGTCCCTAAAACGATTTTGTATAGCTTTTAATTTTATAAAACATTGTTTAAGTGAAGTGAGGCCTTCCTGCTGATTGTGTAGATTAAGAAGCAGTTATTAAAAAGCCCCAGAAGATACGTGAACAACCAATAGGTGTTTCTTTATTATATCTATTTGTTAATAATTTTAAACAAATATTTTTGAGGTCCTCACTTTTACGGTACCCGTGGTCTTGCGGAACATTTCATCACGGCTAATCATCATCGCCGAAATGGTGCCCAAGCTGCTATTCGATTTGGCTTTTAATGCACTGCACCCATGGCCACTTCCTTTCACTTCAGTCCTCTTAGATACAGCTGCAATAATTAAACACTTGTGTTTTGGAGGGTTTTATCATAACGACTTGGTGGGGTCCGGTTGCATACCATAACTTGCTAAGTATGTGTTCATGGTTGCTATAGACACGACCACCGTACACCAAACAGTTTTACATGTAAAGTCACAAGTTATTATTCGTATTTAGTCTTAGACGCTAAACTCACTACCCATGGATATAAAGTGATTGTCAACCAGCCAATCAGGATAGAAAATGCTGGGACTCAACCACAAGGATTTCCATCTTCTCCTGTCTCTCTCTTTCTTTTAGTATCATTCCTTCTTCCCTGTTTCTTAACTGCTATACTTTCTTGTGTTTCTCTTCTCCTCAGTAAAAAGTTTTCACCTTCTTTTATTTCTGTCTCGCAATCGCTCCCTTCTTTCTATATCTGCCACTCTCAATATAATGGACGGCATCGCTGTGGGACGTCACAGCCTTGAGTGTTTTATTCCTCTTCTGCCATAGCAATTTGCCAAGAATGACAACTCGTTTTATTTATTAAAGTATGTAATACTTTTTTTTTTATTTTTTTTTTTTTATCCATTTATAGGTGCATTTAATGTGGAGGAACACGTGCAAACCAAGTTTCATTCATCTAATGACCGTGACAGGCCTTTATTATTTTTTTTCATTTCTACAATGGTAAATGTTTCCTGTGATATTCGTGTGCTCTTATAACACGTCACACTTAATTTGATTTCTTACGAAACCTCTAATCTGAACGATGATGTATTGAAACTGCTCTTCTGGTGAACTCGGTGTTCAGTGTCATTAAATTAAAATGGTGTCCCGTGCTCACGCAGTTATTGTTGACTTTTAATGGGTAAGTATTGGTTCATGACACACACTTCACTTCACTGCTGTTCCTGCAGAGAATGCTTAATTAGAGACGCTGAGTAAAATAATCCACTGGAGTTACTTCATTACATTTTTAGTTGCTGTAAGTTTATTCATATACAGCATTTGGCAGACGCCCTTATCCAGAGAGACTTAAATTTTTCTCAGTCATGCAACTGAGCAGTTATAGGGTCAAGGCCCTTGTTCAGGGGCCCAGGTGTGGCAGGGATTTCAACTCTCAACCTTTAGATCCAATGTTCATATTCTCCTTAGGTACCAGTGATCCTGTCTTTTTCTACTTTCCGGACCGATCCTGACGACCTACTTCTGGATGGAGTTCTGTTCGATCCGAGGTTCCACATGACCAGCCTAAAGATCCACTGAGGAGGGTGAACTCAATAACCTTGAGGCTGGATGTGGACTGTAATTAATATAAACAGTCTGCCACAATGACTTTTGGGCTACAATTACCACAAACAGGTGATAACCTCCGAAATTTAAACTGTAACGATCGGATATTTGGTGTCACCAGATGAGGATGGGTTCCCTTCCGAGTTTGTTTTTTCCTTAAGGTTTCTTCTTTATACCATTTGAGTTATTCTGAAGAATTTTTTCTTGCCACTGTTGACATTTGCTTATTAGTGATACATAAAAATTGTCCACTGTTAAAAACTCGACAAAAAAAATGCAATGGAAATTGAGGAAGTGAGTGTTAAGGATGTTAAAGATCTGAGGTGCCAGCTTGTAAATGATATTTTTAATCCTCCAAGATGTGCATAGGAAATATGTTTTGATTAATGTTAAGCCATGTTTTCACTGGTTAAAAAGACCTCATTTAATTTGAAAACTTGCCCCCAGTTTCCTCTTTCCCTAATGAAACTTTCACTCTGCAAAAAAAACAAAAACAAGCTTTGCTATAATGGAGTCCATGCCAATGGGGAAAATAATCAAGAAAATCACCTCTGAAAAGCTAAACTTCAGCTCCAACTTAAGCTGGAGATGAGGCAGGAGCTGCTGTAGTCTGTAGAATATCAAAGATCCTCAACCAGCACTAACGTGGCACCATCAGGTATTGCTAGAAAAGGCTGTCCATCTGACTGAGGACCAAATCCAGGGGCAAGTGAGCCCTCCTCTCCATCTCTCTCTTGCTTTTACCCATCCTCTATGTCCTCCACATGCCCCTGCTCCTAGGAAATGGAGGCAAATTTCTCCAAGATACACAAGCCAACTCCTTTCCTTGATGTGTCAGTCTTTTCATCCTGACATGTGGCTGATCCCAGGGTCACAGGAGCAGGAGTAAAGCCTGGGCCAGTCTGAAGCAATTATAGGGAAGCTTGCATTTCCAGGACCAGTGGGGGCACTGGTTTCTGACACTGGTCTTTTACACTCTCTGGGCATATGGACAGTTAGTTTTAGATAAAATACTAAATACTTGCTTAATACTTACTTTCAAGTAAAACTTGGAAACGGTGTTCTCTAGTTGAATATTTCTTTCAGACCTTGCAAATAAGTTCAAGAAGATTTAGTCCAATGACTGGACAGTCCATTTTATTATAAATTGAAGTCTTTTACATAGAGTCACAGTCCAGACACAACTGCATGGTGTCAAGTCAAGTTTATTTCTAATGCGCTTTTCACAACAGACATTGTCTCAAAAGCAGCTTTACAGAAATCAACAGTGAAGGTGAGTGATGTGTGTTTATCCCTGATGAGCAGCCGTGGTGACTGTGGCAAGGAAAAACTCCCTTAGATGTAATGAGGAAGAAACCTTGAGAGGAACCAGACTCAAAAGGGGAACCCATCCTCATTTGGGTGACATCAAGAATGTGATTATAAATCTTTAAACAATACAGAACACTGGTGAGTGAGAACTAACATGAGCACTGGAGTATAAGATTATAAGTGATGTTCTTTCTACAGTCTTCTACAGTCTTTATGGTTATAAAACTAGGAGCTACTGAGCAACTCATAAAATAGCTCAACATTTGTGATCATCACAGATCCAACACCAGCTCCTCCTTGCCAGAGCCTTTAAACACTCCAGGAGGTCCAATGGCAAAACTCCACACATGTAGTGGGTTCCAATTGGCACTGGTACGTCCCTAGATAGCAGGGGATGTTTGCGAGTTCAGCATCTACTTTTTCAAAGGTCCATGTTGGTATGGTATGATTGCCATGTTGGTTCAGTATTTCTTTTACTTTCTGAAACAACCACAAACTATTAAGCTTCCACCTGTTTGACTGTGTGGGTGAAGAAGTCAGATCACATCTTCTCTCCTCTTCTTCATCTTACACAAGTTCTCTTAAAGACAAAAATGTCCTATTTGAACTCAGCTGTCTATAGAACTTTCTTCTATTTATTTACTCTCCAATTCTTGAGTGTTTTCACCAATTTACCTAGTTTGTTGTATAGAAACAAAAGCAACATTCTTGTGTCTCAAAATGATAAAACGATGTGTTTCCAAGCCCAAAAGAGACTTTAAATAGGGTAAAATGTACAGAATTTAGTTTATTTTGTAATCAATAGTTAATGGAATGTTTTCTGTTTTAAGTTGATTAATAATTTTTGAAATTTGACTGTGTTTGTTGACTGAACATATTGCTATAGAATATAACCTTAAAATGAAATGATATGGAGTCTATTACACTTATGCTGTATAGATTTCACAGTCATGAACATTAACAGCATGAACTTCTTTAGCAGTTTGAGCTACAGGAGCTCGTCTGTTGGATCGGACCACACGGTCCAGCCTTCGCTCCTCACGTGCATCAATAATCTTTATCCCCCACGACCCTGTCGCCAGTTCACCACTGTTCCTTTCTTGAAGCACTTTTGATAAATCCTGACCGCTGCAGACCAGCAACATTCCACAAGAGCTGCAGTTTTGGAGATGCTTTGACCCAGTCATCTAGACGTCTCAATTTGTCAAACTCAACTTTAAAGGGGCAAAATGTTTACTTGCTCTCTAATAAATAAATCCCACCAGTTTTATTCTATTCTATCATATTAATCAACGGTTAACGCTGTTCCAGTGCGTCCATTACTTTTATTTAACACAAAAAAATGTGTCACATCCTGTTCGGCCTCTTACATAAATTACCAATTAATTACTTATAAACCAAATAAAACGTAGCTCAGAATGGCCTTCATCCACATAAACCTTGTGGTAACTAAAAATTTCACAGTGCAAGTTCTTACTTACGTAACATTAACCGCGATGTCAATTGGTTCCTAGACATACACACTAACTTAAATTAAACAAATACACCAATCAACACATTTTCCCAGGTGTCCCAAAGGAGAATAGAGGTAAGTATCAATTACTCAGTCTTAAGTTCTATTTATGCTCCGATAGGCTGAACACACCAGGAGAACTCATATGGCTTGCACGTGCTAATGCATTAGCTCACACTATGCTAACAGTTGGACCTCGAAATCTTGTATCCACGCAAATGACCGAGCGCTGCATCCTAACCGCCGCATCCTAATGTTCCCTGAGTCAAGCTGGACATCGTAAGATTTGTGGTACACAGGTGTCACTACTGTCGCTTTTCTCCATGTTTTGTTTCGGCTCCTCCAGCTGGATACGGACTCTGTCTCCCTGTTATAGAGTATCTAGATCCTTCGCATGTCTATTGTAGTATGCAGCTTGACGGTTTAGGTTTTTAATCTGTCAGCAGATTGACATGAGAGCTCTGGTTATCCTACTAAACAACCTCTGTGCTGGACTTCTATTGATCCCGTGTGATGGTGTGTTTCTCTGATCAAGAATTGTGAGGAAAGAGTATTTTCCATCAGCTTTTCCTTTTTCTGCAGTCTTTTTGCAGTTTTTACTGCTGTTGTTTTGTGGGTGGCCTGGTGATGATGTCTTATGTTTGAATTCCAACTGTCTGCTGAATATTTTGAAATCTTCTGATGTATATTGTGGACCATTATCTGAAAAATGGGCTTTCAGCTTATGGATAACAGTGGTGTATTGTGTGTGGGGTAAATAATCAAGTTCCCAGAAATTAGTAAGGTAATTAACAGCAATGAGGTAGTTTCTATTGTCTAAAATAAATATATCTGTTCCAACCTTAGACCATGGTTTGCTTGGTAGGTCGTGAGACCACAGTCTCCTTCTGCTGTTTCATATCCATAGACCTGCAGATGTCACATTTTTCTTCAAATGTTTTTATCTGATCATTCTTCTCCAGCCAATTAACACATTCTCTTGCCCTTCTTAGACATCCCTCACTGCCCAAATGTGATGAATGTGATCATGTAGAATGAAGACAACTCCACCCTGAGTACTCAATTCCTGCAATTTCCTGTCTTTACATATTTCATCTCTAATAGTCTTGAGTCTTGAAAAAAAGTTTGTAGCTGCATAAAATGTGCGTCCTAACAGACAATAACAGACTATGTGTAGATTTTATGTGACTAAATTAAACTAGAAATCAATAAAAGTATGACGTTTGGTGTATTTTAAGAGTTTTATCCTTATATTGTCATTATTTGATGTGAATGAAAAATCATGCATTTGTCCTTTTAGGTTTTCAATTGTTTTCCATTGTTAAAACTAAGCTCATGCTAGTTTATATACCGTTTTGCTAGGTCATGTACCGTTTTGCTAGGTCATGTATCGTTTTGCTAGGTCATGGATCTTTTTGCTAAGTCATGCACCATTTTGCTAGGTTATAGACCGTTTTGCTAGGTCATGGACCGTTTTGACTGCTCTTCAGCAAATATAACAAGCAAATATATTTTTTGTCATAACACAAAGTACACCACACCAGTCTGCTTTTGAAGAATGCTTTAATTAAAAAAAAGGTATTCATGGTATTTAGAATTCAATGCTGAATTAACTATATTAAAGTAATTGTGAGATTTCACTCCTCTTCCTGTGCCTTGGCTTCAGCTTCCTCTGGACCTGTAAGTATATAAATACAAATTTTAATACTTGAAATCACATTCTTAAAAATTTTCATCTACTATATTGTGTACAAAACAGAATGGTTAGATTTATCTAATAAGAGCTTCCAAAGTCTCTACCCTGACACTAAATAAGACTAAATTCATAAGTTGACCTCTGACCTTTGAGTGTGATTGGCCCAAGAGTGACAACTTCGGTGTGGTTATCAGAGCTCAAGCCTCGTTTCCTGCGATTACGGCATCCTTGGCGACATCGTGAGTTGTAGTCGTTGTCGGCGCAAATAATGAGGTCACACCTGAGGAACACCTGGCTGTGTGTGCGCAGGAACTTGAATGCACTGAACCTGAACTGGGCAAAGTAGCGGTTTCCGTTTCTGTATATGTATACTGTGCTGTCTCTCTGACACCTGGAATGACATTAATGTAAATAAATATATGTGTCGCAAGAATGTATATGCAAATTTTGATAAAATAATAGAAGATGTAAATAGAATCCCATTATATGAAGTACATGTATTGCTCCAAACAGTGATGCCTGATTTAGTGGACCAGAACCAGAAAAGGCAAGCAAGAGCTTGAATGATATTATGGCTATTGTGACATCTCTTTGTGTACCACTTAGGTGTACTAAGGTGGTTCAGTGGTTAAAGATCTGGGTTACTTAGCATAAGGTTGGGGGTTCAAGCCCCAGCACTGCCAAGCTGCCACTTTTGGACCCTAAAGCAAGACACTTAACCCTAGCTGCTCCACGGGCACCCTACTATGGCTGACCCTGCGCTCTGATCCCAGCTTCCTGACAAGTTGCGCTATGTGAACAAGATTCAAGCCCTTGTATTGCCATGCTGCCATGCCTGGGGCCCTTGAGCAAGGCTCTTTACCCTCTGTTCTCCAGGAATGCTGTATCATGGCTGACCCCAGCTTCCTGACATTGCTGGTATATGCAAAGAAAGAATTTCACTGTGCTGTAAAGTGACAAGTATAAACCTTTCTTTCTTGAATTTACTTGTTACCAAATAGGACCAGTTACATTTTACCAGTTGTAGCTCTGTCAGGCCACACATGCCTACCCAGGGAGAGGTAGAATAAAATATGTTAGCCAGTGGAAGGGTAGGAGAAGTTGTTTTTCACCCAGGTGAGGGGTAAAAGTTGTTTATTAGTGAAGGGAAAGTAGGATTTGTTTCAGCCAGTGGGAAGTAGGATAATTTGTTTGATCCAGTGTGGGGTGGGTGGGTTTAGAAGAACTGGTAACAGCCAGTAAAAGGAATAGAGAATTTGTTTTAGCCAGTGGAGGGGTAGGAAAGTTTGTTTCAGAAGCAGATGACCTTATCCAGAGTGACTAACATTCTCCTTCATATAACTGGTCCAGTATCAGCATGGAAAGGCACCACATTTACAGGAATCACTGAATCTGGAGCCTGTAGAGCCTGCACTTGGGTTTTGTCTGTAGATGTCAACCCAACTTTCAAAAAATCATAACTGATCCTCTCTAGTATGTGTTACAAACTTAGTTATAAGATCACTAAAAGCCCTGCTAATAGGAGGGAGGAGGTAATTACCTCATTCTCAGTTGATTTTGTGGTCAACCTGGGGTTACATTACCTCTTCCAACTAACCTTGGTTCTTAATGCTATTTGTTGAATTTATCTCCATCAGTACAACCATTCGTGACTCATTATGCCAACACTCTGATTGGCAGGGGGAATAGCGGGAGCAAGAGTAATGATGTATGCCTGCTCATTTATTATGTTAATTTTGCCTCTAAAAATGGGATCACTGAGGTCTAGCTGTTGTGTGTGTATGTTGTACCCGTTGCGTATGAGGTCATAGGTGCGGATGGTGAAGTCGTGGTTGGGCGAGGCCACACAGGAGTCGATGAACAGGTGGAGGCTCGGTTCAGCTCGTGTTAGCTGCACCTGGACGTACAGTTCCTGATTGAGGTTCACTTGGTACGGGAATTCGGTGATGGGGTAGGAAAAGCTGCTGGATGGGTAGAAGGCCATGGTGGTGTTGAACCGTCCTGTTCCGCTGATGGTTGCATTTGTAATCTCTTTAGCTTCATAGAGGGTCCCGACTGAGGAATCACGCTCCATCACACAGCTCACAAACATTAGGAAGTGTGTATCACGCCGCGTGATCTCACCTGATGCTGACTGAGCTGCTCGCACATTATTGGTGTAAATAATACGGCCATTCTGGGTCTGGGGGAGGTGAGCAGAAGAAGTCCATATGAATGCATATTAAATGAAACACAATAAGATAATGATTTGCAGAAACCATTAATTTTTTTCTCCTGCGTTTGTTCTCCAAGTCCCATTCAGCAGCCTGTACTTACTCTTACTTAAAAACAGCTAAGACTTCTACAACAAAAATCTGGAAGCCTCACTTTCTTCTTTTACCTGCCACAATCATCCTGTACCAAATTTTCGAACATGTTATGTGATATGTTATTAAGTGTAGCATTACCTTCCTCTTGGTGCTACAGCTCTGAAGAGGGAAGTTGAAGGTGACATAGTAGTAGTCAGTTGAAGCTCTGCAGCGATGGTCATCCAGGTAAAGGTCCTGCCAGTTGAAGCCCATTGAGTCCAAGTACGATTTACGGATGGCGATGTTCATCCATTCAGAGGAGCAATCCACATGGCCTGCAGCACATTCAATACATCAAATAAAGAGTGACAAAATTCAATGACATAGAACCCTAAATGTGCATTTTGGATGAGTTGTTGGTTTCAGGTTTTTTTTTTTCTTTTTTTTACCAACCACGATAGTGTTAAAGATAACTGCTAGCAATAATAATAATAATAATAATAATAATAATAATAATAATAATAATAATAAGACATAGAAAGAAAGAACCATTTTACTAAGAACTACAAGGAACATATAACTACAGTAAAATCATATTAATGTTTAATTTATGTTGTAAAAATATCCAAAAATGATGCAAAATAAAAAAATGTATTCCAAAATAAAGTTCTTAGAAAACCTATTGAAACATTTTATTTTATTTTATTTAAGCATTACTGTTTATAAATCCAAGACCAGGATTCAAAGTTATGCCAAATTCAGTGCTATAGAGGTCGATAGCTGATAACTGGAACTGGAGCTGATGCTGGAACTATCGGCAAAAATCCATACCAATAGTTTTTCCGGGTTGAGTTATGCGTCAAGAGAGCGGCCTCTAGAGGTGTAGGTCGCTCTGAATAAGGTCATCTACCCAATGCCATCAATGTAAATGTAAAGGCATTTGGTAGACGACCTTATTCAGAGCGACCCACATTTATCTTATTCACACAACTGAGACCCAAGAGTGGAAGCTTGGTGTGGCTGGGATTTGAACTTACAACCTTCGGATCCAAAATCCAACGCCTTAATCACTAAGATACAAACTTATTCGAAGTGTCTTTCGTGTATTCATTTTGGATGTGACTGTTTTGATTTACTTGAAGTGTTACTTTTTGTTTTCGTTAGAATGTATGTCTTTTATTTACCACAATATTTATTAATATCATTTCAATATTCATATTTATTTCGTTTAGCACATTTTTCATTATCAGGACCTTTTTATTTTTGTAATAAAGAAAAGTAATATTTAGCATCAACATGTTTTTTGTTTTTATCCAATATCCATTTTAAAATGTATCGCTCAATTAATCGTTTATCGGCAAGTACGATCCAACCAAGCTACCGGTATTGGTAAAATCCACCTCTAATACATACTACATTATCCATCAGCTCCTACTGTGTCACATAACATGGTGCATTACTGGTTAAATAACATGGTTACACCTGTTTTCTGTTGGCCCTTGAGGAACATCTCCAACATTGTCAACCTTTTGTTGTTGCTATTGTGTTTGCGTCATTGTGTATGCCTCAGCCACGTTCGCGTATCCAGGGTGTACGTCTAAAGTGTTGGTTTTGATAGATTTTTTGGTTATTTTGTCAGATATTGATTTACAAAGGAGGAACAATTTAGACTCAAGATCATTTCTAGATGATGCATTTAGACCTTGTTTTTGTGCATGTAATAAGTCCAGATGAATTCAGACCAGACTCGAGTCTTACAGCAGTGAATGACGGATGTATAGTGGGTTACAGACCTGTGTTTTGGTTGAGGGAGGAGCTGAAGTAGGCTTTGAAGCCACGCCCGACCCCAGAGTAATCGCTCCTGAACAGCACGGTCATGTATGACGAGGTCGACTGGAAGTCCAGGTGACTGGTGGTGTTGTGACAGAGCTTTCCTATTAGAGGGGACGTGGTGGACGAACCATCATACACGTTCACGTAATCACAATTGCAGCAGCGCTCCAGACTACACACACACACACACACACACACACACACACACACACACACACACACACACACACACAAATGAATTAATTAATAGAAATCTGTATAAATTGACTAAAAAAGAAAACAGATGATCTTGCATTTCTGTCTACAATAAATAAATAATGAAAATTTATATATTTAAAAACATTAAGTTTATAACATGAAACACATGAATTAATATATATATATACAACTTGAATTCTGTGAAATATAAACATTATACATATAAATATATAAATATACAGTATGATTTTCAAAAGTATTTGAATCATTTTTAGATGTAAATAATAGAGAGATTGAAGAAATGGACGAACTCTAAGTCCTGGAATGAGAGGAAGATGGTTTGTCCCGCCGGAGCCGAGAGGCGCCACACACACTGCGCGTTGTCATGGTAATACCCAGGGTAATAAGGGCTGGAGATGGAGCCCGAGCCATAATAATTCCCCCCACAGGCTGCACAGTGTGTACACACACACACACACACACACACACACACACATCCAAAAAAAATATTATTAAATGGAAAACACATTGTTCAGCTATTTATTCCAGTCTACAATAATAATAATAATGAAAATAACAAGAGCACAAAAGTGCATATCAAAAAGAAAATAATATTTCTATTGTTAAAATATCCAGTAATAATAACAAATATATTTCAGGACACAAAAAGAAAAAAGAATGCTAGTGTGCATATATAAATATATATATAAAAATAAAACATTCACACACTATATATATATATATATATATATAAGGTAAAGAGCTCACCTGGTAAAGGAGGAGACGTCACATGGTCACAATACTCTGTAAAATACAATAAATATACACAATAAATAAACACACCCACTCACACAGACAGACTGAATCGAAGACAGAAAGGCTGTTGAAGACAAACAGACAGAACAAGAGACACACAGAATGACAGATAAACCAATCATGAGAAAGATAGAGAGACACACAGAAAGGATGAAAGACACAATAAAACGTAGACAAATTGATCAGGACAAGTTGAGAGACACACAGACAGAACGAGACACAGATAGATCAAGAGACAGACAGACAAAATTAGAGACCTATTAAGACATATGGAATTAGAGACAGAGAGAAGAAGAAATAGGTTGAGAGACAGAAAGACAATTAGAAGTGAACAAATGCAACGTTGAGATAAACAGATAGGCAGATCAAGAGTCAGACACACTGAGATTGAGATTAAGACAGATACACAGGATGAGAGATGCACAGACAGAACTAAAGACGAATAAACAAATTAGAAAGACAAAAAAAATTATATATATATATATACTGTATATATATAGCATTTTATATACCATGATAATCGTGACAGCATCTTCCGTATCGGTCACATGAACTCTCACAGGAGCATCTGCTGTTACTGGTGCCACACCTGTTCTTACACATCGGAGCAGCTGCACACACACACACACACACACACACACACACACACACACACACACACACACACACACACACACACACACACACACACACAAAATCAAATACTTAAGCCATATCAGACCTGTCAGGATTTAAGGGGTTTCTGTTTTTTGTTTTTTCTTTCTTTGCGATTCTTGTTTTTTCCCACCAGATGTCGCCAGAGTGTTCCCGGGTTTTCGTTAGCTCCTATTGGTTCGCCTGAGTTGTGTTAGTCTGAGTGTAAAAATTAATGTTAAATTCCCCTTTTGTGCCTTTTTTCGAAGTTACCAAGCAGATTTAGATTTTTGCTCTGCCTTTGAGTGTTTCTTTTTTATTTCAATCTCTGTATTTGGGTTCAGACACCAAGAACATTGTATGACTCCAAACATGGGCGTGTGGGTGCACCTGCAGTATGCAAACTGAACGGGTGTCAGTCAGTCTATAAAAGTAAATATGAGTGTTTATAACAGGTTCATGTGTAGTGAATCGTTGTATGAAATTCATACATTTGAAAGTCCACTCAGCCTGAAAACCTCGTGCAGTCGCATTACTGTCTGTGGAGAAGACGACCATCATGTATCTGCTGCTGGAGTTGAAGGAAACTCCATTTTCGGTTGCGAAACCCAAAATCGTGGAACTGTTGTTTGGCCCGTCGTACACGTAGATAGAATCGCAGCATAAGTCCAGACTGAAATAAATATGAGACATGATGTTATGAAGCGAGAATTATGGAATGAATCGTTTTTTCGTTGATTCGGCAGGTGGAAACAGGCAGATGATTTCTTACTTGACAAACGTGAAGGTTAACGAAACCACCTGCAGCTCCCCAGCCATCAGGGTCCACGTGCAGCGTGCATTATTGGGGTAGTTATTGGGGTAATTGGGGCTGAAGAACTGCCCTTGTTGCTGAGTCAGAATTCCACCGCATGCAGATCCTTCTAGAAAACATTGTTTTGAACACAGGGAAAATTTTTTCCATAAAATTTTCACTTTTCTTCTTCACTCGGCTTCTTGGTGAACGTTTTTCAACTTGATTCAACTGATGTTCATTTCAGTTTCGGGGACATTTGAACGTATATTTCTGTCAAACTTGACAAGGCTCAACCTGTTTCCCTCTACACACAATCTTTTTATTCCCAGTGAAATTATTGCTGATTGTAGGTGAATTCTGTCTATGTCTAGATCTTGAGATCTCCACAGACAGCTTTCTGCTCTCACATTTACTGGGTTGGAATTCGTATTTATACTCAATTGAGCAGTTTTTTGGTGCTGGGATTTGAACTCACAACCTTGCCACAACCATAAGGCCAACCTTTGAACCACTTTCTCACCTTTGGTCACTGCATGAAACCTTCAAGGAACCATGGACAATAAACCGTCCTTTTCTTCTTCTCACATTGCTTACTTTAAAAAGTAAATGTTATATAACTCACAGCCTTGTGTTTTCTATTTCATATTTCATGTTCGGTTATAAAAAATATAAAACGATGCTTTTTTAAAAATATTAAATCACAGATTTACAGACGTCCAAAGAGGCCACGCGTTATAATATTATTTCTTTCGTTTTTTTCTGTTTTCTGTTTATTTCCATCCATGTGCCTGCTGCCACTGATGATTATGTTATTATCTATGATGCTGCCTCTAGAACATGCTCTTATGCCGAATCTTCTTCTTTCGGCTTCTCCTATTAGGAGTCTCCACAGCGGATCATCCGTCTCCATCCCCCCCTGTCCTCTACATCTGCCACTTTCACACCAACTACCTGCATGTGTTCCCTCACCACATCCATAAACCTCCTCCTTGGTCTTCCTCTTTTCCTCCTTCCTGGTGTCTCCATCCTCAGCATTCACCTACTGATATACCCCATGTCCCTCCTCTGCACATGTCCAAACCATCTCAATCTCACCTCCCTCACCTTGTCTCCAAAACGTCCTACATGCGCTGTCCCTCTTATAATTTAATTTCTAATCCTGTTCACTCCCAATGAACATCTCAACATCTTCCGCTCTGCTACCTCCAGCTCCACCTTCTGTCTTTTACTCAATGCCACTGTCTCTAAACCATACAACATCTCAGGTCTCCTTCAGGTTGCATCTTCTAAATAGAACATAGTCCATTTGTGTGCACCTTCCTCCACTCTTATACGTCACCCTATGATCCTCCTTCTTCTTAAAATTCGTGTTCACCACTGCCATTTCCAACCTTTTAGCAAAATCTACCACCATCTGCCCTTCCACATTCCTCTCCTTAAGACCATATCTACCCATCACCTCCTCATCACCTCTGTTCCCTTCACCTACATGCCCATTAAAGTCTGCCCCAATCACCAATCTTTCATTGTGATTAGTGACAAGTCATTAAAATACTTCTATTAAAGTCACAATAATGAGAGTCATGGAGAAGTTTACAGAGGAACCGTACCTGGGGTTGGAGTTGCAGTTGTATTGGAGCAGTGATCTATAAGAAAGATGAAAAAGGACATCATGTTTTACAAAATGCAGGAAAAGACAGGTGCCCCAATACTTTTGTTTATTGAGACACCTGTCTTTTCCTGCCATCTGAGGTTCTTCCCCAAACGCTAAGCACACAATTGTATCTGACATTTTTGGATGTTGTAACATGAAATTCTTCATTTACTTTAACTAGAAAACCAAAACCTGTTCCAACATGAAAACGCCCCTGTGCACAAAGCTCCATGAAGATATTCTTCACATGGGTTGGAGTGGAGGATCTCCTGCTCTAGAGCTACAAACCTATTGATCATGAATAAATGTGAACGCTGACGGCACCTCAGATCTCCTCACCTCATCTACATCAGTACCTGACTTTACTAACACTCTTGTGGCTGAATGAACCTCCACAAAATCTAGTGGAACACCATCTAAGAAGAGTGGAGGTTTATTATAACAGCAAATGGAGGCTAAATGTGAAATGGGACATTTAAGAAGAAGCACATGCAAATGTTCTAGCATCAAAATCAAACCCAAAAACAGAAATACAGTTTACATCAAACAGATTTTATTCAGATTTTGTTCTTACTGTAATAATCGTGACAGCAGTTTCCGTAGTAAAGGCAGGAGCTCTGGCAGGAACAGGCGCCGAAATTGTAGCCGCAGTTATTCATGCAGGAATAATCAGCTACTGCAAATAATAATAATCATTCATTCATTCATTCATTCATTTAATAATAATAATAATAATAATAATAATAATAATAATAATAATAATAATAAATTAAATAATATAAATTGGGACACTGTGTTTAATATAAACACAAAATGATTTTCACATTTTATAAAGCCAATTCTTTTTTCTCTGTACAACAATATTAAATGTTGAAATGAGGAAATGCACCATTTTAAGGAAAATATGTAAATAAAAATCTCCAAAACCCTTTAATATTAATGCTGTTTCAGAATATTGTCCAGTACATCAGTATTCAGTACAAACACTTCACCTGTTGTCGACAAGCCGTCGGCCGTCGTGGCTGTTCAAACAGAGTGAGAGAATATTCAATAAGATCAAATTTGACACAAAAACAAAATGAAAGAAATGAAATGAAGGAAAATTCTTATAATTGGTTACAAAACAAACACAAAGGAGAAACAACACTTTCACTGAGAATGGAAAGAGACATTTCGGGGGTCTCATGTTTACCTGAATCCGTTGTGGTGGAACAATAATCTATATGGACAATGATAAAGAAGTGAACGTCAGATTTCTGTTATTATTATTATTATTATCTTTTTAAATAACTGTGTATTTTACAGTATGAACAAGAAGAAAAAAGTCTTAGAATAATCTAATAATAGTTTAGTTTAAAGAAAAAAAAAAGGTATTATTATTATTTTGATTATTATTAATTTTAATGCAGGCTAAATTTTTTTATTCCATTTAAATGATTTGTGTGTGTGTTAAATACATTAAGTCATGTTTGTCTTACAGTAATAATCATCACAGCAGTGTCCATAGTACTGGCAGGAGCTGGTGCAGGAACAGATACCACCATCATACCCACAACGATCCCTGCAGCTAATGTGGTCTAAAAAAAAAAAAAAAAAAAGGAAATGAAATAATGATAAAAAAAAAATAAAGCTCACATTTAATACATTTAAAGTCAGCTAACGATTATTTCTTTATCAGAATAAAATATTCAATAGTGAACCCTCACCCTCTGTCAGTGTTTTTACTGTCGTCGTGGCTGCAAGAAACAACGGCCCAATAGATATTTACAGGTTTGGAAAAATACAAAGGAAAGAATTAAAAAAGAAAGAATTGTACTGGAGTGAGGGAAACATTAAAAATGGAAAAAGGCAGAAAGAATTAAGAAACGTTGAAGAAATTTTTACCTGTTTTTTCTGTGGTGCTGAAACAATGGTCTACATGGATGATTATAAAAAGGGAAATGGGGGAAAAAAAAAAAGGAATATTATTTATACGTAAAACATCATGTTTCTGTCAGCCTACATTTTTTGTAAACTGTCACGAACTTCATAATGATTTATTCTATCAACAAAGTAACAAGAAATGCAGAAATGTGTAAAAAAAAAAAAAAAAGATCTTATTTTTTTAGCTGCTCCCATTAGGGGGCGCCACAGCGGATCATCTGTCTCTATACTGCCCTGTCCTCTACATCTGCCTCTTTCAATCCATCTACCTGCATGTCTTCTCTCACCACATTCATAAACCTCCTCCTTGGTCTTCCTCTTTTCCTCCTTCCTGGTGTCTCCATCCTCAGCATTCTCCTACTGATATACCCCATGTCCCTCCTCTGCACATGTCCAAACCATCTCAATCACACCTCCCTCACCTTGTCTCCAAAACGTCCCTCTAATAAACTCATTTCTAATACTGTCCATCGTCGTCACTCCCAACGAACATCTCAACATCTTCAGCTCTGCTACCTCCAGCTCCACCTCCTGTCTTTTACTCAATGCCACTGTCTCTAAACCATACAACATCTCAGGTCTCACCACAGTCCTATAAACTTTCCCTTTCACTCTCACAGATACTCTTCTTCTCCCTGCAACCGCACCCCTCCACTGCCCTCCCTCTCATTTACACACATGTACTCTGTCTTACTCCTACTGACTGTCATTCTCCTTCTCTCCAGCGTGTACCTCTCCAGGCTCTTCTCAACCTGCTCACTACTCTCACCATAAATCACAATATCATCCGCAAACATCATAGACTCCTGTCTGACCTCGTCCGTCAACCTGTCCATCACCACTGCAAACAGGAAAGGGCTCAGAGCCGATCCTTGATGCAGTCCAACCTCCACCTTGAACCAGTCTGTCGTTCCTACTGCACACTTCACTGCTGTCACACTGTCCTCATACATGTCCTGCACCACCCTCACATACTTCTCTGACACACCAGACTTCCTCATACAATACCACAACTCCTCTCTCCACCCTGTCGTACGCGTTCTCTAAATCTACAAACACATAAACTCTCTTATACGTCACCATCTGCTCCTCCTTCTTCTTAAAATAAGTATTTACCACTGCCATTTCCGTCCTTTTAGCAAAAACAACCAAAGATTTTATAACAAATTTAAATGTTCTAGCGTCAAAATCAAACCCAAAAACAGAGATACAGTTTACATCAAACAGATTTTATTCAGATTTTGTTCTTACTGTAATAATCGTGACAGCAGTTTCCGTAGTAAAGGCAGGAGCTCTGGCAGGAACAGGCGCCGAAATTGTAGCCGCAGTTATTCATGCAGGAATAATCAGCTACTGCAAATAATAATAATCATTCATTCATTCATATAATAATAATAATAATAATAATAATAATAATAATAATAATAATAATAATAATCATTCATTCATTCATTCATTTAATAATAATAATAATAATAATAATAATAATAATAATAATAATAATAATAATCATTCATTCATTCATTCATTTAATAATAATAATAATAATAATAATAATAATAATAATAATAATAATAATAATAAATTAAATAATATAAATTGGGACACTGTGTTTAATATAAACACAAAATGATTTTCACATTTTATAAAGCCAATTCTTTTTTCTCTGTACAACAATATTAAATGTTGAAATGAGGAAATGCACCATTTTAAGGAAAATATGTAAATAAAAATCTCCAAAACCCTTTAATATTAATGCTGTTTCAGAATATTGTCCAGTACATCAGTATTCAGTACAAACACTTCACCTGTTGTCGACAAGCCGTCGGCCGTCGTGGCTGTTCAAACAGAGTGAGAGAATATTCAATAAGATCAAATTTGACACAAAAACAAAATGAAAGAAATGAAATGAAGGAAAATTCTTATAATTGGTTACAAAACAAACACAAAGGAGAAACAACACTTTCACTGAGAATGGAAAGAGACATTTCGGGGGTCTCATGTTTACCTGAATCCGTTGTGGTGGAACAATAATCTATATGGACAATGATAAAGAAGTGAACGTCAGATTTCTGTTATTATTATTATTATCTTTTTAAATAACTGTGTATTTTACAGTATGAACAAGAAGAAAAAAGTCTTAGAATAATCTAATAATAGTTTAGTTTAAAGAAAAAAAAAAGGTATTATTATTATTTTGATTATTATTAATTTTAATGCAGGCTAAATTTTTTTATTCCATTTAAATGATTTGTGTGTGTGTTAAATACATTAAGTCATGTTTGTCTTACAGTAATAATCATCACAGCAGTGTCCATAGTACTGGCAGGAGCTGGTGCAGGAACAGATACCACCATCATACCCACAACGATCCCTGCAGCTAATGTGGTCTAAAAAAAAAAAAAAAAAAAGGAAATGAAATAATGATTAAAAAAAAATAAAGCTCACATTTAATACATTTAAAGTCAGCTAACGATTATTTCTTTATCAGAATAAAATATTCAATAGTGAACCCTCACCCTCTGTCAGTGTTTTTACTGTCGTCGTGGCTGCAAGAAACAACGGCCCAATAGATATTTACAGGTTTGGAAAAATACAAAGGAAAGAATTAAAAAAGAAAGAATTGTACTGGAGTGAGGGAAACATTAAAAATGGAAAAAGGCAGAAAGAATTAAGAAATGTTGAAGAAATTTTTACCTGTTTTTTCTGTGGTGCTGAAACAATGGTCTACATGGATGATTATAAAAAGGGAAATGGGGGGGAAAAAAAAGGAATATTATTTATACGTAAAACATAATGTTTCTGTCAGCCTACATTTTTTGTAAACTGTCACGAACTTCATAATGATTTATTCTATCAACAAAGTAACAAGAAATGCAGAAATGTGTAAAAAAAAAAAAAAAAGATCTTATTTTTTTAGCTGCTCCCATTAGGGGGCGCCACAGCGGATCATCCGTCTCCATACCCCCCTGTCCTCTACATCTGCCTCTTTCAATCCATCTACCTGCATGTCTTTTCTCACCA
Organism: Silurus aristotelis; assembly: GCF_946808225.1. Taxonomy (NCBI): domain Eukaryota; kingdom Metazoa; phylum Chordata; class Actinopteri; order Siluriformes; family Siluridae; genus Silurus; species Silurus aristotelis. The sequence continues at coordinate 32,444,038 of NC_139579.1, forward strand.
CATCCATAAACCTCCTCCTTGGTCTTCCTCTTTTCCTCCTTCCTGGTGTCTCCATCCTCAGCATTCTCCTACTGATATACCCCATGTCCCTCCTCTGCACATGTCCAAACCATCTCAATCACACCTTCCTCACCTTGTCTCCAAAACGTCCCTCTAATAAACTCATTTCTAATACTGTCCATCGTCGTCACTCCCAACGAACATCTCAACATCTTCAGCTCTGCTACCTCCAGCTCCACCTCCTGTCTTTTACTCAATGCCACTGTCTCTGAACCATACAACATCTCAGGTCTCACCACAGTCCTATAAACTTTCCCTTTCACTCTCACAGATACTCTTCTTCTCCCTGCAACCGCACCCCTCCACTGCCCTCCCTCTCATTTACACACATGTACTCTGTCTTACTCCTACTGACTGTCATTCTCCTTCTCTCCAGCGTGTACCTCTCCAGGCTCTTCTCAACCTGCTCACTACTCTCACCATAAATCACAATATCATCCGCAAACATCATAGACTCCTGTCTGACCTCGTCCGTCAACCTGTCCATCACCACTGCAAACAGGAAAGGGCTCAGAGCCGATCCTTGATGCAGTCCAACCTCCACCTTGAACCAGTCTGTCGTTCCTACTGCACACTTCACTGCTGTCACACTATCCTCATACATGTCCTGCACCACCCTCACATACTTCTCTGACACACCAGACTTCCTCATACAATACCACAACTCCTCTCTCCACCCTGTCGTACGCGTTCTCTAAATCTACAAACACATAAACTCTCTTATACGTCACCATCTGCTCCTCCTTCTTCTTAAAATAAGTATTTACCACTGCCATTTCCGTCCTTTTAGCAAAAACAACCAAAGATTTTATAACAAATTTAAATGTTCTAGCGTCAAAATCAAACCCAAAAACAGAGATACAGTTTACATCAAACAGATTTTATTCAGATTTTGTTCTTACTGTAATAATCGTGACAGCAGTTTCCGTAGTAAAGGCAGGAGCTCTGGCAGGAACAGGCGACGAAATTGTAGCCGCAGTTATTCATGCAGGAATAATCAGCTACTGCAAATAATAATAATCATTCATTCATTCATTCATTCATTTAATAATAATAATAATAATAATAATAATAATAATAATAATAATAAATTAAATAATATAAATTGGGACACTGTGTTTAATATAAACACAAAATGATTTTCACATTTTATAAAGCCAATTCTTTTTTCTCTGTACAACAATATTAAATGTTGAAATGAGGAAATGCACCATTTTAAGGAAAATATGTAAATAAAAATCTCCAAAACCCTTTAATATTAATGCTGTTTCAGAATATTGTCCAGTACATCAGTATTCAGTACAAACACTTCACCTGTTGTCGACAAGCCGTCGGCCGTCGTGGCTGTTCAAACAGAGTGAGAGAATATTCAATAAGATCAAATTTGACACAAAAACAAAATGAAAGAAATGAAATGAAGGAAAATTCTTATAATTGGTTACAAAACAAACACAAAGGAGAAACAACACTTTCACTGAGAATGGAAAGAGACATTTCGGGGGTCTCATGTTTACCTGAATCCGTTGTGGTGGAACAATAATCTATATGGACAATGATAAAGAAGTGAACGTCAGATTTCTGTTATTATTATTATTATTATCTTTTTAAATAACTGTGTATTTTACAGTATGAACAAGAAGAAAAAAATCTTAGAATAATCTAATAATAGTTTAGTTTAAAGCACATCACTCCGTAAATCTCGCTTTATGGTTGTTGTAAAAGGCATAAATAAAATATTTTATTTATTATAATAATCATATTTATTATTTTTATATTTTTTTATTTTATGAAAAAAAAGGTATTATTATTTTTTTTATTATTATTAATTTTAATGCAGGCTAAATTTTTCTATTCCATTTAAATGATTTGTGTGTGTGTTAAATACATTAAGTCATGTTTGTCTTACAGTAATAATCATCACAGCAGTGTCCATAGTACTGGCAGGAGCTGGTGCAGGAACAGATACCACCATCATACCCACAACGATCCCTGCAGCTAATGTGATCTAAAAAAAAAAAAAAAAAAAGGAAATGAAATGAAATAATAATAAAAGAAAAAATAAAGCTCACATTTAATACATTTAAAGTCAGCTAACGATTATTTCTTTATCAGAATAAAATATTCAATAGTGAACCCTCACCCACTATCGGTGTTTCTACTGTCGTCGTGGCTGCAAGAAACAACGGCCCAATAGATATTTACCGGTTTGGAAAAATACAAAGGAAAGAATTAAAAAAGAAAGAATTGTACTGGAGTGAGGGAAACATTAAAAATGGGAAAAGGCAGAAAGAAATAAGAAACGTTGAAGA
>NC_139579.1:32453906-32478906 GCF_946808225.1 Silurus aristotelis
ATAAACAAAATCCAGGTCTCAGTAGGTCTCATCTTAGTCTCTCAACCATCATTCGTTCTTGTAATCCATTCTCATTAAACAAAAATGCACAATGTTCGGACTATTTCATGACGAACACAAATAGAAGGCAAAAGCAGTGACTTACGTGTGGTGAACCCAGAGGCATGCCCCAACAGAGAGGAGCTGAGTAGAAATATCACAACTCCAAACTCCATCTTTTCTCACCTGCAGAAGTTTCAGCCTTCACAGAGGTTTATATAGCAAGGAAAAGCAGAAGTCCGATACTTCCTTATGACGCTCGTCTCCTGGAATATGCTGTAAAAGATATAGTGTGGGAATAGAGCACCTGCTGGGGTTTAATATTACTTATTGATTTCACCTGTCTGCATTCCACACCTTTGTGCTTAACAGGATTATGCAATAATGCAAACAAAGAACTTTATATCGCGAGTTAGAGGCACGCAATTGTACTGGGTTTCTTTGGATGCTGTGCACAAAGCGATATGGTTACACGGGTTGGAGTGGAAGGTCTTTAGTAGCCTGATGTAAAGCTCTGACCGCAACTGTTGTGGGGTGAATTGGAACGCTGGCTGCACCCCAGTCCTCCAACACCATCCTCACCCCCAACACCCTTATGGTTAAATGAGCAGAATCTCTTAAATCTAGTGAAACATCTTCCCAAAAGAGTGAAAGTTCAAAGGCTCTGACCAAACGAATGGTCAGATTTGTGTGGGTGTCTATCGTTTATTCGAGCTGTCTGTCTGTCTGTCTGTCTGTCTGTCTGTCTGTCTGTCTGTCTGTCTGTCTGTCTGTCATTCTGTTAAATTAAATCTTGTTTATTTCTAGAACACTTCAAACAATGGACATTGTCTCAAAACAGCTTTACAGAGATAAAGTGGTTATGAAGCTGTTTTAAAGAATGTATGAGTTTGTTCCTTATAATTGTAAGTTTATCCCTAATGAGCGAGGCAGTGGCGACTGTGGCAACATTTACATTTACTTTTGTGGCATTTAGAAGAAGTTCAGAGCGAAACAAAAGTGCATTAAGGCTCTATCAATGAATTAATCTACACTGGTACACTAGATTACAGACGTAAGATAAATCAGACGACAGCTCTGTTGAGAGGATTTTTTTTTATGTTAAAAACATATCAAACCAGGAAAAGTGCTAATTCAAGCGTTTCAGGACGAGGTAGGTCTTCACCCATCGCTTGAAGATAGCCAGGGACTCTGTAAGGATGTCTAGGGGAAGGTCATTCCACCACCTCAGTGCCAGAACAAAGAAGAGCCTTGAAGTGTACTTACCTCTCATCCTACAATCTAGATAAGATTACGCCTCCATCTCTTACGCCTCCTTCTTCTTCTTCTTTCGGCTGCTCCCATTAGGGGTCGCCACAGCGGATCATCCGTCTCCATACCACCCTGTCCTCTATATCTGCCTCTTTTACACCAACTACCTGCATGTCTTCCCTCACCACATCCATGAACCTCCTCCTTGGCCTTCCTCTTTTCCTCCTACCTGGTGGCTCCATCTTCAGCATTTTTCTACCAATATAATTCATGTCCCTTCTCTGCACATGTCCAAACCATCTCAATCTCGCCTCCCTCACCTTGTCACCAAAACATCCTACATGTGCTGTCCCTCTAATAAACTCATTTCTAATCTTGTCCATCCTCGTCACTCCCAACGAAAACCTCAACATCTTCAGCTCCGCTACCTCCAGCTCCACCTCCTGTTTTTTACTCAATGCCACTGTCTCTAATCCATACAACATCGCAGGTCTCACCACAGTCCTATAAACTTTCCCTTTCATTCTTGCAGATACTCTTCTATCACAAATCACTCCTGTCACTCTTCTCCACCCACTCCACCCTGCCTGCACTCTTTTCTTTACTTCCCTAACACACTCTCCATTACTTTGCACTGTTGACCCCAGGTACCTGAACTCCTCCACCTTCTCCACCTTTTCTCCCTGCAACCGCATCACTCCACTGCCCTCCCTCTTATTCACACACATGTACTCTGTCTTTCTCCTACTGACTTTCATTCCCTTTCTCTCCAGCGCATATCTCCACCTCTCCAGGCTCTTCTCAACCTGCTCTCTACTCTCACCACAAATCACAATATCATCTGCAAACATCATAGTCCAGGGAGACTCCTGTCTGACCTCGTCCGTCAACCTGTCCATCACCACTGCAAACAGGAAAGGGCTCAGGGCCGATCCTTGATGCAGTCCAACCTTCACCCTGAACCAGTCTGTCGTACCTACTGCACACTTTACTGCCGTCACACTGTCCTCATACATGTCCTGCACCACCCTCACATACTTCTCTGACACACCTGACTTCCTCATACAATACCACAACTCCTCTCTCGGCACCCTGTCGTACGCTTTCTCTAAATCCACAAATACACAATGCAGCTCCTTCTGTCCTTCTCTATACTTCTCCATCAACATCCTCAAAGCAAATAAGGCATCTGTGGTGCTCTTCCTCAGCATGAAACCATACTGTTGCTCACAGATGGTCACCTCTTCTCTCAGCCTGGCTTCCACTACTCTTTCCCATAACTTCATGGTGTGACTGATCAACTTAATTCCCCTGTAGTTACTGCAGGTCTGCACATCTCCCTTATGCTTAAAGATCGGTACCAGCACACTCCTTCCTCAGGCATCCTCTCCCCTTCCAGAATCCTGTTAAACAATCTGGTTAAAAACTCCACTGCCATCTCTCCTAAACATCTCCACACTTCTACCGGTATGTCATCTGGTCCAACCGACTTTCCATTCTTCATCCTCTTAATCGCTGCTCTCACTTCCTCCTTACTAATCCTATCTACATCCTGCTTCACCAACTTCACATCCTCCAACCTTCTCTCTCTCTGATTTTCCTCATTCATCAGCTGCTCAAAATACTCCCTCCATCTTCTCAACACACTCTCCTCACTAGTCAACACATTTCCCTCTCCATCCTTTATTGCTCTAACTTGCAGTACATCCTTCCCAGCTCGGTCCCTCTGCTTGGCCAATCAGTATAAATCCTTTTCTCCTTCCTTAGTGTCCAACCTCTTATACAGTTCCTCATATGCCTTTTCCTTGGCTTTCGCCACATCCCTTTTAACCTGCTGCCGCATCTCCTTGTACTCCTGCCTACTCTTCTCATCACTCTGTCGATCCCACTTCTGTTTTGTCAATCTCTTTCCCCTAATGCTCTCCTGCACTTCCTCATTCCACCACCACGTCTCCTTGTCTTGCTTTCTATTTCCAGATGTCACACCAAGTACTTTTCTAGCTGCCTCCCTCATCACTCCTGCAGTAGTTGCCCAATCATCCGGCACCTCTTCACCACCACCAAGCCCCTGTCTGACCTCTTCCCTGAACCTCACACTACACTCTTCCTCCTTCAGTTTCCACCATCTTATTCTTGTTTCAAACCTTACTTTCCTCCTCTTCTTCTTCGCCTCCAAAACCATCCTACAGACCACCATCCGATGCTGTCTAGCTACACTGTCCCCCGCCAACACCTTACAGTCTCCAATCTCCTTCAGGTTGCATCTCCTACACAGAAGATAATCCACCTGTGTGCACCTTCCTCCACTCTTATACGTCACCCTATGATCCTCCTTCTTCTTAAAATACGTGTTCACCACTGCCATTTCCATCCTTTTAGCAAAATCTACCACCATCTGCCCTTCCACATTCCTCTCCTTAAAACCATACCTACCCATCACCCCCTCATCACCTCTGTTCCCTTCACCTACATGCCCATTAAAGTCTGCCCCAATCACCAATCTTTCTTTCCTAGGTACACCATCTACCACTTCATCTAATTCACTCCAGAATCTTTCTTTCTCCTCCATCTCACAGCCAACTTGTGGAGCATAGGCACTGATGACATTTATCATCATCCCTTCAACTTCCACCTTCACGATCATCACCCTATCAGAAACTCTCTTCACCTCCACTACACTCTTACTGTACGCTTTCCTTCAGAATCACCCCTACACCATTTCTCTTTCCATCCACACCATGATAAAACAGTTTAAACCCACCTCCAATGTTCCTGGCCTTTCTCCCTTTCCACTTGGTCTCCTGAACACACAACACATCTACCTTTCTCCTCTCCATCATATCAGCTATCTCTCTCCCTTTACCCGTCATAGTACCAACATTTAAAGTACCAACCCGAACCTCTACTCTCCTACACTGCTCCTTTTCCTGCCGTCTCTGTAGACGCCTTCCTCCTCTCCTTCTCCTCCTTCGGCCAACAGTAGCCCAATTTCCACCGGTACCCTGTCGGCTAACGATACCTGTGGCGGTCGTTGTTAACCCGGGCCTCGACCGATCCGGTATGAAATTCTCATTTGTGATCCGCATATTTGATTTGGCACATGATTTACGCTGGATGCCCTTCCTAACGCAACCCTCCCCATTTACCCGGGCTTGGGACCGGCACTAAGAGTACACTGGCTTGTGCCCCCCTAATGGCTGGGTTCCATCTCTTACGCCTCCATTATCATCAAATAACCAGATGCTTCACACGGCCACTGTCACAATACTGGCAGTTTCCGTCCATCTCAATTTTATTAATTTTTTTAAATATCAAAAGAAACGTGATCCATGATCTCCTAACTTAAAGTTATCACGCTAATACACTTGCTTCCCCACACTAACACACAACACCTGCTCCCAATGAAGTGATTCTTTCACACACTGTATTCACGTGTTTGGAGATAAAAGAACAGACCATAATCACTTGATTGCAAAAATTCAAAAAAGTGAAAAGTACCCCAGGTAATGTCTCAGCCGGTACAGAGAGTAAAAAACGCTCAACTTCCATTTAACCTCCACATCATGTGGTCACTTGTGCACATTATAAAAACATTTCTTGTTGTTTTGGTCAAATTGCGAAGGCTTTCGAACACTAATTTATCCGACTGTGACAAACAATTGATTTATCAATTGTTTGTGTCTAAATATATTATTCTGTTTCACCTGAAAAGTTTTAACCCCTAAAACATCTCAGCATCAGTTCATTCAGTTCAGTTGTCATGATATGTCAAACTTAAATTTCTATAATACGTTTTTGTAAATGTGTCTAAAACTGATGCAGATGAATCTTCAGTGTCACTGATGAAAGCGAGTGATCAGCTGATTCTCTTTAATGGTTCAATGGTGTATTTCATAAACATTTACAGCTTTACTTTTGACTTGACTGTTACTGGACACTGGACCGTCTCTGACACTGGGGACACTGAAAACGTTACATAAATGTCTTTTTAAAACTCCACCAGGACTGTAAATAGAACTTACATTACTTCATAAAATATTAACAGTGTGAAATCCTGCTCTTTAGTTATAACTAAATAAGTAACTGATTGAACAGAGGAGATACATGGCTGTGTGTGTGTGTGTGTGTGTGTGTGAGAGAGAGAGAGAGAGAGAGAGAGAGAGAGAGAGAGAGAGAGAGAGAGAGAGAGAGAATGTGATGTTAATGAACATCACATTCCCATCAGAATGAAAAGTTACTTCATCATTGATCACAAACAAAATCATCCAAATGTTTATTGATGTTATCAGTGTGATACTGCACAGTTTCAGGATTTCTTCAGGATATAAACTACGGTTTGGATCACAGAGACTAAAAATGCACAAACTTTGACGTCCTTCTGTTTGGCATCTATGAATTTCAGCAGCACAAATCTGACTGTATTCATTCTCCAATTTAAGGTTCACATGATTCACCTTTGACCTGTTTTAGAGAACTGGTTGATTATCGGTTGATCTGATGTCGTTCACTCGCCTTCATCAGTGACCTTCAACATTCATCTGCACAATTCATCAATTCAACACATTTACACGATAAAAGTTTAGTAGAAAGTTTAGATGAAAGATTCTGACGACTGGTTTAATCATTTTATATTTAATGACGTACACAATCAACTGATGCTGAGATGTTTTTGGAGGTTAAAACTGTTCAGGTGAAACCAGTAGAATATATTTTAATCATCATGAACAGAAACAACTGATACTGTAGGAAACAGCAGACACTCGTACACAATCCATTCAATGATGCACAAAAGAATTCAAAAACTATAACAGAACTAAATTTACAGTAAAAAACTGTAAAAAATAACCGCGTTTTACAGTTTTTTTCTCAGTTGCGTTGCAGCGTTTCTCAGATCAGAGATGAAATTCTCGAAACTGTATGGTTACTACTTGATTGTGTACGAGTGTCTGCTGTTTCCTACAGTTTAGTTCAGTCTTTTGCAAGAAATCCAGTGTGTTTTGCTGTTTGTACAAATTGCTTTTTAAATACACTTCACTGATGTGCAAACATTTAGGATGATTCGAGAAATTAACCAAAGCAACTGAGAAAAACTGTACTGGCGATTAAAATACAAACGGACGGACGGACGGACGGACGGACGGACGGACGGACGGACGGACGGACGGACGGACGGACGGACGGACGGACGGACGGACGGACAGACAGACAGACAGACAGACAGACAGACAGACAGACAGACAGACAGATAGACAGATAGATAGATAGATAGATAGATAGATAGATAGATAGATAGATAGATAGATAGATAGATAGATAGATAGATAGATAGCACTTTGGGAAAGAACCACATTTGGCTGGAAAATCTTGTGTCTCAATACTTTTGTCTATATATTGTTATGAGCGAGGGAGAGAAAGAGAGAGAGAGAGAGAGAGAGAGATAGAGAGAGAGAGAGAGAGAGAGAGAGAGGGGGGGGGGGAGGGAGGGAGGGAGAGAATTAATATTTAAGAACAAAATGTTCCAGAGATTAATCATTTAATGTGGAATTTTAATTGCTTATCTTTACTTTTTAGAATTAGACATCTATGGCTTTATGCTATCTAACTGGCAGCTTCTTATCGGGCTTTCATTGTGTGTGTGTGTGTGTGTGTGCGTGTGTGTGTGTGTGTGTGTGTGTGTGTGTGTGTGTGTGTGTGTGTGTGTGTGTGTGTGTGTGTGTGTGTACATGTCCACTCTGAGTGTGGTAAATTGTCTTTGTAAAACACACCCTTTATAATCAGACCCCCATAAAAGCAGTTTGCGAGCTCTGAGCTCGTTCCCACGACCAGCATTACCTCAATATTGGATTTAGATTAAGCCAAAGGCGTTTTTTTCTCCTCCGTGCTGAAGGAGGTTACGTGATGTGGTCATTCGAGGCAGATGATAAGAACAAAGTGTACAGAACTTCTGTGAATGTGGAAGCATTAATTGAATTCAACTAGGAGATTCAAATTGTTTTAGTATGACGATTCTTCTGTGCACAACGCCAGCTCCATGAAGATCTGCTTTCCATTCGAACGTTGGAGTGAAAGATCTCCTGCTATAGAGCTCCAACCCTATTGAACACCTTTGAGATGAATGTTAACACTGACTGCAGCCCAGGAACCTTCTCACCTTCATCACTTCTTCTTCTTCTTCTTCTTCTTCTTCTTTTTTCAGCTTCTCCCATTAGGGGGCGCCACAGCAGATCTTCCATCGCCATACCCCCCTGTCCTCTACATCTGTCTCTTTTAACCCAACTACCTGCATGTCTTCCCTCACCACATCCATAAACCTCCTCCTTGGTTTTCCTCTTTTCCTCCTTTCTGGTGGCTCCATCCTCAGCATTCTCCTACTGATATACCCCATGTCCCTCCTCTACACATGTCCATCTGAACCATCTCAATCTCACCTCTCTCACCTTGTCTCCAAAACGTCCTACATGCGCTGTCCCTCTAATAAACTAATTTCTAATCCTGTCCATCGTCGTCACTCCCAACGAACATCTCAACATCTTCAGCTCTGCTACCTCCAGCTCCACCTCCTGTCTTTTACTCAATGCCACTGTCTCTAATCCATACAACATCTCAGGTCTCACCACAGTCCTATAAACTTTACCTTTCACTCTCACAGATACTCTTCTGTCACAAATCACTCCTGCTATCACTCTTCTCCACCCACTCCACCCTGCCTGCACTCTTTTCTTCACTTCTCTAACACACTCTTCATTACTCTGCACTGTTGACCCCAGGTACCTGAACTCCTCCACCTTCTCCACCTCTTCTACCTGCAACCGCACCCCTCCACTGCCCTCCCTCTCACTCACACACATGTACTCTGTCTTACTCCTACTGACTTTCATTCCTCTTTCTGCTCCCTACTCTCACTCGGCATAAAACCATACTGCTGCTCACAGATGGTCACCTCTTCTCTCAGCCTGGCTTCCACTACTCTTTCCCATAACTTCATGGTGTGACTGATCAACTTTATTCCCCTGTAGTTACTGCAGGTCTGCACATCTCCCTTATGCTTAAAGATCAGTACCAGCACACTCCTTCTCCATTCCTCAGGCATCTTCTCACCTTCCAGAACCCTGTTAAACAATCTGGTTTAAAACTCCAATGCATCTCTTTTCTAAACATCTCCATGCTTCTACCGGTATGTCATCTGGTCCAACTGACTTTCCACTCTTCATCATCTTAATCGCTGCTCTCACTTCCTCCTTACTAATCCTATCTACATCCTGCTTCACCACCTCCACATCATCCAACCTTCTCTCTCTCTGATTTTCCTCATTCATCAGCTGCTCAAAATACTCCCTCCATCTTCTCAACACACTCTCCTCACTAGTCAACACATTTCCATCTCCATCCTTTATTGCTCTAACTTGCAGCACATCCTTCCCAGCTCGGTCCCTCTGCCTGGCCAATCGCTACAAATCCTTTTCTACTTCCTTACTGTCCAACGTCTCCTCCAGCTGCTGCTGCATCTCCTTGTTCTCCTGCCTACTTTTCTCATCACTCTGTCGATCCCAATTCTGTCTCCAACCTCTTTCTCCTTCTGCTCTCCTGCACTTCCTCATTCCACCACCACGTCTCTCTGTCTTCCTTTCTATTTCCAGATGTTACACCAAGTACTTTTCTAACTGTCTCCCTCATCACTCCTGCAGTAGTTCCCCAATCATCCAGCACCTCTTCACCACCACCGAGCTCCTGTCTGACCTCTTCCCTTCACCTCCAAAACCATCATACAGACCACCATCCGATGCTGTCTAGCTACACTGTCCCCTGCCAACACCTTACAGTCTCCAATCTCCTTCAGGTTGCATCTCCTACATAGAACATAGTCCACCTGTGTGCACCTTCCTCCACTCTTATACGTCACCCTATGATCCTCCTTCTTCTTAAAATACGTGTTCACCACTGTCATTTCTAGCTCATTCACAGGCATTGAAGATGTGAGATGTGTTTAGCTCTGTCTATGTAGTGCTGTGATCTCGACCTGCATGTCCACTCGAGCTCCTGCTGTTTTCAACAACCTTTTCCTCAGGAACAAACATAGTGTCGACCCATAAACATGTTCCTTGATATTGAAATGTCAGTCTGCTGTGGTGGACAGATCTCAGGTTTATAAATGTCTAGTTGCTTTATATTTCAGTGGTGGTTTTCTGTCGAGAAAATGGTTTCCATCTGAGTTCCTGAAAAAGAACAGCCTAAATTTGGAAGTACTTTAACTTTTCTCATGCATTTCAGAAGGCTGGAAATCTCAGTCATGTTATCACAGCAGCTGTGGGTGAAACTTTCATCTACTTGTTGCTGGATTTTTCTTCACATACCTCTCACAATTCTCCAGAGTTCTGGCATTCCTTCATTCATTTTCTCCCGCTTATCCGTAATTCAGGTCGCGGGGGCAGCAGTCTAAGCAGGCCGTCGCCTTCGACTGCTGCCCAATCTTCACAGCACCGTCCCTTACGGTCCCTCCTGCAGGTGGTGAGCCCACGGGAAGGCGGCCCCACGTCACTCCGACGTCACGGACCTTGATATTTCCCTCGTAAGGGACCCCCGGAGCATAGAGGGTTAAGGGCCTTGCTCAAGGGCCCAAGAGTGGCAGCCTGGCGATACCGGGGCTCGAACCCCAGACCTTCCGATCGGCAACCAAGCGCCTTAACCGCTGGAGCCACCACTCCCCCTGGCAATCCTTCAATTTATCACAAAATCCCCTAGAAATTTGCCAATCCTTTCCCCAGAAATCTGGCAACCCTTCACTTACCTTCTCTAAAAAATCCAAAAGAAATCTGCCAACCCTTCACCTACCTCCCCAAATCCTCCAGAAATCTAAAAAAAAATCGTTCCCCTAGAAATCTAAATAAAATCTTCACTTAACCATGAAACATTACTCTGGAAATCTGTCAATCCTTCACCTACCTCCCAACCAGTGTTGGGCAGTCAGTCAGTAAATTCTTCTCTGCTGGTCTAAACACTATCAGAAGCACTGGCCTACATTTAAAACATCAGTTCTAATATTTATCCATGAAATTGTATTCATTTATTCTCATCAGTTTATTCTCATCATCTCGTAGGGTTTCTCTCGGCTGCACTGCTTCCAGTACGTGTATGTGGATGTTAGATTTTTTGTCCAATCAGATTTCAGTCTCTATGTGCTGCCATGTCAATCTAATCTCCCCAGAGCCTTCAGAGTCAGTACTGCTGGACTTTTTACCACAGTCTCCTTAATAAACAGCTCTGTTTCTTTAACCAATTAGAATAGCCTCAGCACTGTTCCGTCCTCTGATTGGTTGTTCAGAGGGAAACTGTTACAGCCGAGTTGGACTGGTAAAACACGTGTGTAGCTCTGCACACGTTCATACATCTGAGTTAGACTTTTTTACACCTACAGAGGAAGAGAAATTGATTTGGTCTAAGAGACTTAAAAATCCATCGTGAAGAAAAGCGAGACATGGTGAGGAGGTCACCAACCCTGAAGCTCGCTAGCGTGTCTCAGCCCGGGAAAGGGTTTGATCTCCACTTCCAGACCAGTGAATATGAGCGGTACCACTGGATTACAGCCTCTGGGGGGCGCTGCACATTATGAGTCTGTATCTCTGGTGAGTAGGTTGTGTTTTATTTACATTTTTATGATTTTGTCATGTTATTAGACAAATATTGATTGTGAACTGCTCCAGATGTTGAAGGTGCACAGTTGTGGTTGTAGTGTAGAGGTTTGGAGGTCAACTGGGTTTCTTGCTTTAGTAAAATGGTTTTCACCTCCAGATGTGAAACGTCTCTCTGTAATGTCACGTGTTGTTATATTGTGTTTTTGTACAGTATTGATGGTTTCTATAATCACGACATGATAGTGGTGTATTAAGAGGTGGATTAAGTCGAGTACGTCCTCACTGAAGGCCCGGGTACCAAATACACGACCCGCCACTGCTCCCAACAATACTACAGAAATCTGGCTTCATTATGCTTCATTAAAATGCCCTCAGAAAATAATAAACTTTCAGAAATCTGCCAAACCTTCACTTATCCCCCAACATTTCCCTGGAAATCTGGTAAATCTTCCCTTATCCTGCAACACCCCTGTGGAAATCTGGCGATACTTCACTTAACCCTCAAAATCCACAGACAATCTGGCATCCCCTCACCTACCAATAAAATCCTCCAAAATCTGCAGAGCTTTATTGTGATATTTTAATGTAATTTTATAGATTTTTCTGTTTTATGTTCCGTAAAACAAAGTGTGTTACTTTCTGTTAGAGAAATCAGACACACTCGGAGTGAGCATTCTCCAGGTTAACAACAGAGAGTGACAGAACCCAAATTATCCACCAGAGGGCAGTGCAGTTACAGACTGCATTAAGTAAGATGAAGAGCCCGATGTATTGCACCAAATATAGAAGATCCATACGGATTCATCTCTCTAGTGAACCCACAGGCCAGAAGTTTTCAGTCCTTAAGACTGCAGGAGGAGGAGCTTGTAGACTTTATGATGGCAGGAGGAAGAGCTTTTAGACTTCATGATGGCAGGAGGAAGAGCTTGTAGACATTAGGATGGGATGAGTGAAGGAGCTTGTAGTTTACAATATGGTGAAGGAGTTTGTAGACTTCAAGATTGCAGTTGAAGGTGTTTTGAAACCTCAAGATGGTCAGAGAAGAAGCTTGTAAACCTCAGTATGGGAGGTGAAGGGCCTCTCAGACATCAAGATGGCATTGAGACAGCAGTAAAAGGTTCTTGAAGTAATAGGTATGGCAATACAAGGAGATTTTAGATCTCAGAAGAGCACGAAAAGGACTTCAAGATGGCAAGTAAAGGAGCTTGTAAACCACAAACTGGTAAATGTAATAGTTAAAGCTGGGAAGGATATGAATGTGTAGAATACAAAATGGTAAAAGAATATGGAGGTTGTAGACCTCAGGTTTGCAGAAGAAGGAGTTTCTAGTCATCAGGTTTCCAGAAGAATGACTTTGTACATCTCAGGTTTGCAGACATGGAAGTTTGTAGACCTCAGGTTTGCTAAAGATGGAGGTTGTATACCTCAGGTTTGCAGAGATGGGAATTTTAGACCTTAAGCTTTAAGAGGAAGAGTTTCTAGATCGAAGTTATCCAGAAGAATTAGTTTGTATATCTCAGGTTTGCGGATGTAGAAGTTTGTAGACCTCAAGTTTGCTGAAGGAGATTGTAGACCTCAGCTTTGCCAAATAGGAATTTTAGACCTTAGGTTTGCAGAAGAAGAGTTTCTAGATCTTAGGTTCTCAAAATAAGGATATTGTAGACCTCAAGTTTGCAGTAGAAGGAACCCGTTGTTCCTCAATTCTGCAGAGTTTTAGGGTTTAGGTTTGCAGAAGAAGATTATGGACCTCAAATATGCAGAAGAAGGAGTTTACATCTAAGAAGAAAGAGCCTGTAGACCTTCTGTTTGCAGTAGGAGGAACCTGTAGAACCTCAGGTCTCCAGGAGAAATCGCTTGTTGTATTTTGTGAACATGTGGTTCAGTTTGTTTGTTTGGTCACGTGGTGTATTCGGTGCGCTCTGATTGGTCAGTGAAGTTTAAAGGGGCGGGATCAGGCAGAGAACGTACACTGACCGAACAAATTCCTGTTCTTCTGTTCACTCCACGGTGTGTGTGCGTGCGGAAGTGTGTGTGTGAGCGTTTGAGTGTGTGTGTGTGTGTGAGAGAGAGTGTGAAAGTGTGTGTGAGATGGAGTGTCTCGCGCTGCGTCCCGTGCTGCTGTGTCTGTTCTCGGTCGCCCTGGCGTCTCCGGCGAGCGCGCGGATCGGCAAGCGAGCGGTCGTCGGCGCGTGTCCCGCGCGCTGCGACAAGTCCCGGTGCCCCGCGCTGTCCGCGCGCTGCGCCACGGAGCTCGCGCTGGACGCGTGCGGCTGCTGCGCTGTGTGCGCCTCCGGAGAGGGCGAGGCGTGCGCGGGAAGCGCGAGGCGGCTCGGCGACCCGGTGTGCGCGCGAGGGCTGCGGTGCGTCGAGTCGTCCTCACCATCATCTTCATCATCGACAGTCGGGCTCCGGCGGAGATCCCGAACCGCGGTGTGCACGTGCGCGAGCGACGAACCGGTGTGCGGCAGCGACGGAGTCTCGTACCGGAGCGCGTGCGCGCTGAAGCGGGCCGGCGAGCGCGCGCTGGAGCTTCAGCAGAACCCCGTGCTGCTGGTGCACAAGGGACCTTGCGGAGAAGGTAGTGCGTGCGTGCGTGCGTGTGTGTGTGTGTGTGTGTGTGTGTGTGTGTCTTTCTTTTTTGTGTGAAGAAAACTTTAAGGATAGATTGATTTTATATATTTAAGTGGGTTCTTCTACTTCTTTCATGAAGGTTCTTTGGAGAACCGAACCAGAATGCAGTAGATACATGGTTAAGGAGAACCTTGAAGCATTTACACATGTGTACTCTGACAATTCAGGTTCTTTGTCTGATTTTCTGTGTGTGTGTGTGTGTGTGTGTGTGTGTGTGTGTGTGTGTGTGTGTGTGTGTGTGTCTTTTTGTACATGTTCAATTTCAGTCTTGTAAAGGAATTTCTGGTTCTATGTGATGCTGTGACTTTCCTTCCAGTTCACTGAGTAGGTTAGTGATGGAGTGAGAGTGTGATAGAAAGAGAGAGAGAAAGAAGGTGGAGGACTGGGTAGAGAAGGAAAGATTGAGATGGCGAGAAAAAGTCGACTGTGAAGAGAGAGAGAAATTGTGATGGGTGAATTGAGAGAATGATGAGCAGAAATAGGGAGAGAGAGACAGAAAGACAAATAGACAGCATTCATAACAAAGGTATGAATAGATGGAGAGAAGCAGGAGAGAGAGAC
The DNA here is from genome assembly GCF_946808225.1 of Silurus aristotelis. Lineage (NCBI taxonomy): Eukaryota > Metazoa > Chordata > Actinopteri > Siluriformes > Siluridae > Silurus > Silurus aristotelis. The sequence continues at coordinate 32,468,018 of NC_139579.1, forward strand.
AGATAGGGAGTGGAAGAGAGTCAGACAGATAAACGGAGATAAGGGGAGTGAGACAGTCAGGGAGAGACAGTGATACTACCATTACACATTAAAGAGACAGAAATGAGGAGACATAACAGAAAGTGAGAGAGAGGAAGAAAAAATAGACATGGAGGGCCACAAATTAGACAGATGAGAAGAATGAGAGAGAGAGAGAGAGAGAGAGAGAGAGAGAGAGAGAGAGAGAGAGAGAGAGAGAGAGAGATGGGGGAGAGAGCAAGAACGTGATAAAGGGTGTGAGAGAGGGAGATGGGGGGAAGGAAAGAGAGAGAGAGAGAGAGAGAGAGAGAGAGAGAGAGAGAGAGAAAGAGAGGGAGATGGAGAGAGAGAGAGAGAGAGAACGTGATAAAGGGTGTGAGAGAGGGAGATGGGGGGAAGGAAAAAAAGAGAGAGAGAGAGAGAGAGAGAGAGAGAGAGAGAGAGCAAGAGAGAGAGAGAGAGAGAGAGAGAGAGATGGGGGAGAGAGCAAGAACGTGATAAAGGGTGTGAGAGAGGGAGATGGGGGGAAGGAAAGAGAGAGAGAGAGAGAGAGAGAGAGAGAGAGAGAGAGAGAGAGAGAGAGAGAAAGAGAGGGAGATGGAGAGAGAGAGAGAGAACGTGATAAAGGGTGTGAGAGAGGGAGATGGGGGGAAGGAAAAAAAGAGAGAGAGAGAGAGAGAGAGAGAGAGAGAGAGAGAGAGAGAGAGAGAGAGAGACAGGAAGAGAGAGAGGAAGAGAGGGAGAGGTAGATGGGGGGGAGGGAGAGAGAAGCGATTGTAAGATAATGAGTTTAACACTGAGCCTCGTTTCTGTTACAGTGAAAAGTCTGAGTGAAGAAGATCCTGAACTCCAGAACTTCTTTTTCTCTGCACTCGTTCTCACAGTAATGTTCTACAGTTTGCATGTTTTTTCCACCACAAAAGTACAGGTTCCAAAACGCCGCTGGTCTGAAAGTGAAACATGGTGATGTCATGGGTTTGGGAGTTATTTTCATGAGTTATTTTCAGAAGAGCCACGGAACTAAAATGAGAACGTTGCAAAATAAAAAGGAAAGAAGATCTAAAAACTGCTTCAACAAATCAGGCCAAGAACCAGAAACATCTACAAGGTCCTACACACAATAGATACGGGTTCTGGTTCTTGTGTTTTGATTTTCTTCTTTTTAGACTCATCTCCGAAAGAATCAAAATTCTGTCTGAGGTTGAAGGTGTCTTCAGTTTTGTGAGCATGTGGAACCATCTCTGGTTTCTTCTACACTTCTACATAGAACATATAATGGTTCCTCTAAACACGAGGATGGTGGCTGAATAGAATAGAGAGGTTCATGATCAAAGATGGCTCCATGTAGCTACAAAGAGTTCAGATATCTTCATGTTTTGTTGTAGGATTCTTCATGAAACATTTTGCTTCTTCTAAATATTCTTCTATAAGAGAAACACTTCAATTTAAAGTTCTACAGAGATCATTTAAAGGTGCTCCTGAAGAGCCAGTTGGATGGACACAATTGTATCAGATGTCTTTGGATGCAGGAGCATGAAATTCTCCCTTCACTTAACTAGGAGACTCAAACTACCTCCGCCATGACGATGCACCCTGTGCACAAAGCTCCATGAAGATCTGGTTTGGAGTGGAAGATCTCCTGCTGTAGAGCTCCAACCTTATTAAACATGATGAATATGAATGCTGACTGCACCCCAGACCTCCTCACCTTCTCACCTACACACACTTGTGTCTTAATGAATCTCCACAAATCCCCACAAAATTTAGTGGAACATCTTCCCAGGAGCTCATTATAACAGCCGGATGGGGATTAAATATGGAACAGGATGCTCAAAAAGAACACACCATATCATCTAATGTCAAGTCAAGTCAAGTCAAGTTTATTTGTATAGCGCTTTTCACAACAGACATTGTCTCAAAGCAGCTTTACAGAAAACAACAGTGAAGGTGAATGGTGTGCGTTTGTCCCTGATGAGCAGCCGTGGCGACAGTGGCAAGGAAAAACTCCCTTAGATGATATGAGGAAGAAACCTTGAGAGGAACCAGACTCAAAGGGGAACCCATCCTCATATGGGTGACATCAAGAGTTTGATCATAAATATTTCAAAAAAACAGAACAATTTGTGATCATCATAGATCCAGCATCAGCTTCTCCATGCTCCCAATGGTTGGGTGTCCACAAACAGAATGTTATCGGAGATGGTTCCAAGGAGAAGTACTTATTAAAGATCTGTGTGAATGTGTGCTTCTCTGATCACCAAACCAATTCTGTGTAATAATCATCTCTGTGGTTCTTCTTTTGGAGGAACCTGCAGTATATGTTCTAACAGATATATGACCTGGTTTATATATAGACCTGAAACAGGGTGGTTTCCTGCGATGTGTGATTATAAGAAGAAGAACTTCATGAAGAACCCTTGATTCTCCAAAGAACAGTTTAAACCCTTTACGTAATTACTGCAAAATATAAAGTCATGTCTCACGAAAGTTCCACATCTGTATATGCAATGATTTTTGAAAGTTCTTGGAAGAACTGAACGAGAACACTTTGGACTCCAGAACGTTCCATGAGGGACTGTAAATACATACAGGTTTCTTCTGGCCACATCCGTCTGTCACTCCTCTGTTTATTCTCTCAGTTTAAAACCAAACCATTCACAGCTCATTTCATCTCTCACTGCACACTTACTCCTGGCTCGTGATCCTTTGTAATTAGACAACAGCACCGGGAAACTACAGATCAGCGAGCACTCACACACACACACACACACACACACACACACACACACACACACACACACACACACGTAATAATACAAATCACACACAGAACAGAACAACAGTAGTGATAATAAGCAGTTAGTGTGGTTTGTTTTAGACGCAGCAACACAAACACACACACACACACACACACACACACACACACACACACACACACACACACACACACACACACACACACTTCACTTCACTTTCTGATAATTAGCACAAATTACAGGAGAAGAAGGTAAGAACGTTTCCAGACACGCCTGAGTGGAGAGCAGTAAGTGTGTGTACAACAACTAGAAAAGAGAGCAAATGTAGACAGAGAAACAGTGAGACAGAGGGAAAAAAAATGAAATAAAAGAAACTTTATACACCCCTGAGTATATCACTTATTCACTCCTCCACTCCCTTATTCACTCCTCCACTCACTTATTTACTCCTCACTCCCTTATTCACTCCTCCACTCACTTATTCACTCCTCCACTCCCTTATTCACTCATCCACTCACTTATTCACTCCTCCACTCTCTTATTCACTCCTCACTCCCTTATTCACTCCTCCACTCTCTTATTCACTCCTCCACTCTCTTATTCACTCCTCCACTCCCTTATTCACTCATCCACTCACTTATTCACTCCTCCACTCTCTTATTCACTCCTCACTCCCTTATTCACTCCTCACTCCCTTATTCACTCCTCCACTCTCTTATTCACTCCTCCACTCTCTTATTCACTCCTCCACTCTCTTATTCACTCCTCCACTCCCTTATTCACTCCTCCACTCCCTCATACACTCCTTCACTCCTCCACTCACTTATACACTCCTCCACTCACTTATACACACCTTCACTAACTTATTCACTCCTCCACTCCCTCCTACACTCCTTCACTCTCATATTCACTCCTCCACTCCCTCATACACTCCTCCACACTCTGATTCACTCCTCCACTCCCTCATACACTCCTCCACTCCCTCATACACTCCTTCACTCTCATATTCACTCCTCCACTCCCTCATACACTCCTCCACTCTCTTATTCACTCCTCCACTCCCTCATACACTCCTCCACTCCCTTATACACTCCTCCACTTTTTTTACACTCCTTAACGCCAGGTTTGACAAAAAGTTACAGTGTGCAGTCGAAGAGGTTGTGGCTGTCTGAATGCTTTCGTACTGAGCAGGATTACTATTGCAACAACACGTCATCAGAACGTCCACACAATGTTCTTTTCCCAGCTCATGTTCCCTGTTAGTGGGTGAACAATCTAACGCTATTCACGAATTGGTGAATTCCGCTTTACAATGATAGGAAGAGCCAACATTACAACAAAGGATTAAAAAGCGACGTTGCTATAAAATCTCACAGCATCTTTTTATACTGAAAATCAAGATCAAGGCTTTTTGCTCTTATAAATTCTCTTATACAATCCTACATTCTCCTGTACACTCCTTTATAAACCCCTACACTCCTTTACACACACACCTACACTCCCTTATGCGATCCTACATTCTCTTATACACTCTCACACTCCATTTCTTTAGATCTATACTTAACTACACTGTTCTTCATTCACATACAGACACCTACATACTTCTACACGTCCTCACACAGACATGCCAAGTCCCCGATCATCATTACTCACACGTTCCTTGTTTTGCCAGAGCACTAACATGAACATTTCAATATAAATGTTTTGAGATTCTTTTTTGTTTGTTTTATTTCTTGGTTTTCTTTTTTCTTTTATTTTTTTAACTAAACCGTAAATGCAGCCTTTCTGAAATGGGTGTAAATAAAGAGACATTAAATGACCAGTCTGATGTTTTGCACTTTTTTTTATTTAGATGATGTCAGTGTAAGTTTCAGAGGGTTGAATTATGTGTGTGTGTGTGTGTGTGTGTGTGTGTGTGTGTGTGTGTGTGTGTGTGTGTGTATGATTTTGTCTTGCAGTTTCAGAGAAACCAACAAGTCTGAGATATAAATACAACTTCATCGCCGACGTGGTGGAGAAAATCGCACCCACTGTCGTTCATATTGAACTCTTTCGCAAGTAAGTGTGTGTATGTGTGTGTTGGTTGAGTGTAACACCCAATTGGAGTTGCCGTGGAAAGGTGTGTACACCAACAAGCCTGAAAGATCAGGGATAGAATATAAGATTGTGTGTTTAAATCTGGCCACAGCCACAGCTGTTTGTCTCTGAGTGCTGAGAGAATAATGTTTGCGATGCTTCAACTTCTGTTGAGTCAATCTCAGAGCCGATTTACCTGGAGAATTGTAACTGGAATCAAAGCAACAATATGTACAGCAGTCCCCTGACACTTCATGTCATTTATTAGTGTTTGTGTAAATGCACTGGAAATTATTGATCTTATCTCCACGTGACCTGAAGAGGTTTATTATCACCTGACACCCTCAATATTAGAGTTCCACAGGGATGGGTTCTTAGACCATTTTTGTTCTATTTGTTATACTAAAGCTGTATTTGAATATAACTGTTTATCAGGGAATGTATGCGCTTCACTTCAGATCTAGAGATAATACCGCACCAACAGTGATTTGGAATCGGGAAAGAAGAGTCTGCGTGGGAGTTGTGACAGTGTAAAGAGATGAGAGAGAGATGAGGTGCACTGTCTAATCTGCTGTGGTTAATGTATGAGTTTAACCTCCTGAGTGTTGTGATCTTTCGTGCTTCGTGTCAGTGTCCTAACTGCAGATGTGATAAACTGATCTGCAGAACAAAGAACCACGAACACGTTCGGGGTAAGAACAGAGAAGCTGGAGTATAACGTCATGTGCATTACATATATAATTATTAGTATATATGCTATTCTTTTATTATTCAGAATGTGACCAATTATTTATATATAGATTGTTTTCTCCTCATTAAAACTTTTCTCAGTCACGTTCTCTCAGCGCCGCTGCTGCTATGTGATTATGACGTATCACAACACTACGGAGACGTGGCGTGTCCTGAGAGTTGCATAGAATAAAGATTAACATGGCAGAGGCAGAGCTGTAACTTACTGCAGACACAACAGGAAAAGAACATCTGCTTTTATTTTCATGTTTGTTCTTTTTCTTGCACTGCAAAGGCGTGTTTGTGAAAGGGGCCATGCGTTTGAAGTCAGAAGGCAAATAGTTGATTTGATATCTGTCTGAAATAAAGAAATAATTGAATTGCAGAGCATCACATATATTTCCATTTTGAATTGAATTGTGTTGAATTGAATGGAAATTGTCACGCACTGTATCGTAACAGTGGGGAATCTTTTGTATCGTATCGTTTATTATGCGAATTTCATCGGCCTTCACTTATGATGATGCACATCCCTACTGTTTATGACTCCATTTATATTTATGGCATTTAGCAGACACCCTTATCCTGAGCGCTCACATTTGATAATTAGGCTTTAACTCAGGGTTTCTGTGAGGTTTCAAAAAAAAAAAAAAAAAAAAAAAAAAAGTAGGCTTTAAAATGTCTTAAACTGACTGTTTTAGGTTTGCCGGTGATCATGAACACCAACTCTAATGCTCATTCAAATGCTCCAGCAGCACTTTAGAATATTTTTTTGTGTTGTTTTGTTTTCATGTAGATCATTCCGCTAGTCCAAATATAATTTCCTGTATTACAAATTAAACCAACATCCAACAGCCAGTCAGCTTCCTGTTATTGGCTATTGGTTTTGTTTCCAAAATGCTTAAAAATCTTCTTCTTTTGACTTCTCCCATTAGGGGGCGCCACAGCGGATCATCCGTCTCTATACTGCCCTGTCCTCTACATCTGCCTCTTTAAACCCAACTACCTGCATGTCTTCCCTCACCACATCCATAAACCTCCTCCTTGCCCTTTCTCTTTTCCTTCTTCCTGGTTTCTCCATCCTCAGCATTCTCCTACTGATTAACCCCATATCTCTCCTCTGCACATGTCCAAACCATCTCAATCTCACCTCCGTCACCTTGTCTCCAAAACGTCCTACATGCGCTGTCCCTCTAATAAACTCATTTCTAATCTTGTCCATCATCGTCACTCCCAACGAACAGCTCAACATCTTCAGCTCTGTTACCTCCAGCTCCACCTCCTGTCTTTTACTCAGTACCACTGTCTCTAAACCATACAACATCTCAGGTCTCACCACAGTCCTATAAACTTTCCCTTTCACTCTTACAGATACTCTTCTATCACAAATCACTCCTGCTATTACTCATCTCCCCCCACTCCACCCTGCCTGCACTCTTTGCCTGCACTCACTTCTCTAACACACTCTCCATTACTTTGCACTGTTACCTGAACTCCTCCACCTTTTCTCCCCGCAACCGCACCACTTCTCTTCTCTCCGGCGCCCCCTGCACCTCTCCAGGGTCTTCTCAATCTTCTCCCTACTCTTACCAAAATTCACAATATCATCCACAAACATCATAGCTCACAGAGACTCCTGTCTGACCTCGTCCTTTAACCTGTCCATCACCACTGCAAACAGGAAAGGGCTCAGAGCCGATCCTTGATGCAGTCCAACCTCAACCTTGAACCAGTCTGTCGTTCCTACTGCACACTTCACTGCTGTCACACTGCCCTCATACATGTCCTGCACCACCCTCACATACTTCTCTGATGCACCAGACTTCCTCATACAATACCACAAATCCTCTCTTCACCCTCTTCGTACGCTTTCTCTAAATCCACAAACACACAATGCAACTCTTTCTGACCTTCTCTATACTTCTCTATCAACATTCTCAAAGCAAGAAGCCTCCTGCTGTTAGATTTATAACAGTCAGTTACACGAATCTTCAGTCCGGTTGCATTAACCATCAGATTCTGGACAGTAAGAGATTGATGAGACTGACTGGGGAGACTGAACTATCAGCTGACTTGGAAAGGCTCCATATTGACTCAGTGCAAACTCTCGCTGGTGTCCCACAAGGCACAATGTGTAGCTCTCTTCCAATTTCCATCTAAACCCATTGCGTCAGTGAAGTTATATCTGTACATGACTCATCTTCTCCTTTCTGTTTCCATTTCAGCTCACGGCTGCTTAGACTAATCTTGAACTACATTCAATCAAAACAGAGTTGCTGTACATCCTCGGTAATGCAAAGGGTCATGCTCCTGTGATCTCCCTGGAGAACTCCTAGATTGCAGCATGTGTACTCTTGCTCAGCCTACAGGTCCAGGTCCAGAGGGATTATTGAATGTAGCGTCAAAAGGGCGAGAAGAGTTCACCATCAAATGGAGTGTAAAGTTCTAAGGAGAGTTCACTATGTAGTAAGGTCCAGAATTCCAGAAAGGTTTAATAGTATATAAAGTAATGTCTAGAAGAACTAATTATAAACCAGTGTCCAAAGCTCAAGAAGAATCTAATAACAAAAGTGTAAAAGACTAAAGGGAGTTCACTACCATGCAAGGCCCAAAGTCCAGAAGAGTTCCATAGTATGTAGATTCCAAAGGTCAAGAAGAACTACTTAAAGGCCAAAGATTCAGATGAGTTTATAACAATATAAAGGTCTAAGGAGAGTTGACAGCTAAGTAGAATCCAAAGCTCGAAAGGGTTCACAGGGAACAATTTATGATCAAGTAAAGCTCAAAGATCCAAAAGCATTTACACATTTAGCAGATGCCAAAACAAGAAAGAACGTTGATTCTTCCACTTGGATGCCAGTAGATGGTGGACGCACAATGCCTTCCATGTAGTGCCAAAACCTTTTAGATGATTTCACTACCAGATAAATGTCCAACAGACCAAAGAGGATTCAAAGTACAAAAGGAACATGCAGGACCACTTAAGCTGGACCACTGTTTCCTCTTCAGCTAAGGATCTCCGTGTGATATGAGATGACATGACAAATCCTTCTATCACATCACACTAACCATGCGATTCTGCAGACTTTTTTACACAACACCAGAAGAACTTTTGAACCACTTTTCAATTTCATGTCTTAATCGTTCCCAGATTTGACTCTATTTTTGTTGCTGATCTCCATTTAAATGTTCTTTCATAAATCTTTCAGAATTCGTTTACTTGCCTGGTTCATAACCCTCCTGAAGTTTTCTCAGTGTGTGTGATAGAGGTCTGGATTCCTGTTGCAGCAATAAGCAATTATACTTACAGACCACAAATTTGTGAACCACATTCATTATTTACTCTGGTCTACGAACACACCCACCAACAAGTTGACTGGAGATGTAATCCTTCTCCCAGGCTTCAACATGTTTCTAGTGCTACATGTTGCTTCTTCTGGGTGATGGTTTCTAGAGTTTCAACTAGTTTTAGGTGTGTCCATTCATGCCAAGAAATATGATCCTGGTCCATGGACATACCCTTCTGCATGCTGTTTGAGATCTTTAAATTTATGGTTCATGGTGTGTCCTTCCCACAGGCCAAATACATGATCCTAGTGCTAGATGTTACAGCTTATGGATCCTGTTTCCTTGTTCTTCAACTTTGTTTTCCAGTGTGTTCTCTCAGACCTTCTGAATTCTGATTACTCGTCTTTTTTTTTTTTTTTTTTTACTTAATGGTTTATGTGTACTCTCAGACCAAAAAACATGATCCGTTGACATGCCCACCTGCATGCTGACTCAGATCTTTAACTTTATGGTTTGTAGTGTGTCCCTCTCTCAGACCCAAACATGATCCCAGTGGTACATGTCGCTGCTTCTGGATCCTAGTTTTTAGCTCTTTAAATTTGTGGTTTACAGTCTGTCCTCGAAAGCCAAAAAACATTATAGTGCTAGATGTTTTAGGTTCTGGATCCTAGTTTCCAGATCTTCAACTTTATGGTTTCCAGTATGTCCTTTCAGGCCAAAAGACAACATCTAAATGCTACATGTTGCTGCTTCAGGATCCTAGTTCCTAGATCTTCAACCTTATTTTTTCTAGTGTCTCCTCAGTCCTAAGAAATGTGATTTATTGTCATACTTACTTGAATGCTGACTGGGAAATTTAACTCTATGGGTCCTTCTCTGAAGCATGATCCTAAAGCTAGATGCTGCTGGTTGTGGATCCTGGTTCCTGGATTCTAGTGTTTCTTCTCAGGCCCAAACATGATCCCAGAGCTGGATGTTACTACTTATTTTCATTATTTACACTGGCCCACAGACACACCCACATACATAATAACTGAGATCTTCAACTTTGCTGGTTTCTAGTGTGTTCTCTCAGGCCAAATAAACAGGATCCTAACATGGTCTTGGTCCAGTGACATGCTGAAAGACCTTTATGGTTCATAGTATGTCCTTCTCCCAGGCTTAAACATGGTCCAAGATCTAGATGTTCCTGCTTGAGGGTCCTGGTTCCTAGCTCTTCAATTTTATGGTTTCTAATGTGTCCTCAAAGCCTAAAAACCCTAATCCCAGAACTAGATGTGCAATCCGTTTCTATCTAAACAGCCTTGTATCTTTAAGAGAAGACTAAAGATCTTCATCTGATGACTAATTTACGATTTCTCTCTTATAAATGTAGGAATGAACACTTCATCATGCACTCATTGAGGTCCTTTTTAAGTCCCCACACATCTGCTTTTCTCCGTCTCGATCTGTGACACGTTTCTTTCCCTCAGGATGGCGTACAGTCTGCGTGAGAGGGCCGTGGCGACCGGCTCGGGATTCATCGTGTCTGATGACGGACTCATCGTCACTAACGCCCACGTGGTCGCCGATAAGAACCGCGTGAAGGTCGAATTGAAAAACGGGCAGTCGTACGACGCTAAAATCACCGACATTGACGAAAAATCGGACATCGCGCTCCTCAAGATCAACGCTCCGGTAGGAGTTTGCTTCCTTTATTGTGGGATGATGAGGCTGGAGTGAGGGATTAGAGGAGGAAATACATCGGAGAGAAAAATAGACAGATGAGAAGAACGAGAGAAGGTTTTATAGTCTCGTTCATGCAGGAAGGTGATTTATAAAACAGGACACTGAGGGATGTGGGGAGAACTGAGGATTGAGGGTATGGGAAAGAAACAGTCAGTACATAAATATCTGTGTGTGTGTGTGTGTGTGTGTGTGTGTGTGTGTGTGTGTGTGTGTGTGTGTGTGTGTGTGTGTGTGTGTGTGTGTCAGTCACCACAGAATGGATAGCACATGCTCAAGAGGAAAAGTTCTGTCTCT
>NC_139579.1:32483906-32486406 GCF_946808225.1 Silurus aristotelis
TGTTTGGAGGAAGAAGAATGATGAGTACCATCCCAAGAACACCATCCCTACTGTGAAGCATGGAGGTGGTAGCATCATGCTTTGGGGGTGTTTTTCTGCACATGGGACAGGGTGACTGCACTGTATTAAGGAGAGGATGACCGGGGCCACGTATTGCGAGATTTTGGGGAACAACCTCCTTCCCTCAGTTAGAGCATTGAAGATGGGCCTAGCCAGTCTCCAGACCTAAACCCAATAGAGAATCTTTGGAGGGAGCTTAAACTCTGTGTTTCTCAGCGACAGGCCAGAAACCTGACTGATCTAGAGAAGATCTGTGTGGAGGAGTGGGCCAAAATCCCTCCTGCAGTGTGTGCAAACCTGGTGAAAAACTACAGGAAACGTTTGACCTCTGTAATTGCAAACAAAGGCTCCTGTACCAAATATTAACATTGACTTTCTCAGGTGTTCAAATACTTATTTGCAGCTGTATCATACAAATAAATAGTTTAAAAATCATATATTGTGATTTCTGGATTATTTTTTTTTTTAGATTATGTCTCTCACAGTGGACATGCACCTAGGATGACAATTTCAGACCCCTCCATGATTTCTAAGTGGGAGAACTTGCAAAATAGCAGGGTGTTCAAATACTTATTTTCCTCACTGTATATAAATACATACTTACACACACACACAGGATTTGATAAAAAAAAAGTTACACGCCCTCTTGTAAAATTTTCTCTCTGATCTGACTTCACAGGAATTTGACTATAAAACACTTTATAGAGCAAAATTCTCCATCGTTCACATTTCAAAGCAAATTACCACAAAAAACTCTTCTATCCCACAGAACCTACATTTAGTGTCGCATAAAGAAACTTCATACATAATTCACTTCATACATCATTAATCACATCAACTAACACTTCTACTGTCTCAGGGATTAACTGTGTCATCATCATGTTACCACACACACACACACACACATACACACACTATATATATACACACACACGTACAATCACATGCACATACATACACACAAAGACACACGCACACACATGCACATACATACAGTATATACATATACACACACATATACACACACATATATGCATATTTAGAGTGTACACACACATGCACATCCATACACACATTGATTTCAGACATATTCACAGACACGCATACACACACATGTAAAGCATAAAGCCATTCCAAGCTAAAACAAAATTGTCTCGTCACTTTCTGTCCACAGAGTAAACTTCCTGTGATGAGTCTGGGTCGCTCGGCTGATCTGAGACCCGGTGAGTTTGTGGTGGCCATTGGGAGTCCGTTCTCACTCCAGCACACTGTGACCACGGGGATTGTCAGCACCACACAGAGGGGAGGGAAAGAGCTCGGGCTACGCAACTCCAACATGGACTACATCCAGACAGACGCCATCATTAATGTAAAAAACACACACGAAAAAAAAAACCACAGTTTTTACCTGCAATAACCATCATTAAGTCAGACATTTTATAAATATTGTGTACAGTGAAATACTAAACCACAAGCTAGCTCAATCTTACGTAGCTACACTGATGTAACCATGGCAACTAGACAGAGTTTTACTACTGAACTAAACAGTACGGCAAAATATTCACCTATGAGACGTATTATATGTTCAGTGAAGTGTCGTCAGTTCAAGGTTTTTACACATTCGCACCTCAGACAGGAGCTGACGTCTGTCTTTTTTGCAGTATGGAAACTCTGGAGGACCGCTGGTTAATCTGGTAAGGATTTCTCCTTTTTTTTTATTGCGAATAATGGCTTTCACATGCCTTTGCAATTTATACACGTGACTGCTCGGATCCTTACTTTTACAAACAGACTTAAAATGTACATAGGCAGACGGGCAAAGAAGCAACAGACAGGTGCAAATAAAGAAACAGATAGACACGCAAAATCTAATAGACAGATGGCAAAGAAGCAGCAGACAGACAAATAATCAACAAACATCAAAGAAGCAACAGACAGACAAACAAGAAAAGTAGCAACAGTCAGGCAGGTAGACAAAAAAACATCAGACAGACAGACAGGTACCCAGGCAAAAAAAGCATCAGACAGACAGACAGGTACCCAGGCAAAAAAAGCATCAGACAGACAGACAGACAGACAGACAGACAGACAGACAGACAGACAGACAGACAGACAGACAGACAGACAGACAGACAGACAGACAGGTAGATAGGCAAAGAAGCAACAGAGAGATAGGTAGACAATCAAAGAGCAACAAATGGATGGGTAGACTGGCAAAATAGCAACAGATGGACAGCTTTCAGAGAAAAACTGTTATTGTATACAAACAATTACCGACAGAAGGATGCTATTAAAGATAAACAATTGTAGATACATACACATTACAGACAGACAAGTATATTTACAAACAGATTTACAGACAGTTTTAATACAATTCACAGAAAAATAGTAGATTACTGATTAAGGCATTTGACTTTGGATCAGAGGATCATAAGTTCAA
>NC_139579.1:32491406-32498906 GCF_946808225.1 Silurus aristotelis
GTTTATGATTGTGTGTGTTTATGATTGTGTGTTTAAGTGTGTTTATGATTGTGTGTGTGTGTGTGTGTGTGTGTGTGTGTGTGTGCGAGTGTGTTTATGATTGTGTGTGCGAGTGTGTTTATGATTGTGTGTGCGAGTGTGTTTATGATTGTGTGTGCGAGTGTGTTTATGATTGTGTGTGCGAGTGTGTTTATGATTGTGTGTGCGAGTGTGTTTATGATTGTGTGTGAGTGTATGTGTGTTTGCGAGTGTGTTTGATTGTGTGTGCGAGTGTGTTTGATTGTGTGTGCGAGTGTGTTTATAATTGTGTGTGTGAGTGTGTTTGTGAGTGTGTTTATTATTGTGTGTGTGTGTGTGTGTGTTTATTATTGTGAGTGTGTTTATGATTGTGTTTGTGAGTGTGTTTATGATTTTGTGTGTGTGTGTGTGTGTGTGTGTGTGTGTGTGTGTGTGTGTTTATGATAGTAAGTGTGTGTGTGTTTATGAGTGTGTGTGTGTGTGTGTGTGTGTGTGTGTTTAAGTGTGTGTGTGTGTGTGTGTGTTTATGATTGTGTGTGTGTGTGTGTTTATGATTGTGTGTGTGTGTGTGTGTGTGTGTGTGTGTGTGTGTGTGTGTGTTTATGATTGTGTGTAAAAGTGTTTATGATTGTGTGTAAAAGTGTTTACGATTGTGTGTGTGTGTGTTTGTGTTTATGATTGTGTGTGTGTGTGTGTGTGTGTGTGTGTTTGCTTATGTGTTTGATTGTGTGTTTGAAAGTGTTCGATTGTGTGTTTGAAAGTGTTTATGATTGTGTGTGAAAGTGTTTATGATTTGATGTGTGTGTGTGTGTGTGTGTGTGTTTGTGTTTATGATTGTGTGTGTGTGTGTGTGTGTGTGTGTGTGTGTGTTTGCTTATGTGTTTGATTGTGTGTTTGAAAGTGTTCGATTGTGTGTTTGAAAGTGTTTATGATTGTGTGTTTGAAAGTGTTTGATTGTGTGTTTGAAAGTGTTCGATTGTGTGTTTGAAAGTGTTTATGATTGTGTGTGAAAGTGTTTATGATTGTGTGTGTGAAAGTGTTTATGATTGTGTGTGTGTGTGTGTGTGTGTGTGTGTGTGTGTGTGTGTGTTTATGATTGTGTGTGTGTTTATGATTGTGTGTGTGTTTATGATTGTGTGTGTGTTTATGATTGTGTGTGTGAGTGTGTTTATTATTGTGTGTGTGTGTGTGTGTGTGTGTGTGTTTATGATTGTGTGTTTGATTGTGTGTGTGAGTATGTTTATGATTGTGTGTGTGAGTGTGTTTATGATTGTGTGTGCGAGTGTGTTTATAATTGTGTGTGTGAGTGTGTTTGTGAGTGTGTTTATGATTGTGTGTGTGAGTGTGTTTGTGTGTGTGTTTATAATTGTGTGTGTGTGTTTATGATTGTGTGTGTGTGTTTATGATTGTGAGTGAAAGTGTTTATGATTTGATGTGTGTGTGTGTGTGTGTGTGTTTGTGTTTATGATTGTGTGTGTGTGTGTGTGTGTGTGTGTGTTTGCTTATGTGTTTGATTGTGTGTTTGAAAGTGTTCGATTGTGTGTTTGAAAGTGTTTATGATTGTGTGTTTGAAAGTGTTTGATTGTGTGTTTGAAAGTGTTCGATTGTGTGTTTGAAAGTGTTCGATTGTGTGTTTGAAAGTGTTTATGATTGTGTGTGAAAGTGTTTATGATTGTGTGTGTGAAAGTGTTTATGATTGTGTGTGTGTGTGTGTGTGTGTGTGTGTTTATGATTGTGTGTGTGTTTATGATTGTGTGTGTGTTTATGATTGTGTGTGTTTATGATTGTGTGTGTGAGTGTGTTTATTATTGTGTATGTGTGTGTGTGTGTGTGTGTGTGTGTGTGTGTGTGTGTTTATGATTGTGTGTTTGATTGTGTGTGTGAGTATGTTTATGATTGTGTGTGTGAGTGTGTTTATGATTGTGTGTGCGAGTGTGTTTATAATTGTGTGTGTGAGTGTGTTTGTGAGTGTGTTTATGATTGTGTGTGTGAGTGTGTTTGTGAGTGTGTTTATAATTGTGTGTGTGTGTTTATGATTGTGTGTGTGTGTTTGTGAGTGTGTTTATGATTGTGTGTGTATGTTTATGATTGTGTGTGTGTGTGTGTGTGTGTGTGTGTGTGTGTGTGTGTGTGTGTGTGTTTATGATTGTGTGTAAAAGTGTTTATGATTGTGTGTAAAGGTGTTTATGATTGTGTGTGAAAGTGTTTATGATTGTGTGTGTGTTTATGATTGTGTGTGAAAGTGTTTGATTGTGTGTTTGAAAGTGTTTATGATTGTGTGTGAAAGTGTTTATGATTGTGTGTGTGAGTGTGTTTGTGATTGTGTGTGTGAAAGTGTTTATGATTGTGTTTGAAAGTGTTTATGAATGTGTGTGTGAAAGTCTTTATGATTATGTGTGTGTGTGTGTGTGTGTGTGTGTTTATGATTGTGAGTGTGTTTATGATTGTGTGTGTAAGTGTGTTTATGATTGTGTGTGTGAAAGTGTTTGATTGTGTGTGTGTGTGTGTGTGTGTGTGTGTGTGTGTGTTTATGATTGTGTGTGAAAGTGTTTGAGTGTGTGTGTGTGTGTGTGTGTGTGTGTGTGTGTGTTTATGATTGTGTGTGTGTTCATGATTGTGAGTGTGTTTATGATTGTGTGTGTGTGAGTGTGTTTATGATTGTGTGTGTGTGTGTGTGTGTGTGTGTGTGTGTTAGTGTGTTTATGATTGTATGTGTTAGTGTGTTTATGATTGTGTGTGAGTGTGTGTGTGTGTGTGTGTTTGCGAGTGTGTTTAAGATTGTGTGTGCGAGTGTGTTTGTGAGTGTGTTTATGATTGTGTGTGTGTGTGTGTGTGTGTTTATGATTGTGAGTGTGTGTGTGTGTGTGTGTGTGTGTTTATGATTGTGAGTGTGTTTATGATTGTGAGTGTGAGTGTGTTTATGATTGTGAGTGTGAGTGTGTTTATGATTGTGTGAGTGTGTTTATGATTGTGTGTGTGTTTGTGTGTGTGTTTGCTTATGATTGTAAGTCTGTTTATGAGTGTGTTTGAGTGTGTTTGTGAGTGTGTGTGTTTGCGAGTGTGTTTGTGATTGTGTGTGTGAGTGTGTTTATGATTGTGTGTGTGAGTGTGTTTATGATTGTGTGTGTGAAAGTGTTTATGATTGTGTGTGTGTGTGTGTGTGTGTGTTTATGATTGTGTGTGTGTTTATGATTGTGTTTGTGTTTATGATTGTGTGTGTTTATGATTGTGTGTGTGAGTGTGTTTATTATTGTGTGTGTGTGTGTGTGTGTGTGTGTGTGTGTGTGTTTATGATTGTGTGTTTGATTGTGTGTGTGAGTATGTTTATGATTGTGTGTGTGAGTGTGTTTATGATTGTGTGTGCGAGTGTGTTTATAATTGTGTGTGTGAGTGTGTTTGTGAGTGTGTTTATGATTGTGTGTGTGAGTGTGTTTGTGTGTGTGTTTATAATTGTGTGTGTGTGTGTTTATGATTGTGTGTGTGTGTTTATGATTGTGAGTGAAAGTGTTTATGATTTGATGTGTGTGTGTGTGTGTGTGTGTGTTTGTGTTTATGATTGTGTGTGTGTGTGTGTGTGTGTGTGTGTGTTTGCTTATGTGTTTGATTGTGTGTTTGAAAGTGTTCGATTGTGTGTTTGAAAGTGTTTATGATTGTGTGTTTGAAAGTGTTTGATTGTGTGTTTGAAAGTGTTCGATTGTGTGTTTGAAAGTGTTCGATTGTGTGTTTGAAAGTGTTTATGATTGTGTGTGAAAGTGTTTATGATTGTGTGTGTGAAAGTGTTTATGATTGTGTGTGTGTGTGTGTGTGTGTGTGTGTGTGTTTATGATTGTGTGTGTGTTTATGATTGTGTGTGTGTTTATGATTGTGTGTGTTTATGATTGTGTGTGTGAGTGTGTTTATTATTGTGTGTGTGTGTGTGTGTGTGTGTGTGTGTGTGTGTGTGTGTGTGTGTGTGTGTGTGTTTATGATTGTGTGTTTGATTGTGTGTGTGAGTATGTTTATGATTGTGTGTGTGAGTGTGTTTATGATTGTGTGTGCGAGTGTGTTTATAATTGTGTGTGTGAGTGTGTTTGTGAGTGTGTTTATGATTGTGTGTGTGAGTGTGTTTGTGAGTGTGTTTATAATTGTGTGTGTGTGTTTATGATTGTGTGTGTGTGTTTATGATTGTGTTTGTGAGTGTGTTTATGATTGTGTGTGTATGTTTATGATTGTGTGTGTGTGTGTGTGTGTGTGTGTGTGTGTGTGTGTGTGTGTGTGTGTGTGTGTGTGTGTGTGTGTTTATGATTGTGTGTAAAAGTGTTTATGATTGTGTGTAAAGGTGTTTATGATTGTGTGTGAAAGTGTTTATGATTGTGTGTGTGTTTATGATTGTGTGTGAAAGTGTTTGATTGTGTGTTTGAAAGTGTTTATGATTGTGTGTGAAAGTGTTTATGATTGTGTGTGTGAGTGTGTTTGTGATTGTGTGTGTGAAAGTGTTTATGATTGTGTTTGAAAGTGTTTATGAATGTGTGTGTGAAAGTCTTTATGATTATGTGTGTGTGTGTGTGTGTGTGTGTTTATGATTGTGAGTGTGTTTATGATTGTGTGTGTAAGTGTGTTTATGATTGTGTGTGTGAAAGTGTTTGATTGTGTGTGTGTGTGTGTGTGTGTTTATGATTGTGTGTGAAAGTGTTTGAGTGTGTGTGTGTGTGTGTGTGTGTGTGTGTGTGTGTGTGTGTGTGTGTGTGTGTGTGTGTGTGTGTTTATGATTGTGTGTGTGTTCATGATTGTGAGTGTGTTTATGATTGTGTGTGTGTGAGTGTGTTTATGATTGTGTGTGTGTGTGTGTGTGTGTGTGTGTGTGTGTGTGTGTGTGTGTGTGTGTGTTAGTGTGTTTATGATTGTATGTGTTAGTGTGTTTATGATTGTGTGTGAGTGTGTGTGTGTGTGTGTGTTTGCGAGTGTGTTTAAGATTGTGTGTGCGAGTGTGTTTGTGAGTGTGTTTATGATTGTGTGTGTGTGTGTGTGTGTGTTTATGATTGTGAGTGTGTGTGTGTGTGTGTGTGTGTGTGTGTGTTTATGATTGTGAGTGTGTTTATGATTGTGAGTGTGAGTGTGTTTATGATTGTGAGTGTGAGTGTGTTTATGATTGTGTGAGTGTGTTTATGATTGTGTGTGTGTTTGTGTGTGTGTTTGCTTATGATTGTAAGTCTGTTTATGAGTGTGTTTGAGTGTGTTTGTGAGTGTGTGTGTTTGCGAGTGTGTTTGTGATTGTGTGTGTGAGTGTGTTTATGATTGTGTGTGTGAGTGTGTTTATGATTGTGTGTAAGTATGTTTTTGATTGTGTGTGTGTGTGTGTGTGTGTTTGTGATTGTCTGTGTGAAAGTGTTTATGATTGTGTGTGAAAGTGTTTATGATTGTGTGTATGTGTTTGTGTGTGAGTGTGTTTATGATTGTGTGTGAGTGTGTTTATGATTATGTGTGTGTTTATGATTGTGAATGTGTTTATGATTGTGTGTTTAAGTGTGTTTATGATTGTGTGTGTGTGTGTTTGCAAGTGTGTTTATGATTGTTTGTGCAAGTATGTTTATCAGTCTGTTTGTGAGTGTTTTTATGATTGTGTGTGAGTGTGTTTATGATTGTGTGTGAGTGTATGTGTGTTTGCAAGTGTGTTTGATTGTGTGTGCGAGTGTGTTTATAATTGTGTGTGTGTGTGTGTGTGTGTGTGTGTGTGTGTGTTTATGAGTGTGTTTATGATTGTGTGTGAAAGTGTTTATGATTGTGTGTGTGTGTTTGTGATTGTGTGTGTGAAAGTGTTTATGATTGTGTTTGAAAGTGTTTGATTGTGTGTAAAAGTGTTTATGATTGTGTGTTTGAAAGTGTTTATGATTGTGTGTGTGTGTTTGTGTGTGAGTGTGTTTATGATTGTGTGTGTTTATGATTGTGTGTTTAAGTGTGTTTATGATTGTGTGTGTGTGTGTGTGTGCGAGTGTGTTTATGATTGTGTGTGAGTGTGTTTGTGATTGTGTGTGAGTGTATGTGTGTTTGCGAGAGTGTTTGATTGTGTGTGCGAGTGTGTTTATGATTGTGTGTGTGAGTGTTTGTGAGTGTGTTTATTATTGTGTGTGTGTGTGTGTGTTTATTATTGTGAGTGTGTTTATGATTGTGTTTGTGAGTGTGTTTATGATTTTGTGTGTGTGTGTGTGTTTATGATTGTAAGTGTGTGTGTGTTTATGATTGTAAGTGTGTGTGTGTTTATGATTGTGTGTGTGTGTGTGTGTGTGTTTGAGTGTGTGTGTGTGTGTGTTTATGATTGTGTGTGTGTGTTTATGATTGTGTGTGTGTGTGTGTGTGTGTGTGTGTGTTTATGATTGTGTGTAAAAGTGTTTATGATTGTGTGTAAAAGTGTTTATGATTGTGTATGAAAGTGTTTACGATTGTGTGTGTGTGTGTGTGTGTGTGTGTGTGTGTGTGTGTGTGTGTGTGTGTGTGTGTGTGTGTGTTTATGATTGTGTGTGAAAGTGTTTGATTGTGTCTTTGAAAGTGTTTATGATTGTGTGTGAATGAAAGTGTTTACGATTGTGTGTGTGTGTGTGTGTGTGTGTGTGTGTGTGTGTGTGTGTTTATGATTGTGTGTGAAAGTGTTTGATTGTGTGTTTGAAAGTGTTTATGATTGTGTGTGAAAGTGTTTATGATTGTGTTTGAAAGTGTTTATGATTGTGTGTGTGTGTGTGTGTGTGTGTGTGTGTGTGTGTGTGTGTGTGTGTGTTTATGATTGTGTGTGTGTTTATGATTGTGTGTGTGGTTATGATTGTGTGTGTGTTTATGATTGTGTGTGTAAATGTGTTTATGATTGTGTGTGTGTTTATGATTGTGAGTGTGTTTATTATTGTGTGTTTGTGTGTGTGTGTTTCTGATTGTGTGTGTGAGTGTGTTTGATTGTGTGTGTGTGTGTGTGTGTGTGTTTGCGAGTGTGTTTATGATTGTGTGTTCGAGTGTGTTTATAATTGTGTGTGTGAGTGTGTTTATGATTGTGTTTATGATTGTGTGTGTGTGTGTGTTTATGATTGTGTGTGTGTGTTTATGATTGTGAGTGTGTTAATGATTGTGTTTGTGAGTGTGTTTATGATTGTGTGTGTATGTTTATGATTGTGTGTGTGTGTGTGTGTGTGTGTGTGTGTGTGTGTTTATGATTGTGTGTAAAAGTGTTTATGATTGTGTGTAAAGGTGTTTATGATTGTGTGTGAAAGTGTTTATGATTGTGTGTGAAAGTGTTTATGATTGTGTGTGTGAAAGTGTTTATGATTGTGTGTGAAAGTGTTTGATTGTGTGTGTGAAAGTGTTTGATTGTGTGTGTGAAAGTGTTTATGATTGTGTTTGAAAGTGTTTATGATTGTGTGTGTGTGTGTGTGTGTGTGTGTGTGTGTGTGTGTGTTTTTATGATTGTGTGTGTGTTTTTGATTGTGTGTGTGTGTGTGTGTTTATGATTGTGTTTGTGTGTGT
>NC_139579.1:32506406-32531406 GCF_946808225.1 Silurus aristotelis
GTGTGTGTGTGTTTATGATTGTGTGTGTGTGTGTGTGTGTGTGTTTATGATTGTGTGTGTGAGTGTGTTTGAGTGTGTTTATGATTGTGTGTGTGTGGGTTTATGGAGCGGTAAATTGTTCATCACTGATTCGCTCATTTTATGATTTATGATTCGCTCATTGTTGTGTGTTGTGAGTGTGTTTATGATTGTGTGTGTGTGTGTGTGTGTGTTTATGATTGTGTGTGTGATTGTGTTTATGATTGTGTGTGTAAGTGTGTTTATGATTGTGTGTGTTGTGAGTGTGTTAATGATTGTGTGTGCAAGTGTGTTTATGATTGTGTGTGTGTGTGTGTGTGTGTTTATGATTGTGTGTGTGTGTGTGT
Source organism: Silurus aristotelis (assembly GCF_946808225.1). NCBI lineage: Eukaryota > Metazoa > Chordata > Actinopteri > Siluriformes > Siluridae > Silurus > Silurus aristotelis. The sequence continues at coordinate 32,506,772 of NC_139579.1, forward strand.
TTATGATTGTGTGTGTGTGTTTGTGTGTGTTTATGATTGTGTGTGATTGTTTATAATTGTGTGTGTGTGTGTGTCTGTTTATGATTGTGTGTGAGTGTTTATAATTGTGTGTGTGTGTGTCTGTTTATGATTGTGTGTGAGTGTTTATAATTGTGTGTGTGTGTGTGTGTGTGTGTGTGTGTGTGTAAGTGTGTTTATGATTGTGTGTGTGTTGTGTGTGTGTTTATGATTGTGTGTGTGTTGTGTGTGTGTTCATGATTGTGTGTGTGTGTGTGTGTGTGTTCATGATTGTGTGTGTGTGTGTGTGTGTGTGTGTGTGTGTGTGTTTATGATTGTGTGTGTGTGTGTGTTTATGATTGTGTGTGAGTGTTTATAATTGTGTGTGTGTGTGTGTGTGTGTGTGTGTGTGTGTGTGTGTGTGTGTGTGTGTGTTTATGATTGTGTGTGTGTGTGTGTTTATGATTGTGTGTGTGTGTGTGTTTATGATTGTGTGTGAGTGTTTATAATTGTGTGTGTGTGTGTGTGTGTGTGTGTGTGTGTGTGTGTTTATGATTGTGTGTGTGTGTGTGTTTATGATTGTGTGTGAGTGTTTATAATTGTGTGTGTGTGTGTGTGTGTGTGTGTGTGTGTGTGTGTGTGTGTGTGTGTGTGTGTGTGTGTGTGTGTAAGTGTGTTATTCAGGAGCGGTAAATTGTTCATTACCGATTCGCTCATTTAAAACTGATCTGTTACTGATAAGATTTAAGTGGTAAATAATTTATTTCTCCTTCATTTGTTTCTGTAGTTGATGAAAGTAGTTGTTTTGCTGAACGATGTTGAAGATCTGAGTCTGTAAAACGATCTGATTTTCCCGCAGCTGCGAGTCAAGACACGTGAAATGTTTTATTGTCATTCCTCTGTAGACCTCCTTTCATACAGCAATGAAATCACACTTTATTTTCTTTCTCATTCTAATAACTCTAAATCCTCTCTCTCTCTCTCTCTCTCTCTCTCTCTCTCTCTCTCTCTCTCTCTCTCTCTCTCTCTTTCGGTAGAGGTGGAGTGAAGGAGAATGACATCATCATTTCGGTGAATGGAGTGCGTATTTCCTCAGCTGCTGATGTCAGCGCTGTAATCAACACCAACACTATGCTACGCATCATAGTTCGCCGTGGCAATGAGGATGTCCCTCTCACCATCGTTCCCATGGAGATCGACCCTTGACCTTAACTCTTTACCAGTCTGTAGTTTAGGGGGTTTTAGGGCTAATCAGTGATGGCCTTCTAATGGTTGACAGGGTGAAGCTCCGCCTTTCAATGGCATGTTAATAGAAAGTTTCATGTTTTTTGTTTTATTTTATTATTTGATTATTTTAATCTAAGAAAGTGTTTCATTAAAATATTATTGTATTATTAGGGAAATTTAATTCTGGTTTATTTACTTTGCTGCTTTAATGTTTTTATATTTTGAAAAACTAAATGGAATATTGATAAAATAAGAAAATTAAAATAGGAACATTTGAAGAGCTTCTGCTGGATTTTACACAATTTTATACAAAAAAATAGAGAATTTGTACTGATAATAAAACATAAAATTATATAAAAACATAAATGTATTTAAATATTTTGTTTTTTTATTCTGCTAATAAAGTGTGGCTTTTCTTTTGACTTTTGTTCTGAATTTCTATTTTGATTCATCATCAATAACATGAACAGTAAATAAAGACTAAATGTGGAATATGATGCTCCCAAAAAATAATCTTATGGTCAGGTGTCCACAAACTTTTGGCCAAGTTGCAGTGACCCTGAGCGAGTTAGTTTGGTATAATTTTGTAGACGGCAGTGACATCTAGCGGTCAGATGCTGAACTGCTAAATCGTGGAATTGCACGTGGAACTGCACTGTTTATTACACACACACACACACACACACATTTACTTAACAGTGTCAAAAATAATAATAATTACAAATAGTTTGTAATTGAACAATAAATAAACATATACAGACGGTCAATGAGGCCTAACAGCACAAATTACACTTCTAATATATTTACAAATAAGTACGAATGAAAGAAAGAAAGAAAGAAAGAAAGAAAGAAAGAAAGAAAGAAAGAAAGAAAGAAAGAAAGAAAGAAAGAAAGAAAGAAAGAAAGAAAGGTTATATAGTTCCAGTTCAAATGAAATCTTTCGGATGATTTATAAAATTACACAATAATTATAAGGACAGCTGTGTTGTATCTGTGTGTGAGGTTAAATATTATTATTGTAAGAGTAACACTATATTATTGTGTTTAAATAGTATTTTATAACTGATTTACTCCATCAAGTGGCTTCAGATCTTCTAAAACTCTTCATACAATTCGCTGCTTTTTTTTAATCTCCCAAAATTTACTTCTGTTCAGTCATTAGTTTGTTTAGAAATAAAAAGAGTTGTAAATTGGTTTCATTGTACATTTAGGGATTAAAATTCTGTAACTAAAATGCTGTTACTAATCAACAAACAAACAAACAAACAAACAAACAAACAAACTCATAAACAAACAGGAGTTTTCTATTCGTGTTTATTGAGCCTGGAGAACTAGGACCGAACAATAAATAAATTATGGTACTAAAATTGTGATATTTTTTTTTCATTGAAAATGGGAAGGATTACGTTTTTGTAGTCTTTTTGATATAAAACTACATATCCCACAAAGCAACAGCTCGCACCAACCAATAAGAAGCCTTTTTCTAATCCGGGTTTTAAAAGACACGACCGCGACGGATAAAGTCGACGGTTTATTCTTTTAATTTATTAAATAAACAATAAGTTATTCATCATAGTACAATACATCATTACAAAAATAAACAATGTATTAAAAATAAGATTGATAATATCGTAAAAGTAGTGGGTCTGCGTGACGTATTTCCGGGTACCGCGAGAGACCGGAAGAGGCGGGGAATAATTTCCATGGCGCGTCATAGTCGAGCGGATACGGCTTATAAACAGATAATAACAAATAACAAAAAAAATAATAGCATGAAATTATAATATATAACAAGTCCCACTATTTTTTTAATATTATTGGGTGTTATATATTTATATAAATATATATATTTATATGTGTAATTTAATTTCGGAGTCGGCTCGCGCGCGTGTTTGAGCGGTTAGCCGGCTAGCATAGAGCGGAGAGCAGCAGGCCGCAGGTGAGACCTCAATGTGCTTTTTATTTATATTTATTGTTTTATATTTCATTATTATTATTATTATTGTGCAAAACTATTATTGTAAAACTACATTTAGTTGTATTTCATTCAAAGAGTGTAAACGGCAGTTATGGATGAGTGTGATGCTAATGCTAATGCTAAGCAAACAGTTTACCTCATTGGTCATTGGAATAAAATATAAATAAAATAAAACCAAATAATTCTATATGAGTTTACATTCTATGCAGTTTTAATATTGTATTCCTGAGAGAATGTGTATTTTAATATAAGTGCTTTGATTTTATTGATCTGCAACGCATACATTTATATTTCGATATTAGAAATATTAGTATTAAATAGTATAATAAGGTGTAAAGAATAAAAATATTCGATATGTACAGCAGCTGTGAACAGCTGTTCACTTTTATCAACATTAATACTGAACAATCCAAACTCAATTCAGTTAAGAGTTTATTTCTCGAGTGCTTTTCACAATAACCCATGTCAAAGCAGCTTTACAGAATGTGAGAATAATAGAAAAGATTAAAATATAAATCAATGATGTGTATTCATCTTGGACCTGAAAGCCTTTGGGAAGTATGGCAAGAAAAAGCTCCATCTGGAATCGTGTAATAATCAACAACGTGTTCAATAACCCATGCAGCTTTGATTCCAGCTTGTTCTCTCATCAGATTCACGAGGTGTCTTCTGGAAAGGTTTTTGCTCCACAGCCTGGTCAAGAGTTTATTCAAGACACTTCTTGCCTACTTAATGTGCTTTAGATCATCAGTTCTCTTGTACAGAGGACAATCTGAGTACGTAGTCAAAAGCCCTGTTAGTGCTGCTGCGACTACTGTACAAATCCATATTATGGCAGGAAACCCTGTTAGATAAAGAGAAAAGATTTGTCAATACTTTAAGAAATTGGCATCAGTCAATGTGAAAAATCTCAAGAAATTTTAAAGGATCTGGAGTTAGGGTTAAGTGCAGTCTCTGAAACCATCAAACACTATGATGAAACAGGCTCTCATGAGGACCGTCACAGGAAAGGAAAACCTGGAGCTACCTCTGCTGCAGAGGATACATGTATCAGAACGATCGGTCTCAGAAATCGGCGAGTCACACAAATGCTTCTCGGAGTTCAAGTGATCGATATATTTCATCATCTACTGTTAAGAGGAGAATTGTGGGTCGAATTGTGGCAAAGAAACCATTACTTCATCAGAACAACAAGCAGAAGAGACTTGCATTGGCTACGAAACACAAGAAATGACATTAGATCAGTGGAAAACTATTCTTTGGTCTAATGAGTCCAAGTTTGAGCATTTTGACTCTGAGAACCGTGTCATTGTTAGACGTACTGCGGGTGAACGGACGGTTCCTGTTGGTGATTCGGTCAAAATCGAGGACAATGACCTTAAACACACCTCTAAGATCTATCAGTAACAAGGAGAATGATGGAGTGCTGCATTAGATGACTCTCACCTCATCTAAATCCAGTTGAGATGGTTTGGTACACGTTGGACCCGAGAGAAGGAAAAGCAGCCTATAAGCAGTAGGTACATATGGGAACTTCTCATGAGGTTAAATGAGAGAATGCCAGGAGTGTGCAAAGCTGTCTTCAAACCAAAAGGTGGCTACTGGATGTGAAACCAGAACATCCAGGGGTTTTTGTTTGTTTGTAACCTCTCAGCATTTGATCAAAAGCTTGTGCACCCCTGACCATATATGGTTCTCCCTCTGAAATATAACCCCAGCAGTTTAAATCATGGTTGTACAGATCATCTCTGTAGGCCTGAGCATTACAATATTCCTAAAAACCGAGAAACCTGAGCATGATTATGCTTATGCATACGTACCTGAGCTCCATGGGGACATGTGTTCCTCAACCCCCCCCACTGAACACGGATGATCTATAGACTTCCTTCTTCTAATTTCAGAGTCTGATGTCACTAATATCTGAACGAACACTAAGGAGTGAAAAGCCTCCTGAGATGTGTGGAGGAGGGTAATATAATTGTAAGCACGAGGAACAAATCCGGAGCAAGATCTCAGATGTAGAGCGTGAACACTTTTTATACGGTGCTCTGTATTTCTATATATATTTAGTCATTATGTCGCTCTCTCTCTCTGCGTAGAGAAATATGTAACGTACGTCACCATGACGACCAAGTTCAGCAAGACGTACACGCGGAAGGGCGGCGAGGCGAACTCCAAGTTCGAGGAGGTGTTCGGGAACAGGAGAGCGACGCTGAGCACCAAATGGGGAGAGACGACGTACAAAGCGCAACTCGGATCCAGACGCCCCGCCCACGCGTCTGCCGCGCCCGACGTGTCCACGCTGCACAAACGGCCCCGCCTCGAACTCGACAACGAGGAAGACGACCCGTTCGGCTTCGACAGTGACGACGAGGAGCAGAGCGAGACATCTCAAGGGTCCGAGGTGGAACAGAGCGGACAGAATGCAAAGGGCGGAGCTAGTGCCGGTAACGCCCACTTACATGTTTAGTATAAACTGAGATAAGATAATTACTGCTGAGGGTTCATTGATAATAATTTAGCTTGTATAAAAATGGGTGTGGCTTATTTAAGGGTAAATGTGGGGTGATGTCATAAACGCACTCCCTCTGTAGATCTGCAGGGAAACTGCCTAATAGACAATTTATTCAAGATCTCGCTCGCTCTCTCTCTCTCTCTGCTCTACCTCTATCTATCTATCTATCTATCTATCTATCTATCTATCTATCTATCTATCTATCTATCTATCTCTATCTCTCGCTTTCTCTCTCTCTCTCTGCTCTACCTGTATCTATCTATCTATCTCTCGCTCTCTCTCTCTCTCGCTCTCTCTCTCTCTCTCTCTCTCTCTGCTCCACTTGTGTATCTTTCTCTCTGCTCCACCCCTCTCTCTCTCTCTCTCTCTCTCTCTCTCTCTCTATCTCTCTCTCTCTCTTTCTGCTTTACCTGTATCTCTCTCTCTCTTCTCCACCTGTATCTCTCTCTATCTCTCTCTCTCTCTTTCTCTCTCTGCTCCACTTGTGTATCTCTCTCTGCTCCACCCCTCTCTTTCTCTCTCTCTCTCTCTCTCTGCTCCACTTGTGTATCTCTCTCTCTCTCTCTCTCTCTCTGCTCCACTTGTGTATCTCTCTCTCTCTCTCTCTCTCTCTGCTCCACTTGTGTATCTCTCTCTCTCTCTCTCTCTCTCTCTCTCTGCTCCACTTGTGTATCTCTCTCTCTCTCTCTCTCTCTCTCTCTCTCTCTCTGCTCCACTTGTGTATCTCTCTCTCTCTCTCTCTCTCTCTCTCTCTGCTCCACTTGTGTATCTCTCTCTCTCTCTCTCTCTCTCTCTCTCTCTCTCTTTCTCTCTGCTCCACCTGTATCTCTCTCTTTCTCTCTCTCTCTCTCTCTCTCTCTCTCTCTCTCTCTGCTCCACCTGTATCTCTCTCTCTCTCTGCTCCACTTGTGTATCTCTCTCTGCTCTACCCCTCTCTTTCTCTCTCTCTCTCTCTCTCTCTCTCTCTTTCTGCTGCACCTGAATCTCTCGCTCTCTTCTCCACCTGTATATCTCTCTCTCTCGCTCTCTCTCTCTCTCTGCTCCACCTGTATCTCTCTCTCTCTGTTCCACCTGTGTATATCTCTCTCTCTCTCTCTCTGCTCCACCTGTGTATCTCTCTCTCTCTCTCTCTCTGCTCCACCTGTGTATCTCTCTCTCTCTCTCTCTCTCTCTCTCTCTCTCTCTCTGCTCCACCTGTGTATCTCTCTCTCTCTCCCTCTCTCTCTCTCTCTCTCTCTCTCTCTGCTCCACCTGTCTCTCTCTCTCTCTCTCTCTCTCTCTCTGCTCCACCTGTATCTCTCTCTTGCTCTCTGCTCCACCCCCCCCCCCTCTCTCTCTCTCTCTCTCTCTCTCTCTCTCTGCTCCACCTGTCTCTCTCTCTCTCTCTCTCTCTCTCTCTCTGCTCCACCTGTATCTCTCTCTTGCTCTCTGCTCCACCCCCCCCCCTCTCTCTCTCTGTTCCTGACCCTTTTTGTCTGCTCCCAGTTCCATTCCAGACCCCATTTTTATTCCCGTTTACTGTTTCTGGTTTATTTTGTGACTGTTAATTTGTTAACGGTTTGTGTACCTGATGATAAATTCTTTTTCTTGATTTTGTCTCTCATTTCTCTTAGCCACACCTGTTCAGAGCCCCTTCACCACCACTAGCGCCGGATCTAAACCCACATCACATGCAGCATATTTAAAACCCACCCATAAAGACTCGAGCGGTTTCGCGGATCGTTCACGGACCGAAATCTCCCCGTCTGAACCCGCGGAGACGCTGTGTGCGCAAACCGCTACCGAGGCAGACGGGTTCAGACCTGCCGAACAGGTAGTGGGAGGTTCTGAGACGGCGGCGGAGCCAGTGGATTTCGAGCAGCTTCCTCTGATCAAACCGGCGAGAGATCGCGTTTACCACAGAGCCAATAAGAAAGGAGAACCGGAGAACTCGCAGGAATTAGGAGAAATCAAAAGCAGCAATAAACCCGTCTCCGGGTCCGTCTCAACTGGCGTGTCGTCGTCCGGGGGCTCGGAGGTCAAAGGTCGCGGCCGCGTCAGGGATTACACGCTGCTGCACCCCTCCTGTGTGTCGGTGTGTAACGTCACCATCCAGGACTCCATTGAGCGCAGCGTGGAGGAGTGTGTGACCACAGCACCGTCAGATCTGGGGGATGCAGGAACATTCCGAAAAAAGACAGACGCACAACCTCCAAAATACAGCAGGTGTGTGTGTGCTTATGTATAAATACACACACACACATTTCATGTTACAACATTTTTGTGTATTGTGTATTTATTACCTTTTCAAGGCACCGTCCTACTAAATCTAAAATGGAGTGCAAGCTGGAGTTTTTCGGCTTTGAGGACGGTGTGTGTGAGGACGGAGACACCGAACCTGGCACCAGCTACAAGATCAAATACTTCGGCTTTGACGAGCTGAGCGAAAGCGACAGCGAGGACGAGGAGGACCGACCCGGGAAGAAGAAGAGAAAGAAGAGAGATGCGGAAGAAAAGAGGACGGATGCTTCGGACTGTCCTCAAATCGAAGATCCGAGTCTTGCAGATGCTCACACAGGTACAGTCTGCAGTCTGTCTGAGTTGAGATTCTTGCAGATTCTAGAGTGTAGTGTGATTTATTGTGAGTATGTGGAACAAATGTAGTGAGTATAGTGTGCTATGTAGTGAGTATAGTGTGCTATGTAGGGATTATAGTGAGTATAGTGTGCTATGTAGGGATTATAGTGAGTATAGCGTGCTATGTAGTGAGTATAGTGTGCTATGTAGGGATTATAGTGAGTATAGCGTGCTATGTAGTGAGTATAGTGTGCTATGTAGGGATTATAGTGAGTATAGCGTGCTATGTAGTGAGTATAGTGTGCTATGTAGGGATTATAGTGAGTATAGCGTGCTATGTAGTGAGTATAGTGTGCTATGTAGGGATTATAGTGAGTATAGTGTGCTATGTAGTGAGTATAGTGTGCTATGTAGTGAGTATAGTGTGCTATGTAGGGATTATAGTGAGTATAGTGTGCTATGTAGGGATTATAGTGAGTATAGTGTGCTATGTAGTGAGTATAGTGTGCTATGTAGTGAGTATAGTGTGCTATGTAGGGATTATAGTGAGTATAGTGTGCTATGTAGGGATTATAGTGAGTATAGTGTGCTATGTAGGGATTATAGTGTGCTATGTAGGGATTATAGTGAGTATAGTGTGCTATGTAGTGAGTATAGTGTGCTATGTAGGGATTATAGTGAGTATAGCGTGCTATGTAGTGAGTATAGTGTGCTATGTAGGGATTATAGTGAGTATAGTGTGCTATGTAGGGATTATAGTGAGTATAGTGTGCTATGTAGTGAGCATAGTGTGCTATGTAGGGATTATAGTGAGTATAGTGTGCTATGTAGTGAGTATAGTGTGCTATGTAGGGATTATAGTGAGTATAGTGTGCTATGTAGTGAGCATAGTGTGCTATGTAGGGATTATAGTGAGTATAGCGTGCTATGTAGTGAGTATAGTGTGCTATGTAGGGATTATAGTGAGTATAGTGTGCTATGTAGTGAGTATAGTGTGCTATGTAGGGATTATAGTGAGTATAGTGTGCTATGTAGTGAGTATAGTGTACTATGTAGGGATTATAGTGAGCATAGTGTGCTATGTAGTGAGCATAGTGTGCTATGTAGGGATTATAGTGAGTATAGTGTGCTATGTAGTGAGTATAGTGTGCTATGTAGTGAGTATAGTGTGCTATGTAGGGATTATAGTGAGTATAGTGTGCTTTGTAGTGAGTATAGTGTGCTTTGTAGTGAGTATAGTGTGCTATGTAGTGAGTATAGCATGCTATGTAGGGATAATAGTGAGTATAGCATGCTTTGTAGTGAGTATATTGTGCTATGTAGGTAGTTTACTCTGCTTTGTAGGGAATATAGTGTGCTTTGTAGGAAGTATAGTGAGTATAATGTCTATTTTAGCGAGTATTGTACGTATAGTATGCTTTGTTGGGAGTATAGTGTGCTTTGTAGGTAGTATAGTGAGTATAGTGTTCTCTGTAGGTAGTATAGCATGGTTTATAGGGAGTATAGTGAGTGCTTTGTAGGGTGTATAGTGAGTTTAATGTGCTTTGTAAGGAGAATAGTGTACATTGTAGGGAGTATAGTGTACGTTGGAGTATAGTGAGTATAAAGTGCTTTATAGGGAGTATAGTGAGTATAATGTGCTTTGTAGGGAGTATAGTGAATATAATGTGCTTTGTAAGGAGTATAGTGAGTATAATGTGCTTTGTAAGGAGTATAGTGAGTATAGAGTGCTTTGTAAGGAGTATAGTGAGTATAGAGTGCTTTGTAAGGAGTATAGTGAGTATAGAGTGCTTTGTAAGGAGTATAGTGAGTATAATATGCTTTGTAAGGAGTATAGTGAGTATAATATGCTTTGTAGGGAGTATAGTGAGTATAATGTGCTTTGTAAAGAGTATAGTAAGTATAGAGTGCTTTGTAGGGAGTATAGTGAGTATAATGTGCTTTGTAGGGAGTATAGTGAGTATAATGTGCTTTGTAGGGAGTATAGTGAGTATAATGTGCTTTGTAGGGAGTATAGTGAGTATAATGTGCTATGTAGGGAGTATAGTGTAGGGAGTATAGTGAGTATAGAGTGCTTTGTAGGGAGTATAGTGAGTATAGAGTGCTTTGTAGGGAGTATAGTGAGTATAGAGTGCTTTGTAGGGAGTATAGTGAGTATAGAGTGCTTTGTAGGGAGTATAGTGAGTATAGAGTGCTTTGTAGGGAGTATAGTGAGTATAGAGTGCTTTGTAGGGAGTATAGTGAGTATAGAGTGCTTTGTAGGGAGTATAGTGAGTATAGAGTGCTTTGTAGGGAGTATAGGGAGTATAGAGTGCTTTGTAGGGAGTATAGGGAGTATAGAGTGCTTTGTAGGGAGTATAGGGAGTATAGAGTGCTTTGTAGGGAGTATAGGGAGTATAGAGTGCTTTGTAGGGAGTATAGGGAGTATAGAGTGCTTTGTAGGGAGTATAGGGAGTATAGAGTGCTTTGTAGGGAGTATAGGGAGTATAGAGTGCTTTGTAGGGAGTATAGGGAGTATAGAGTGCTTTGTAGGGAGTATAGTGAGTATAGAGTGCTTTGTAGGGAGTATAGTGAGTATAGAGTGCTTTGTAGGGAGTATAGTGAGTATAGAGTGCTTTGTAGGGAGTATAGTGAGTATAGAGTGCTTCGTAGGGAGTATAGTGAGTATAGAGTGCTTCGTAGGGAGTATAGTGAGTATAGAGTGCTTCGTAGGGAGTATAGTGAGTATAGAGTGCTTCGTAGGGAGTATAGTGAGTATAGAGTGCTTCGTAGGGAGTATAGTGAGTATAGAGTGCTTCGTAGGGAGTATAGTGAGTATAGAGTGCTTCGTAGGGAGTATAGTGAGTATAGAGTGCTTCGTAGGGAGTATAGTGAGTATAGAGTGCTTCGTAGGGAGTATAGTGAGTATAGAGTGCTTCGTAGGGAGTATAGTGAGTATAGAGTGCTTCGTAGGGAGTATAGTGAGTATAGAGTGCTTCGTAGGGAGTATAGTGAGTATAGAGTGCTTCGTAGGGAGTATAGTGAGTATAGAGTGCTTCGTAGGGAGTATAGTGAGTATAGAGTGCTTCGTAGGGAGTATAGTGAGTATAGAGTGCTTCGTAGGGAGTATAGTGAGTATAGAGTGCTTTGTAGGGAGTATAGTGAGTATAGAGTGCTTCGTAGGGAGTATAGTGAGTATAGAGTGCTTCGTAGGGAGTATAGTGAGTATAGAGTGCTTCGTAGGGAGTATAGTGAGTATAGAGTGCTTCGTAGGGAGTATAGTGAGTATAGAGTGCTTTGTAGGGAGTATAGTGAGTATAATGTGCTTTGTAGGGAGTATAGTGAGTATAATGTGCTTTGTAGGGAGTATAGTGAGTATAATGTGCTATGTAGGGAGTATAGTGTAGGGAGTATAGTGAGTATAGAGTGCTTTGTAGGGAGTATAGTGAGTATAGAGTGCTTTGTAGGGAGTATAGTGAGTATAGAGTGCTTTGTAGGGAGTATATTGAGTATAGAGTGCTTTGTAGGGAGTATAGTGAGTATAATGTGCTTTGTAGGGAGTATAGTGAGTATAGAGTGCTTTGTAGGGAGTATAGTGAGTATAGAGTGCTTTGTAGGGAGTATAGTGAGTATAGAGTGCTTTGTAGGGAGTATAGTGAGTATAGAGTGCTTTGTAGGGAGTATAGTGAGTATAGAGTGCTTTGTAGGGAGTATAGTGAGTATAGAGTGCTTTGTAGGGAGTATAGTGAGTATAGAGTGCTTTGTAGGGAGTATAGTGAGTATAGAGTGCTTTGTAGGGAGTATAGTGAGTATAGAGTGCTTTGTAGGGAGTATAGTGAGTATAGAGTGCTTTGTAGGGAGTATAGTGAGTATAGAGTGCTTTGTAGGGAGTATAGTGAGTATAGAGTGCTTTGTAGGGAGTATAGTGAGTATAGAGTGCTTTGTAGGGAGTATAGTGAGTATAGAGTGCTTTGTAGGGAGTATAGTGAGTATAGAGTGCTTTGTAGGGAGTATAGTGAGTATAGAGTGCTTTGTAGGGAGTATAGTGAGTATAGAGTGCTTTGTAGGGAGTATAGTGAGTATAGAGTGCTTTGTAGGGAGTATAGTGAGTATAGAGTGCTTTGTAGGGAGTATAGTGAGTATAGAGTGCTTTGTAGGGAGTATAGTGAGTATAGAGTGCTTTGTAGGGAGTATAGTGAGTATAGAGTGCTTCGTAGGGAGTATAGTGAGTATAGAGTGCTTCGTAGGGAGTATAGTGAGTATAGAGTGCTTCGTAGGGAGTATAGTGAGTATAGAGTGCTTCGTAGGGAGTATAGTGAGTATAGAGTGCTTCGTAGGGAGTATAGTGAGTATAGAGTGCTTCGTAGGGAGTATAGTGAGTATAGAGTGCTTCGTAGGGAGTATAGTGAGTATAGAGTGCTTCGTAGGGAGTATAGTGAGTATAGAGTGCTTCGTAGGGAGTATAGTGAGTATAGAGTGCTTCGTAGGGAGTATAGTGAGTATAGAGTGCTTCGTAGGGAGTATAGTGAGTATAGAGTGCTTCGTAGGGAGTATAGTGAGTATAGAGTGCTTCGTAGGGAGTATAGTGAGTATAGAGTGCTTCGTAGGGAGTATAGTGAGTATAGAGTGCTTCGTAGGGAGTATAGTGAGTATAGAGTGCTTCGTAGGGAGTATAGTGAGTATAGAGTGCTTCGTAGGGAGTATAGTGAGTATAGAGTGCTTCGTAGGGAGTATAGTGAGTATAGAGTGCTTCGTAGGGAGTATAGTGAGTATAGAGTGCTTCGTAGGGAGTATAGTGACTATAGAGTGCTTCGTAGGGAGTATAGTGACTATAGAGTGCTTCGTAGGGAGTATAGTGACTATAGAGTGCTTCGTAGGGAGTATAGTGACTATAGAGTGCTTCGTAGGGAGTATAGTGACTATAGAGTGCTTCGTAGGGAGTATAGTGACTATAGAGTGCTTCGTAGGGAGTATAGTGACTATAGAGTGCTTCGTAGGGAGTATAGTGACTATAGAGTGCTTCGTAGGGAGTATAGTGAGTGTAGTGTACAGTATACGATGGTTTTTGTGTAAAAGCAGACAAATTTTAGAGGGTGTGTGTTTCAGATTCTCAGGAGTGGCAGGATGAGTCGAGCTCAGTCGGCCCTGACACACCGAGAGAACATGCAGGAAAACCCACAGACAGGCTGATCAGTCGCAAAATCTTCAAGAAGGTACAGAACTCCTTCAACTAGATCTCTCTCTCTCTCTCTCTCTCTCTCTCTCTCTCTCCCTTTTTCTCTCTCTCTGTGTTTACGATAATGATGGTTGTGTCTGTGTGTGTGTGTGTTTCAGACTCCTACTAAAGCGGTGTACAACGCTCGTCCCTGGAATCAGCCTGAACCAGAGGAATCTCCTCCCACATTGCACAGTGATGTCACTCCTGTACGTCCTGAGACTCCACAACTTTGTCAAATGATTTTTAATAAGCCTGAGAACAGCAGTTACAGTGTTTCCCAAGTATCGACATTAAATATAAACGTGTATAAGCTAGCGTGTGTGTGTGTGTGTGTGTGTTCGCGTGTCTTTTCTCCAGAAGCCGAATCCGTCAAGCTCAAACAAAGATGTGATCTCTCTAAAAGACGACAGCGTGTTTAAAGCCCCCCCACCTCCCCCCAAAGTCACTAAATCAGTATCCCCACCCACTGAGCCCCAGCCACACGCTACCACTGCAGAACAAAAGGAGGTGAGCGATGCATCCTGGGAAACATTCTGGAATAATCTTTATAAGCATAACGCTGAAGACTGTAGCATTACTGTATCATTGGAGAGTGTAGTTCACGTATAGTGTAGTGTTGAGGTCCGTAAAAGAGCTGTTCCAGTATGTCTACGAGTATCAAATCGATATGAAACTTATCTGTGGTGTACAAAAGTTTGGAGATTCCTGTTACTTTTTCTGTCTGCAGTTATCGTTTTATAACTTTTATAATGAGTGTAGAGTAATTTATAGCCTACAATATGCAATGTGTGATTGCAGTGCAATATATTGCGAGTGTCGTGTAATTGTAGACAGTAGTATGGGATTGTGGTGAGTGTATTGTGAGTATTGTGTAATTGCAGTATATATTGCTAGTATTGTGTGATTGCAGTGAGTTTTCTGTGATTGCAGTGAGTATAATGAGTATAGTGTGATTGCAGTGAGTATATTGTGAGTATATTAAGTATAGTGTGATTGCAGTGAGTATATTGTGAGTATAATGAGTATAGTGTGATTGCAGTGAGTTTATTGTGACTATAATGAGTATAGTGTGATTGCAGTGAGTATATTACGAGTGTAGTGTAATTGCAGTAAGTATATTGTAAGTATAATGAGGATAGTGGGATTGCAGCGAGTATTTTACGAGTGTAGTGTGAATGCAGTGAGTATATTACGAGTGTAGTGTAATTGCAGTGAGTATATTGTAAGTATAATGATGATAGTGTGATTGCAGTGAGTATATTACGAGTGTAGTGTGATTGCAGTGAATATATTGTGAGTATAATGAGTATAGTGTGATTGCAGTGAGTATATTATGAGTGTAGTGTAATTGCAGTGAGTATATTGTGAGTATAATGAGTATAGTGTGATTGCAGTGAGTATATTATGAGTGTAGTGTAATTGCAGTGAGTATATTATGAGTATATTGAGTATAGTGTGATTGTAGAGTATATTACGAGTGTAGTGTGATTGCAGTGACTATAATGAGTAGTGTGATTTCAGTGAGTATATTGTGGGTATAATGAGTATAGTGTGATTGCAGTGAGTATATTATGAGTGTAGTGTAATTGCAGTGAGTATATTATGAGTATATTGAGTATAGTGTGATTGTAGAGTATATTACGAGTGTAGTGTGATTGCAGTGACTATAATGAGTAGTGTGATTTCAGTGAGTATATTATGAGTGTAGTGTGATTGCAGTGACTATGTTGTGGGTATAATGAGTATAGTGTGATTGCAGTGAGTATATTACGAGTGTAGTGTGATTGCAGTGAGTATATTGTGAGTATAATGAGTATAGTGTGATTGCAGTGCGTATATTATGAGTGTAGTGTGATTGCAGTGAGTATATTATGAGTGTAGTGTGATTGCAGTGAGTATATTATGAGTGTAGGGTGATTGCAGTGAATATATTATGAGTTTAATGAGTATAGTGTGATTGCAGTGCGTATATTATGAGTGTAGTGTAATTGCAGTGAATATATTATGAGTATAATGAGTATAGTGTGATTGCAGTGCGTATATTATGAGTGTAGTGTGATTGCAGTGAATATATTATGAGTATAATGAGTATAGTGTGATTGCAGTGAGTATATTATGAGTGTAGTGTGATTGCAGTAAGTATATTATGAGTATAATGAGTATAGTGTGATTGCAGTGAGTATATTATGAGTGTAGTGTGATTGCAGTGAATATATTATGAGTATAATGAGTATAGTGTGATTGCAGTGCGTATATTATGAGTGTAGTGTGATTGCAGTGAGTATATTATGAGTATAATGAGTATAGTGTGATTGCAGTGAGTATATTATGAGTGTAGTGTGATTGCAGTGAATATATTATGAGTATAATGAGTATAGTGTGATTGCAGTGCGTATATTATGAGTGTAGTGTGATTGCAGTGAGTATATTGCAAGTGTAGTGTGATTATAGTGAGTATGAGAATGTAACAAACCTTACCTGTATTGTGTGTGTGTGTGTGTGTGTGTGTGTGTGTGTGTGTGTGTGTGTGTGTGTGTGTGTGTGTGTAGCTGTACACAGTTGTGCAACACGTGAAGCACTTTAACGACGTGGTGGAATTTGGAGAGAATCAAGAATTCACTGACGACTTTGAGTATCTGGAGACGGGACTAAAGAGCACACAGCCTCTACACACACGCTGCCTTAGGTATGCATGCACACACACACACACACACACACACACACACACACACACACAGACACAGCTTCTACACAAAAAGCTTGTCTTTCTTTTTTTCTTTGTAATTTGCTTGTGTTTGTGTATTTTGTCTGAATGTTTACACTTGTATTTTGTGTGTGTGCAGTATAATCAGTTTAGCCACACGCTGTGCCATGCCGAGTTTCCGCATGCATTTGAGAGCGAGAGGGAAAGTGGCTCAGATGTTTAACATGCTGAGCGACGCACCACAGCATCCGGTACCTGTTTCAGAAATATAGTTACCATTATTATGCAATTATAGTAACTATATGTTACACTATAATAAGTGTGTGTGTGTGTGTGTGTGTGTGTTCGGTTAGAACCTGGCATTGTGTACCGCAGCTCTACTCTACATCCTCAGTCGGGACCGGCTCAACATGGACCTGGACCGTGCCTGTCTGGAGCTCATGATCCGTCTGCTGGAGCTGGAGCAGGACGAGTCGGAGGATCATCAAAGCAAAGTGAAGGAGAAAATACAGAAACTGTGTGAAACTGTACACAACAAACACCTGGACCTCGATAACATCACTGTGAGTCATAACTCCGGTTCAGCACTGCCTCGTCAGGGTTCATTTAAGGTGTCCACTGATTTAGATGCTTAATTAATAGGAAACTAAAGAGTCGAAGCATAACACAGTCATTTGGAGAGTAATGAGACTCTGTACAGCAGGGGTCCCAACCACCGGGCCTCGGAACTGCACCGGGTTGTGGATCGATTGGTTGTATTCCAATTTCGCGTTCTGACGAGTTTTTTCAAGCACCTGCACACATCTCAATTTTAAACAACAATTGTAAACACTACTGGTTCTTTTGGAGATTAAAGAGTCTCTTAAAGGTTTCTGCAGAGTCTAATTTTTGGCTTTAAAAAGGTTTAAAACTCTAATTTTAACTGGGTCTTACTTTTCTAAAGTCCATGTAACACTACATCTAATTCTTTTTAGTTGCTTCCTTTTGCTAGTCCAAATATAGTTTGCTGTATGACGAATGCTCTGATTAAAAAAAAATTATTTAGGGTTTGGTTAAAGCCAAGTCAAGTCAAGTTTATTTCTATTGCGCTTTTCACAACAGACATTGTCTCAAAGCAGCCTTACAGAAATCAACAGTTAAGGTGAATGGTGTGCATTTATTCCTGATGATCAGCCAGGCAAGAAAAAACTCCCTTAGATTTTATGAGGAAGAAACCTTGAGAGGAACCAGACTCAAAAGGGGAACCTCATCCTCATTTGGGTGACAGCCACAATGTATTTGTGCGTGTTTTCATTTCAGTCTTAGTGGTCTTAAAAAAAGTCTTAAATTTGACTTGTTGAAACCTGCAGAAACCCTGATAATGCAACACTAATTTATTTGGAGAGTAAAGAAAATCTGCTCACCGATTCTTTTGTGGAATAAAGCGTCATATTAGTGCACTGAATGAGTCACAAGCACTTCAGTAGACTAAAGGCACCGATTTCTTGAAAGAGAAGAGAGAAAAAAAAGAGTAGCAGCCCTGATTTTTTTTAGTTAATAATGATGTTATTGTGTTAAGTGGTTACGAGCATATTAAGCGGGGGGTGATGAGGCATATCGCCCGAAATATATTCAGTGTATAAAGAGCCATGATGGGGATTTCTTAGAAGTGTGTGTGTGTGTGTGTGTGTGTGTGTGTGTGTGTGTGTGTGTGTGTGTGTGTGTGTGTGTGTGTGTGTGTGTGTGTATGTATATATATGTGTGTGTGTGTGTGTGTGTGTGTGTGTGTGTGTGTATGTATATATATGTATATGTGTGTGTGTGTGTGTGTGTGTGTGTATATATATATATATGTATATATGTGTGTGTACATCCGGCAATCAAAACCGTCCGTGCGGAAACATAGCAAAAGTCCCGTTTGGGTTCCTGATTATTTACATAATTTAAAACACCATCGTTAATTTAAAGTATTTACGAGAATATTTACTCTTCATGCTCTATATTGAGTTCAGTTTCACTAATAATAAACATGCAGAAGCATAAAGCATTATATACGTGACGTTTTCATGTCACGTGTGTATATATGTGTGTATATATATATATATATATAATTTATTTATTGTCGCTTTTTTTTTTTCTCTTCTATCTGTCCTAGACGGGTCACTTGGCGATGGAGACTCTTCTCTCACTGACATCTAAGAGAGCAGGAGACTGGTTTAAAGAAGAGCTGCGCTTACTGGGAGGACTGGACCACATCATAGATAAAGGTGGACACAGTGTGATTAATGTCGATCAGTTTAACACAATGGAATTATTGTTTTACTTGTACGGCTCTCGTTGTTGCATCACTGCAAACCCAGACGGTGCTGTAAATGAATTCTCGCTCTGTCTCTGTCCCAGTAAAAGAGTGTGTGGAAAACCTGGATACAGATGACGATAATGAGAACCTGGTGGCCTCGTTATGGGGAGCGGAACGCTGTTTACGAGTCCTCGAGAGTGTGAGTGCATCGGGGAGGGGGTTTTGTTTGTTTTTGTACTGCGTGCATTCCATGCGTATTTGATTTTAAGTGATGAGTCTGATATGTTAGGAGTCATATCTCTGGCTACTTCCTTTCACACACATGATTATCTGATGCAGTCACCGGCTCAACACAAGCATGAGACAGATTCGTTATCATTTATAACACACTCAATATGTAACGAGCAGAGGGAGAAATCCTGCAGGATAACATCTAGCCATCACAATGTGTCAAACTCCCATTTTTCCTGCTCCCAACACGCCAGGTTTGAGGGCAAAATGTTCACTTGCTGCCTAATAAATAAATCCACCCACTAACAGGTGCCATGATGAAGAGATCATCAGTGTTCTTCACTTCACCACTCAAAATGTTATAATGTGAGAATGTTCTGTCTGATCTGTTTGTGTGTGTGTGTGTTCATTAGGTGACCGTTCATAATCCTGAAAATCAATCCTACCTGATTGCCTACAAAGACTCCCAACTGATCATCTCTTCAGCCAGGTGTGTGTGTGTGTTTGTGTGTGTGTGTGTGTGTGTGTGTGTGTGTGTGTGTGTGTGTGTGTGTGTGTGTGTGTGTGTGTGTGTGTGTGAGAGAGTGAAATTAAAATCAAGTGACTGTTATTATGACTCAGTGATGCTGAGCCCTTGCACCTTGTAAGCTCTTTGTGTGTGTTTGTGCGTGTGTGTGTGTGTGTGTAGGGCCCTGAGGCATTGCGAGTCCATGATTCAGCTTTACTGCCATCATGTCACCAATTCTGGTGCCACCTCCACTCATAGTAACCATAGCAACGTGGCAAAAGCAGTAGAGGACTGTATGAGGGCGGTGCTAGGGGTGCTGCTAAACCTCACTCATGATAATGGTAAAACACAATCACACACACAAAACACACAACACACACTTGTCCTCACATATATATTATAGTATTGAAGAACCTGAACGATGCTCTTTGAAGCAGAACATTCAATTCAGCTTTAAAACGGCTTTATAGAGAGAATGTATACGTTTAGTGCCTATTATTCACAATGAGTGAGCCAGTGGTGACTCCAATATGGCATTAGAACAAACCTTGAGACTCAAAAGGAAACCCATCTTTATCCTCAACACTGATTGTTCATTTATTACAGTTCCATCATTGTTGAGGTGTTCAGTGATGGACACTTAATTGCAGAACTGTGGTCCTGAGCCCATTTTAGCAGACTGTTGATATTAATTACAGTCCAAATCCATCCTTCTTGAGCTGCTCAGTAACTTCACTGATCTTTCGGCTGTTAATGAGGAACAATCCCCAGCTGCACAGAGTGGTCTCCAACAGAAGATATCTCCAGCCAGATATAGGGAAAGAAGGAAGAGATAGAGACGGAGAGTTTTCTATTTCACTGTAATGTGAAAGTTAAAGACATTACGGATTTTCAATACGGTTTTAAAAATCTTTAGGGAAGTCTCCAGCTTTGAGCCTGGAAAAGTTTGGAATTTAAATATCAAAAAAATGCTAGAAAACAGGGTGTAAATTGCCAGAAGGACACAGATATGAGGGATCTCTGGCATCAGAGACGGTCCAACACACCACCTTCAGCAACCCTGAGTGAACGTGTGAGAGAGTTGGGACGACATCATCCAAACATCCCAGTTCTCTAAAACAATCAATGATTGTCTTGATAAACCTGCCTGTCTTTCTCTCTGTGTGTGTGTGTGTGTGTGTGTGTGTGTGTGTGTGTGTGTGTGTGTGTGTGTGTGTGTGTGTGTGTGTGTGTGTGTGTGTGTGTGTGTGTGTGTGTGTGTGTGAGACAGAGTGGGGCAGCACTAAGACGGGCGAGCAGGACGAACTGATCATCACTGTGTTGAACTCTGTGCTGAAAGTTCCTCAGTTTCTCCCTCAGGAGAAGAGATTTGACATCCGTGTACTCGTAGGTCTTCCACCTGCATTACATCACTGTTAATGAGTGGAGTACAGCCAGAAAAACGCTGATACACACTTTTCGAGCATCTCTGAGTGATTGTTTTGTGTGTGTGTGTGTGTGTGTGTGTGTGTGTGTGTAGGGTCTGGGTCTTCTGATAAACCTGGTGGAGTACAGCTCCAGAAACAGGCACTGTCTAGTGGAACTGAACGTGGATTCCAGCTGTCTGCCTGAGACCGAGAAAGACGAGAAGATGGAGGGAGTAAAGCAAGAGCAGAAGGTGGACGAGGGGACGGATAATGAGACGGAAAAGAGACCGGACACTAATGAAAAAGCGAGTGCTCTCAGCGCACTGGTGCAGGTATGTGTGTAGTTAGGTGTTACCTGCTATACCGGGGCAGTCCATCAGGGGGCAGCAGCAGTCATTCACCAGTGATTATACACATTTCTGAGATTCTGGGAAGAAATCTGTAGCAGCCAAAATGTATAGAATTTTATAAACATCACCACTTTAGCTTTGGATCCATGTTTATTAAAACTTTTTTTTGTGTGTGTGTGTGTTAGCATTCACATCCCAGCACTGACGCAGAAACTCGTTAGTGTGAAAAACACAACGGTAAATCATTAGAACGGAATTTTAGCGCTGTTCAAAAGGATAAAAATCCCGATCGTGAGTATTCGTGTTAGATTTACGCTCATTTTCGAAAAAGAATCATGTAACCGTTTGTCATAATGACGATTTATTGTGATATCAGTCGTAATACAGAGGCATTAAAGAGACGCTCTAAATGATGTGTACTGACTGATCAGTGAGAACACTGAGTTTTCAGGATGTTACTGAATCATCAGCATAATCATAATCATCATAATCATTATCATATCATTATCATATCATTATCATAATCATCACCCTGTTACTGATTCATCTGAACTTTACTGCAGTGGTCCAGAAAATCAATCAATTAAGAGATTTATTCAATTAATAAATAAATCACTCGGTTTCTCTCTCACTCACTCACTCACTCACTCTATCTTTCTTTCTTTCTCTCACTCATCTCTGTCTCCCACTTTCTCCCTCTCTCTCGTGCTTGCGTTCTCTCTCTTTATTTTTCTTTATTTATCTCCTTCCTCTCTCGCTTTCTTTCTCTTAATCTGTTTCCTTCTGTCTATCACTCTTTCTCTAGTCTCTCTCTTTTTCTTTCTCTCAACTTTTCCTCCCTCCGTCCCTCCCTTTCATTCTCTCTCTTTCTCTCTTTTTTTTCTCAATCTTTCTTTCTCGCTTTCTTTCTCTTAATCTCTCTCCCCCTTTCTTTCTCCCTCCTCTTTTTCTCTCTTCTTTCTTCTCTCTCTCTCTCTCTTTCTCTGCGGGAGAACTTAATAGTCACATTAGATATTAATATTGTTTATGCACTCAGAGGACTCTATAATTGTGTGTGTGTATGCACGCAGTTCTTCCTGGAGCGGGAGAGAGCGGCCATCTTGGCCGAGGCACAGGCTGACAACATCATCAGCGAGGCGCCGAAGTCTCAGGCGGATGAGAGCGGGCAGTGGCAGGTGACGAGCGGAGAGATGCAGTGGGTCGCCTCGGAAAATAACACAGATGACAAGAAAGAGAAAGAGGAAGAGGAGGAGGAGCTCGATTTTAATAAGGGTATACACCCACACACAAACTCTCTCTCACACACACACACACACACACACACACACACTCACACACACACACCTCTATTCACATAAGGGAATCATCAGGTGTTAATACAATTCCTGTCTACTGATGATCTGTGTGATTTAATTTGCCATGCAATACTGTGTGTGTGTGTGTGTGTGTGTGTGTGTGTGTGTGTGTGTGTGTGTGTGTGTGTGTGTGTGTGTGTGTGTGTGTGTGTGTGAGAGAGAGAGAGAGAGAGAGAGAAAGTTATTATTGATGTACCTTATTGCACACAATGTGTGAAGTATGTCTGTGTGTAAGTTTATGAGCATCAATGGCTGTAAGGTGTGTGTGTGTGTGTGTGTGTGTGTGTGTGTGTGTGTGTGTGTGTGTGTGATTAATTGTGTGCGTGTGTTCCTGTGTAGAGGTCGATCTAATTGATTGCTGCAACTATCGGACAGAATCCTTACTTATAGTTTTTCCGGGTTGCGTAGTACAGTACGAGAGTGGCCTCTAGAGGCAAATCACTGACACCACGTGCTGTTTGTTTGAAATGTTTTTCTTGTTCATCTTAAATGCAACTTATTCTTTTTTTTTTTTTAGTTCTGCAGCATGCAGGGAAACACATGGAGGACAGTATAGTTGCGTCGTACACTGCGCTGCTGCTGGGGTGTGTGTGTCAGGACAGTCCGGTCAGTAGCTATCATTGTGGTTATTACATTATAATTACCCTTTAATAATGATGTAATATGAGTTGTGTTGCTTTGAAAAGCTTAAGCCTCATAGTTTAACTTTACTGATGTTAACCTGTGTGTGTGAGACAGGTGAACGTGAAGGCTGTGCGTGAGAGCCTGCCGAAAGGAGACTTTTCCATCATGACCGAGATGCTGAAGAAGTTCCTCAACTTCATGAACCTGACGGTGAGCAGCACAGGAATCCTTACTGCTTCAAATGAAGCACAGCATTGTTTAGCGTTTCAGATTACTGTTGCTAGGCAACTGGGAAAGGTAGACGGCAAAACAGAAGGTAGCTAATGATGGGTCAGACTCGAAGGTCGCAGTATGACTGGGAGAAAGAAAGACAGAGAGAATACATTTCCATTTATGTTCATACAATTTACAACCAACTGACAGTAAAACAACTTTAACACTCCGTTGATGAATAGAAATAAAATAAAAAACACTCCGAACCTCCATCATTCTGAAATGAATGAAGAGTGTTTGAAGCAGGTGTGAGGGAGTCACCTGACACCTGACTGAACAGACACTGAAACGCTGACGTCTGTTACGGTTGATAATCTGTGTTGCCAGATTCACAGTTAGTTTAAATCGGAGATTTACATCGTCACACTTTTTACATCGTGCTAGTCACATTATAGCTTAACTATCCGTACGATCCCTATCCTCATTGCATTCTGGGTATTTAAATCCAGCATTCGACCTCAACAGTGTGGTGTTTCAGTATAGTCTTCAACTAAATGTCTGCCAATGTATTTATAGAAACAACCAGTGGTTTGGGAATGTGTGTGTGTGTGTGTGTCTGTGTGTGTGTGTGTGTGTGTGTGTCTGTGTGTGTGTGTGTGTCTGTGTGTCTGTGTGTCTGTGTGTCTGTGTGTCTGTGTGTCTGTGTGTCTGTGTGTGTCTGTCTCACTCCTTTGTTTTCTCCCTCTGTAGTGCGCAGTGGGCACCACGGGGCAGAAATCCATCTCCCGTGTTATCGACTATCTGGAACGCTGTTAGCATTTCAGAGGATTTCAGAAGACCTGGCAACCCGAGAGTCTGTAAACATCATTATTGAGAGACCCTTAGAACACACACACAGGCATACCCATTCTGTTTGTTCCTACTGCTGACTCACACACAAACACACACAATGCATTATGGTATTTTATTTTAATTAAAAAAATATTTTTTCTTACATTTTCAGCGTGAATAAGTGGCGTCGAAATAAATATTGGTTTTGAAAATTTCTAATAATGGGATTCCGAGCGAAAGTATAAAAACTAGTTTTAAAAAGAAAAAATTGCTTTAAAAAAGTTTTGAATTGAACATTATATGCGATTATTGGAGTGCGAGAATAAAAGTATAACTTTTTTATTTAAAAAATGTAATGTTCTCTAGTGGGAAGACTAAAAATAAAAAAAATAAAATGCATGAAATTAATTTATATAAAACAATATATATTACTTTTTTTTATTATTGAAGAATTAAATTAAATAATTAATCATTTCAGGTTCCAGCTTAACACCTGCGAGTCTCGGCTGATTATAAGGACATTGACATTTCACAAAATCAAAGAATTCAGTTTGATGTAAATGTATGGGTCATTTTTAGTTTCAGAATTACGCTTTTAGAGCTACAGGTTTAGGTTTAAGGTGGTATTGTTGATCAATCAGTGAGGCCTTCTATGATGTGAAACC